>NW_024717057.1:0-537500 GCF_018991925.1 Homarus americanus | reverse complement strand
CTAATGCTTCCCGCCTCGCTCATCACTCACAGAGGATTAACTAGTTACAATGAGCTAAAAGGCAAAGGTTAATTAAAATCTTCACAAAGCCAAAGGGATGGACATGAAGGCTGGAGTGACCTAGTTCCCTTGTCCTGCTCCACTAATCATCAAGATATGCATTTGGGTCAATATTACACAGCTATGATAAAATAAACGTTTGATACAGTTTAGCCCTCACCATACGCAAATAATGACGTGACGAGACAATAATAATGAAATAAAGAATACAAATAAGATATAATGACGCATCACGTTAAGTATTATATAATCGTAAATTAATATATAAAATCAACATCACAACCAATACCAATAAACAGTTATCAAGTTATTTAAATTTATTAGTTAGAAAAATTATTACGAGTCATCAGTACGGACCAAAAAATTACGGAATAATGTAAAATATCGAGATTGAGAATATAAAATTGTCTCCCGGCAAAAGAACAATAGAAAATGAAAATTATATTAACAAACTTGTGAGGTAATATCTTCCGTTACAAAAGTTAGAGAAAAACAAAAACATTCATAAACAGTATTTGTTTGATAAAATTTTTTTAAATTTTCTTTCCACAATATTTATATGCATTAGCTGTCTGCCAGAGGTATGACATCTAGAAAGCTAATTTAGATGAGATATTTTGATGATAAAAAAATAATTAAATGAAGTCAAACAAGTGTTGAAGTAGTGGAAATACATGTAGATTATTTATTAGAGTTTTATAAGATGGTGATAATAATAATAATAATAGAGAAGACGAAGTGAGAGTTGAGTGAGTGAGTGAGTGAGTGTATGGAAGGAGTTAAGCAGCCACTCACTCGCTCACCAAGGAGTTATGAAGAACAATACTGACACACACACACACACACACAACAACGTCAGCTAGAGAAGGTACAGAAAAGGGCCTGCAGAATCATGCTCGGCGCAGAATACTCCGGCTACACCAGGCTCACTGGAAAGGTTTGGCAGCCAACTAATGCACCGCCCTCGTCATCGTCACCTCCTGCCACCGGCAGCCCCCCAGCCACCTCGCGCAGTCCGCCACTACAACAAAATTCAGCCCATAAAATCCCACACCGATAGATATAAGAACAGCACCATCCCATCTATTGTTAAAATAATAAACAACAACTGATTTATGTACTGTACAGCCCTGTAAATGTATTCAATGCATATTATATCATTATGTCTAAATCAAATGTAAGTCTGTATATTTTCAGCCACCGGCTGCAACTCTATTAATAAACCGTTTATTATTATTATCATTTATTATTATTACACACACCTCAGTTTAAGTTGGGTAATTCTTGTAGTAGCAATTGGGTACGAATGGAGGAGGGGGAGAAGAGGAGGAGGGGGAGAAGAGGAGGAGGGGAAGGAGGAGGAAGAGGGAGAAGAGGAGAAGGAAGAGGGAGAAGAGGAGAAGGAAGAGGGAGAAGAGGAGGAGGAAGAGGGAGAAGAGGAGGAGGAAGAGGGAGAAGAGGAGAAGGAAGAGGGAGAAGAGGAGGAGGAAGAGGGACAAGAGGAGGAGGAAGAGGGAGAAGAGGAGGAGGAGGAGGGAGAAGAGGAGGAGGGGAGAAGAGGAGGAGGAGGAGAAGAGGAGGAGGGGGAGAAGAGGAGGAGGGGGAGAAGAGGGGGTGGGAAGAGAAGAAGAGGGAGAAGAGGAGAAGAGGGAGAAGACGGGGAGAAGAGGGAGAAGAGGAGGGAAAAGAATAGGAGAGGAGAGACAAGAGGATGATAGGAGGAAGATGAGGAGGAGAGAATTTATGGAGGGGAGAGGAAGAGGAGAGGGAGGTGCATATTTTTAATTTCCCATTACCTCCCCTCAATCAACTTATCCTCCCCTGTTCTCACTCTTCTCCCTTAGCATACATCTTCCTCATACCCTATTCTCAATATTCCTCTTCCTCCTTAATCCCTTTCCCTACACCCTTTCTTTCCTTCACCCCTCTTCTCCTCCTCCGTGGTTCCTACCCTACAACCTCACCACCCCCCCCCCTCCCACTTTTCAAACACTCTCCCCCTCTCTTTACTCCCCCTCTTATGCTTCTTTCACACCCTCCTTCACCTTAGCTAGCTGGTGTGGTAGCGTGGTGGGTGACCTGCCGTGTTGTGTGTGTGTGTGTGTGTCCCAGACTTGTATTGATCGGCGGTGTTTGAAGGCCAACGTTACCTTAATTTGTGGCACTGACCTTGTAGGGTGATGACCTTAATGGTACCCACCTTATCCTGCAGTAGGTCGTAAGATGGAGTCACACTTACGCCAAGACTGGAGGCGGTAACAAGGTCAGTAGTGTGATGTGTTGTGTGGTAATGGATGTCACTAGGGGATGTTTCCATCTACTGCTAACTGCTAGTACTATTATTATGACTTCTGACTACTATTAAATACTGCTACTAACTATTGTCAACTACCACCACTATTAATAACTTTTTTTTTTAAACGTGGCCTCCATAACTACTTCTACTAACTACTAAAAACTACCAACACCATTATTACCTGTGATACTAATGTTATTCCTAGTAACTACTTTTACTATCACTAACTACAACTATCTATTACTACTGTTGCTATTACAACGGCACATTTGCTGTTTTTCTGCTACATTTGGAATAAAATAGTCAAATTCCGTTGTTTCCGGGTCGCTCTCAATGTTTATTATGTTTATTAGCATGTATGACAAACTGACACACTAATGTCTGTTGATATACGAGCGTAAATGTTGGCTAAATTGATAAGCATCTTAAGGTTTATATTATGTAAAGTACAACATGATGAATGCCAGGGTCCAGGGTCACCCGACTCCCCGAAATCCGGAGATAAAAGGATCCACTCCCCGAAATCCGGAGATAAAAGGGTCGACTCCCCGAAATCCGGAGATAAAAAGATCGTCTCCCCGAATACGGAGTGCAATTACTGATTATCGAACTCATACGAGGTATGGTTGGGTCACATTTACGCATACATCAAGTTTCATCGAAATCCATCGCCAATTCTTCAAGTTACTGCGTTCTCAAGACGCCCAGACGGAGGAACTGATACCAATTCCGTGTCTGCCGCCATCGACTCCAGCGCCGAAGGGGACAATACTAAAAATATTTTAAGGCGCCCTATGAAATACTTAAACACTGTCCTGTACTTATAACAGCCTTACTTAATTTAACCTACGGTACTATAAGCTATTCTTAATTTATTTTATTCACTTAATCTAATATACTTAAACTTTAACGAACTTAGGATGTGTGTACAGGTGGTCTGCAGTGTGTGTGCATTAATATACTTGTTCGTTTTCGGTATAACATTGTGTGCGAGTAGAGGCCGAGTAAGGTTTTGTAATATTCACACTAATGGTTCTATCATTTTGTATAATAATTGTGTGTATAATTCTGCGAGAATAGTAAACGTGGTGCGTAAATTATTGTAATTATCACGTTGCAAAATAATCCTGCACACCTCACCATGGCCAAACAGCAGGTCCCGCACTACCGGAGTCATTAGTAATGGGACTCTTTAATGACTTCCCGCTGTGGTCACTGTAGGTTATGTATCTGCTACTGTGCCAAGTAGCAACCTTGTAAATAAGCTACTGTGCCGAGTAGCATTTATATATATAATTACGTGGCAACACTGCACGTGTTATGTGGCAACATTGCCCCGAGGCTGCCATATGGTGCCATGACAGTGCCACCTACAGTACCCCACTAATGGTGCCATGACAGTGCCACCGACGGCACACTACTAATGGTGTCATGACAGTGCCCACCGACGGTGCATCACAAATTATACCAAACACTACCACTGGCGGTACAACACCAACGGTACAACACCAACGGTACAGCACCAACGGTACAACACCAACGGTACAACACCAACGGTAAAATATCGATTAGTCAATGAGCTTTTGATGCTTCGCCATTTTCCGAGTGGGAAGATTAAATAATGAACATATATTCCCAATCACCAGACTACAAAGGACGTGTTGAATATTGCAAAGGCAAAAACCAGCGCTCGTTGAGTGCCACAAATATAGGGAAATATTGTAGCGGAAAGGTTCCCTGCGTCAACCTCCCCCCCCCCTCCCTCCCTTAAAATATAGATAAAGATAAATAAAATGTTTGTCCATTGTTAAAAAAAAAGCATACAAACACACACACTCATACATAAAACGCACACACACACACACACACACACATGCAAACACGAATCCAAAAATACACACGAGAGAGAGAGAGAGGGAGAGAGAGTACGTTAATAAATTAATAAATAAATAAATATATCCACTTATGTGCGTGCAGACTTGTGGGTGAGTGCGTGCGTGAAACCTGTAATTATTAAAATAAAACACGATGAAAAGGTCGATGTGTTGTGACAATATCAAAATACCTCAATATCCTGGACGTTAAAGGGAGAACCAGAGTACTACATGGAGACTTCTTCCTAGGCGCCAAAAGGAGAACCAACCCCCACCAAGAGGAAGAGAGTCCGTAGGTATGTTAGTTTACACTGAGCTGCCATGGTGTTAGCTCTCAGGAGAAAATGGGAAAAAGGTGCAGGGAAAGTGAAGTAAGTAGAAAACACGTACAGAAGCATACAACACACACACACACACACACACTCACACACACACACACACACACACACACACACACAGTAAGGAAATAGATAACCCTCACTATCATGACCGCGGCTACTTAGGCTATCAATCACGTTACCATATTTATATCTGAGGGTTGGCTACCACGACCCTCCTCCATGCTAAGGGTTTATGGGCTATGTTTACTAATCCTGCCAGATTTCAGTTACGTGGGGGATTCAGTATTTATTTAAGTCATCCATCCTAGTCTCTGCCTTCCCCTGTCTCCCCTACCCTCAGTTTTACCCTTTAATATCTCTACCGTTATCCCTTCAATAGTAATTATATGGCCAGCAAAATTGTATTTTTTTCTTATTAAATAAATTTGAAATTATTCTATCATCATTCTGGTCAATACGTTATATATACGTCACAGCAATTTAATAAAACGTCATTATTTAGCTAAGATTACATCATCGATATAAAAAAACGGGTTAAAATACGTTTAGAACACATCAGTCATACGCCAAGGATTCGTCACTGACACTTCGCCAACACGTCATTAACACGTCACGGTTACGTCACTTAGTCAAAAAGCACATCGCTGACATGTCTTGGCTGCGTCACTGATATGTCACAGAAACGTCACTTAACGCGTCTATTTTGGTCCAACAAGCACTCAAGGGGAAGGAAATTGAAGTGATCTTGTATTTACTGGGTGGTGATGGAAGGGAGAATGGGAGAGGAGGAAGAGTAGAGGGAGGGGATGAGGAGAGGAAGGGAGGGGTACAAGAAAGGAAGGGAGGAGAGGAAGAGAGGGAGGGAAACAAGAATGGAAAGGAGGGAAGAGGAAGAGAGTACTGAAGGAAGGGAGAAGAGGAAGGCGAGGGACGAAGGGAGGAAAGAGATAGAAAAGGAGAGAAAGACACGGAGGGAGAAAAGGGGAAGAGGAAGAGACAAAGGGAAACAGAAGGAAGAAGAGAATACAAAGGGAAGAAGAGGGAGAAAACGAGGAGGAAAGGGAGGAAAGTAAGAAGAGGAAATAATAGAGAAGGAAGATGGTATAGGGAGAGGAAGAGGGAAAGACATGAGGAAGACTGAACGGAGAAAGGAAAAATGGGAGGGATAAGGGAGACGAGATAAGAGGAAGAGGGACAAAAAAGACGCGAGGGGGAAAAGAGGAGAGGAGGAGGAGGGAAAAGAAGAGAAAGAGGAGCAAAAAGAGGCGAAGAAAAGGAGGAAAAAGAGGGAAGGCAGATGAAGAAAAGGAGAAGAAATGGAAAAGAGGAAGTGGTTGAAAAAGAAGGAGAGGTAGATGAAGGAAGAGAGAAGAAATGAAGAAGAAGAAGAAGAAGGGGGGAGAGAGATGAAGAAAATTTTACATGAAGGGCGAGAGACAGTAATGACGGAGGGGGTGAGAGAAGAGAGAAACCCCGCCAGAATTTATCGACGCAGCTAAAACATTGTTGTGTTATTTTGGGGGCTGGTGAGTCTGGTCAGTCACGAGCTGTGCGTTAAAAATAAACCGGGTTAGTCACTCATTCTTACCCGGGGCATTATTCCTCCACAACAACCTGCCTCCTCCTCCTCCTCCTCCTCCTCCTCCTCAAGCTCCTCTTCCTCCTCAGGCTCCTCCTCCTCCTCTTAATGTCACGGTAAACATTCTCTGGGATGTGGCTTCTGAGTGATCAGTATTCCCTCCTACTGATGGTCAATAGTTCCCGGGGACCTGCCTCCTCCTCCTCCTGCTGGTGGTGGTGGTCAATAGTTCCCGGGGACCTGCGTCCTCCTGCTGGTGGTGGTGGTGGTGGTCAATAGTTCCCAGGGACCTGCCTCCTCCTCCTCCTGCTGGTGGTCGACAGTTCCTGCACCTGCGTCCTCCTGCTGGTGGTGGTGGTGGTGGTGGCCACCCTGGCAGGACCCGCCTCCTGCTGGTGGTGGTGGTGGTGGCAACAGTTCCCAGGACCCGCCTCCTCCTGCTGGTGGTGTGTGGGCTCACAGGACCTGCCTCCTCCTGCTGCTGGTGGTGTGTGGTGGTCACAGTTTCCGGGGACCCTGCTCTCCTTGCTGGCAGGTGGTGGTCACAGGTTCCTGGGGACTTGCCTTCCTCCTGCTGGTGGTGGTGGTATCACGTCTCAGGACCTGCCTCCTCCTGCTGGTGGTGGTGGCTGGTGGTCAATAGTCTCCCCGGGGACCTGCTTCCTCCTGCTGGTGGTGGTGGTGGTCACAGTTCCTGGGACCTGCCTCCTGCTGGAGGTGGTGGTCACAGTTCCTGGGACCTGCCTCCTCCTCCTCCTCCTCCCAGCTTGGTGGTGGTGGTGGTGGTCAATAGTTCCTGGGACCTGCCTCCCAAGCTGGTGGTGGTGGCCGGGCCAGGTTCCCAGGACCTGCCTCCTCCAAGTGCTGGTGGTGGTGGTCAATAGTTCCCGGGGACCTGCCTACTCCTCCTCCTCCTGCTGGTGGTCAATAGTTACCGGGGACCTGCCTCCTCCTGCTGGTGGTGGTGGTCAATAGTTCCCAGGGACCTGCCTCCTCCTGCTGGTGGTGGTGGTGGTCAATAGTTCCCGGGGACCTGCCTACTCCTCGTCCTCCTCCTGCTGGTGGCGTGGTCAGTATCCCCAGGCACCTGAGCTGTAGTAACCAGTGGCCCAGCCATCATCAAACAGTGTATGGAGGAACAGATCTCAAGCTAAGAGATCAATACAAAACTACAGTACCTTCAGACGCTCCAAACAGTAAACATTCTAAACCTCGCCGCCCGTAAAGAAACTTGCTTGATGGCCATGTAAATTTCACACACTCAAAGAGCCACACAGAAAGCCTTCTTTTACTCATTCCTTACTATAATTTGCTCACCAATATTCAGAGTGATGTGGTACGCTCAGCTCTACACGTCTGGGTGAAGAATTACCATTGATATTGATCGTCGTAAAATACGGTGTGGTGGCCATGACTGTAAATATTTCAGTGGAGGGGGCAGCGTCACTCAGTCCGTCTACCGCTTTTAAAATGCATCGACTAATCGCATAGTTTTCGCTGTATGGGTTTAACACATTTTTTTTCCATTCAGCAACGAGAACTCGAGGTTGCAAGAGAATATTTCACGAGCGTCCTCATCTAAAATTCTGACGAGTTTCGGTATTGGAGTGAGGTGGTGTGAAGTATCCAGCCTCACGTAACACACACAATGTTATGAAAAACGTGATGAGGTGTCAGGTTACGTCACTCGTCCCAACCATCTCGGCGTAAAAATTCTTCAGAGTCTGGTCAGTTGGTGATGGGCTGTACGGTCTGCTGGTCACGCCTACCCCGTCAGGTCGGAGCCTATCACAGCCCACATATATTTAACAGGGAGTGAATTAAAATAACTAACTACAAGACCGTGGCCATGCAAGATAAGTTTGTAACTCAGGGCAAATCTCAGTCATGCTGAGGTTCTTAAGTGTTTGACTCTGGCTGATACTCCGATACCAAAATCAATAGAGCTTACAAGGATGTAGAGAGACTAACTTATAAATGAGGAGACAATAACAGAGCTTTAGGTATTGAGTATAAATATTTGGTCAACAGATGGAGGGACGGACAGAAGGACAACGCTGTGATTATATTCAGAGAACCAGATGAGGTCCTCGACGAACTCACGTCCCTAAGTCATTCTCGTGGTGATGAAGACGCCGTGGAGGGGAGCTGCTTCCCGTGCGTGCAGCAGCTTTAATTATAAATTTAATTGAGGGAGCGCGGGGATAGTGCGTGCCTCACCAAGTAGTTCACTACAATATAAGTTCTTCACCAACGACCATTTCTCGGTGGAGCGTCTCTCACCTGGAGACTTAGTGGCTCTTTTCCACACCTGACTGTCCCACTAATTCAGGAGGGTGACTACCACCTGGGTGTGACCAGACTGTCGCCAGCACGCAACACAACTGTCACATTCCACACCTCCATCTGCGTTTTTTTCACCTGTGACTGTGTGTGTGTGTGTGTGAGTGGTCAAATATCCAGCGGTGTTTCTATAATTACCCGCCGACAAATATGGATCAAAGATACTGAGGGCGGGAGCTGTGGATGGAAAGTTGTCAATTGGTGGTATCGAGTTATTTTCTCTTCAGGGATGAATCAACAGGAAAGTTTTTCAATCGCGGATAATGGCAGTGACACCGAGTGAAGTGGGTCGGCGTGGTGACCCTGTGATGGTGATGGTAGAGTTAGTTTGGTGGTGAAGGAGTGGCGTAGTGGGTTGAGTATGTGGTGGTGGTGGTGGTGAAGCAGGCTGAACAGATTATGTGGAAAATTTACTTGTCCCGGGCAAGTGACTTAAGAAATTTACTTGCCCGAATGGTGAAGCGTGGTGAGGGTGGTGAACGAGGTTTGGCTCGATTCCTTCCATTTGTCACGAGTCAGTCAGGGTGCTCCTGTCTCCCCTAACCTCTCCCTCAGCCCCTTCCCTCACCCTTAACCCTTCCCCTACCCTCACCCGTAACCCTTTCCCCTACCCTTCCCCCCCCTCTCTCTATCTGCCCCCTCCCACTTCCTCTCTCCCTCTGCCCCCTCCCCTTCGTCTCTCCCATCGTCCTCTCCCCTTCCCTCCTCCCAACTCGAAGCCTCACCTGCCAGGGCGACAGGTTAACGAGACGACACACAAGGTATTAATGCGGTCTCCTTACCACATGATCAACGCCGAGTGAGCTGCGTTTAATGAGGAGTCGGTGATGCCACAACAACTGACGCATCCACTAACGAGGTGAAGGTGCAGGTGCAGGAAGGAGTCTAGTTAATATACTATCATCGCCGCCTCAACACTCTCATCACCGTCTCAACACACTCTCATCACCGTCTCAACACACTCTCATCACCGTCTCAGCACACTCTCATCACCGTCTCAACACACTCTCATCACCGTCTCAACACACACTCATCACCGTCTCAACACACTCTCATCACCGTCTCAACACACTCTCATCACCGTCTCAACACACTCTCATCACCGTCTCAACACACTCTCATCACCGTCTCAACACACTCTCATCACCGTCTCAGCACAATCTCATCACCGTCTCAACACACTCTCATCACCGTCTCAACACACTCTCATCACCGTCTCAGCACACTCTCATCACCGTCTCAGCACACTCTCATCACCGTCTCAACACACACTCATCGCCGTCTCCAGTTCAACGAAGAGTTCACAAAACGCATAGCAAGAAGCGAGGTTTAAGACGAACAACTTTCACATAAGACCAACGATACTGTTTTCCTGTAGAGAGAGAGAGAGAGAGAGAGAGAGAGAGAGAGAGAGAGAGAGAGAGAGAACTGTTATAAATATAGACCCTTTCAGCCAGTTCACTATATAAGGCTGGTAATATTTCTCTCCCATTTTATCCCAGTCCAAATAATTCTGTCGTTTTTGTGTTGGTTTTCCCGTCAAGACAGGTCGGTCGTTCTGTCATTTCCCGGCAAAATACGTCGTTCTGTCATTTCCCATCATGGTAGGTCGTCTTTGTGTAGTTTCTTCACCAAAGTCTAAGATGGGTCTGTGTCATTGTCTTAATAAAGTAACTAAGTCGTTTTTATGTCGGGTTTTCACAAATGTTGACGTTTATTTAATTTTCTATTATTTTATTTTTCATTAAAGGAACAGGTTTCTTTATTGTCTTTCAGTTCGGGTAAGTTTTCCATCAAAGTAAGTGTGTCGTTTTTACTGGTATGAGAACATCGATTGACCGTCACAGCAGCGGGATTTACAGGCTCTTGTCCCTTAACGACCACTTAAGGGCGGTGTTCAGGCTCCGTGCCACGAGAGGTCTTGAGGTAGACGGTGAGATGAGATCAACCTCTGCTGGCGACCCCGACCGAGTGATGCTGGCGGGAGACGTGATGAACAGGACCTCCTCCCTCTCTGACACTACTCCTGCTGCTGCTGGTCGGGTCAGGTTAGGTTAAGTCTTTGTCTCGTTGCTTGAAGTGTCTCAGAAGCGTACAGTACTAACATCTCCAGTCAGGACGTAGGACTTCTGAGGACACGGCGAAATTTTTGACAATCCCGAGTGTCCTGTGTGGCACGACGGCAGTACCAGGACTCAGCCAGGAAGAAATTCACATCCTGCAAGACCACAGCTTTCCTCCCCTCACTAATTTACTCAAGAAGCAACATCAGTCATTCATACTATGTTCCAATGATAATCTGCAGCAATACATGGTAGTTTTTCGTTGGTTCATACAAAAGGTTTCGTTGGTTCAGGGTTCATACAAGAGGTTTCGTTGGTTCAGGGTTCATACAAGAGGTTTCGTTGGTTCAGGGTTCATACAAGAGGTTTCGTTGATTCAGGGTTCGTACAAGAGGTTTCGTTGGTTCAGGGTTCATACAAGAGGTTTCCTTGGTTCAGGGTTCACACAAGAGGTTTCCTTGGTTCAGGGTTCATACAAGAGGTTTCGTTGGTTCAGGGTTCATACAAGAGGTTTCGTTGATTCAGGGTTCGTACAAGAGGTTTCGTTGATTCAGGGTTCGTACAAGTGGTTTAGACCTATAGTATACAATACAGAACCTCCTGATGAAGATATTTAATGTGTTTATGAATCACGCCATTTCGATCCACTGAAGTAAGTAAAAGAAAAAACACAATCTCACCCTAACTATCTACTAAACTTTAGGGGAACCAATATTGACCTGACACAAATTACAAGCATCAAAGACTCACACTATTAATAACGTCTTCACACATTAGTTAAAAAAAAAATACTCAAGCCAGTTATGAACACCCCTCATGTGACCCGTCTAAGCCAGCTGTTAACCCTCTTCATGTGACCTGTCTAAGCCAGCTGTTAACCCCCCTCATGTGATCTGTCTAAGCCAGCTGTTAACCCCCTCATGTGACCGTCTAAGCCAGCTGTTAACCCCTCATGTGAACAGCTGTTAACCCCCTTCATGTGACCCGTCCATGCCAGCTGTTAACCCCCTTCATGTGACCTGTCTAAGCCAGCTGTTAACCCCCTCATGTGACCCGTCCAGATGAGAAACGGTTCGTCTTAGCAGCGTTTTTTGACTGTCTTGATCGAGTGAGAGGCAGAGGATTATTATACGCTTAACGAACCCACTGCCACTTAATGACTTAATGGCTATTGGTGGTCTCTCTCTCTCTTCTATGAGGTCACACGAGGTTGACACAACTCTCTCGTGTCTTAACTTTAAAAGGTCATGTTTGTGTTAAAGGAAAAAATACGAAGAAAAAATAATACAACGAAAGAGGAAACGAAGAAGAAGGGATTAAGAGAGGAAAGGATAGAAATTATAACAATGAGATAAAACAAGGCGATAAAGATTAATGTTTGTGTTCAAATTTAATGAAGGAAAAAAAAAATAAAATAAAATAAAATAAAATTAGTCGAAAACAAAACGAAAAAAAAACGACGAGGAAACACGAAAAAAAATAAAAAATGTGATGAAACAAAGTGAAAATTAAAGGTCAAAAGGAAATTAAAAATAAGACAAAACCAACAAAAAACAAAAACCCAAAAATAATGAAAAGTAACGAAAGAAATAGGAAAAAAATGTAAAGAATAAATTAGGGAAAAAATAAGTGAAAATTAAAAAAAAAAATCACAATTTTCAGTCGCCCACATCCACAGCACATCTTTGACTGCCTGCAGCAAGCTCTCGCCTCAACACCTACGTAACACAATACCGAAGCACTTAACACCGCCATAACACACTATTGAAACACTTACTATCTCGTAACACACTACTAAAGCACTTAACACCTTCGTAACACACTATTGAAGCGCTTAGCACCACCGTAACACAATACTGAAGCACTTCCTACTCCGTTAACAAACTAATGAAGCACGTTACACCTCCGTAACATTAGTGAAGCACTCGTAACACCAATGAAATACTAACGAAGCACTTAAAAACACCTCTGTAATATATTTCCAATGGTACCAACACCTCTGTAACAGTACACAGTTGACCCATTTGGAGCAAGACTGAAATGTTATATATATATATATATATATATATATATATATATATATATATATATATATATATATATATATATATATATATATATATATATATATATATATATATATATATATAATTTTTTTTTTTGTCTATCCATTGAGTCTTTAGCCACGAGAACCAGGTCTTTGAGAAAATTAAAGATAGCTTACTCTCTCACTCCTGTCTCTTTGTTAGGTCCTGGTGGGAATTAAAGATAGCTCACTCTTTCATTCTAGGGACGGGAGTTTCTCATGATGATTAAACGCACTTTTTTTCTTGCTTTCACCGTCTTCATGTGGATTAAAAGATAGATTCATTCCCTTTCATTCTAAGTCGTCTTTTTCTCGCATCACCCGACGTGTGTGAGTGAGTGAGTGAGAGTGTGAGTGTGAGTGAGAGTGTGAGTGTGAGTGTGAGTGTGTGTGTGTGTGTGTGTGTGTGTGGTCAGAATGCCGTGAGGATGAGAGCTAACTTTATTCTGGGTGTCTTAAAAATGATTAAAGATGGTAATCTCTCTCATTCCGGGAGCCTTAAGAAAATTAATGATAGCTCTCTCTATTTCAACTCTCTTTGTCTCTCTCTATCTCTCATTCTGGATCCTTATGAGAATTAAAGAGAGGTCTTTCTCTCGTTCCTAATCCTTTAAGAAGATCAAAGATAACTCTCTCATTCTGGCCTTTTGAGCTAATCCAATATTGTGAAAGATTCGTACGATAGGTTTAGCCACCCAGCGGGAGATGTGGGAACGTCTGGTTGGCTGACGAATACAAAAAATACGACGACAATAAAGTCAAAACTAATACAATAACTGTAACTCGTAAGATAAAAATAGGTTAAGTTTGGGTGAAGTTATGTGAGTTAGACAGGAGTTAGGTTAGGTTAGGTTAAGGCTAGATCAGGTTATGTTAGGCATAGGTTAGGTTAGGCTTGGGTTAAGTTAGTTTGATTTTAGTAATATTAGATTCAAATTAATTAGACTATTAGACGTCACTAGGGCCTGTTAGGTTAGGTTAGACTAGAACCAAATAGGATAGGTTAGGATTAGATTAGATTAGATTAGATTGGAGCCTGTTAGGATTGGGGGAAGAGAGCCACCATTTGACCAATCATCTGACCCTCCTGCCCCTAGAGGTGAGGAGACGCTCGCTTCTACTAATCAAAGGCAGCGATTAAGACCCCGAGATTAATAGTTAATTGGCACACTAGTGGGTCACGGCTTAACGAGATGCCTCACGCCCCTCCTCCAGCACCCAATGTCTTACTAGTCTATTTCAAGGATGATCCTCTGTCCTCCTCTTCTCACTCCTCCTCTTCTTACTCCTTTTCGTCTTTCTCATCATCTTCTTCCTCCTCCTCCTCCTGCTCATCCTCCTACTTATTCTCATATCTCCTCTTCCTCCTTGTCTTCTCGTTATCTATCATTCCTACTCCTCTTCCTGTCCTCTTCTCTCCCTCCCTCTCTTCCTTCTTCCCATCCTCTTATCTTTACTGCTCCTTGTTAATTCTCCTGCTATCCCTCTCCTCTCCCCCATCATCACCTCCTCCTCCTCCTCCTCTCCCTTTCCCTCTCCTTCCACATCATCATATCCTCCTCCATGCTTTGTTCTTCTCCCTCTCCCCTTGTCTTCCTTCACTCTCCTTCTCCTCATGAAGACCCAAATTTAGTCATGCATTCATTTCTAAATCTGATGAATGAGAGAGAGAGAGAGAGAGAGAGAGAGAGAGAGAGTTCGAACCTTAATTTTCTGTATCCTAATGAGATTCAGATGTTGAAGGAGAGGCGAGAGAACCCAGGTGGAAGTTCTCGAATCAGTGTCGTAATTTTCTTGCTGTAAGATTTAAGAAATGTTCAAGAAAAGATGACTCGGTGATTTCTAAGGGAAAGGTGGCAATGTTTTTTAGGAAGGGGACAACACTGTAAGATAAAGATTAGCTGTAGTTTAGTAACACTACAACGAAAGATTTAACTACGGGTTGGTAACACTTCAAAGCACTAGTTGGCAACACTCCCAGGTCAGAGCACGTCAAGGATAAGTCTCTGATGGACACCTTGACAAGTGAGCCGAGTCGTGACACCTATACTTGTGCTGGCAAAGTAGGTGAGCGCTAATTACTGACGCCGAGAGAGATGGCGTGTGTAAGTGGGTCACTATACATATATACAGCATAACCTGACTAACTACCTACGTATATACGCAGCATAACCCAAGAATAAGAGATGTAGTGTTTATATCTGGCATCTATATATATATACTGTATATAACTGAACTACCTACTTATCTATCAACAGCGTCTCTATTAAGATGTTCCTAATAAACGTATTTCTATTAATGGCTTCATTATTAAATGTGTCACAATTAAAGGTGTTCTCGCTGTAAGCAACTACTTTAAAGGCGCCCAGCATAGTTTAGTGGTTACCTTATTAAAACATGTTTAAAGGTCAACTGGTGCAATATTTGTGGCGTTCAGTTGTTAAAATGTCATGTGTAGTTAGTGTATCTATATTGCTCAAGGGTGAGAGGGAGCCTGGGGTGAGGGGGGGAGGGGGGAGGGGAGCTGGGGTGAGAGGGGGGAGTTGGGGGTGAGGGGGGGAGCTTGGGGGTGAGGGGGGAGGTGGGGAGAGGGGAGGTGGGGGGGTGAGAGGGGAGCTGGGGTGAGGGGGGGGAGCTGGGGTGAGGGGGAAGGTGGGGTGAGGGGGAAGGTGGGGTGGGTGGGGAAGGTGGGGGAGGGGGAGCTGGGGTGAGGGGAGGTGGGGTGCGGGGGAGCTGGGGTGAGAGGGAGCCTGGGGTGAGGGGGAGGTGGGAGGAGGGGGACTGGGGTGAGGGGGGAGCTGGGGGGAGGGGGAAGGTGGGTGAGGGGAAGGTGGGGTAGGGGAGCTGGGGTGAAGGGGGAGGCAGGTGGGGGTGAGGAGGAGGTGGAGGAGGGGGGAGTTGGGGTGGGAGGGGGGGAGCTGGGGTGGGAGGGGAAGGGGGGTGAGGGGGAGCTGGGGTGAGGGGGGAGCTGGGGTGAGGGGGGAGGGGAGGTGGAGGGGGGGGAGCTGGGGTGAGAGGGGAGCTGGGGTGAAGGGGAGGTGGGGTGGAGGAGGTGGGAGTGAGGGGGGGGAGCTGGGGTGGGGAGGGGAAGGTGGGGTGAGGGGGGAAGGTGGGGGTGAGGGGGAGCTGGGGTGAGGGGAGGTGGGGGAAGGTGGGGTGAGGGGGAGCTGGGGTGAGGGGGGAGGTGGAGGGAGGGGGGAGCTGGGGTGAGGGGGAGCGGGGTAGCTGGGGTGAGGGGGAGCTGGGGTAGGGAGCTGGGGTGAGTGGGACCTCGGATGCGGGGGGGGGGTGGAAGATGGCGTGAGAGATATACACGTATGAATTATTTAATACCGGTGGCACTGCTGGCTTTGTTAAGAGTGTTAATATCAGTCTCTATGTATTTGGCACTACTGGACATGTGGAGAGTGCCAGGTTGACCTTGTGAGAGCACCAGTTTCAGGATATCCAGGCTAGGGTAACGCAGGATGGCCGCCTCTCAACGCCACTTTGTACTCATGAAGACAGAGGTGTGAGAGCGGCCCTCGTAAATCTCCACAACCACCCGAGATCAGCACTCCTGAAGCCTGCCTGCCTGCCTGCCTGCCTGCCTGCCTGCCTGCTTTCCGTACCCTCCCTCTCACTTGGTTCAACATCGCCAAAAGAAACTGCAACAATCTGAAGAAGTTTCCAGCATCACCACCACCACCATCATCGTACCCCACCAATATCCCCAACAACCAATATCGTCACCATCCACGGGTGTCACTTCCACTATAACCCACCACAACCGTCACCCACACCATCACACCCACCAAAAATCGATTATAACCATCCCTCTCCCACCACCACAACAACCACCATTTCTCTCCCATCACTACCTCAACCACTATCCCTCGTCCACCACTCCAAACACCATCATTCTACCCCTACCAGCCCAACCACCATCCCTCTCCCCACCACCACCATCTCTTTCTACCACATCCCGGCCTCAGCACCTCCACATCCCGGCCTCAGCACCTCCACAATTGAGTATTTAAGCAGCGTGTGTGGCGTGAGTGGCCAAATGGAACCCGGGTTTAATATTTCCCTGTGATGTGTTGAGCTGATCGACTCCCAGCCAGGCGAGGGTCCGACCCAGACGTCTGACCACGGCTCCACAACCGACCAATGCCACACCACCACCGACCAATGCCACATCATCGCCGACCACTGCCACATCACCGCCGACCATTGCCACACCACCGCCGACCACTGCCACATCACCGCCGACCATTGCCACACCACCGCCGTCCACTGCCATACCACCAACGACCATTGCCACATCATCACTATCACATCATCATACTTACACAAGACCACCATTCTATCACACTACCACAGCACCACGCTTACTATACCATAACACCACACTACTACACCATCATGAGAGAGAGAGAGAGAGAGAGAGAAGAGAGAGAGAGAGAGAGAGAGAGAGAGAACGAATTACCGTTCCATACAACTTTAACCCACGACACTTCACGACCAAAAAAATAAATAAATAAATAAATAAAATGAATTAAAAGCAAAAACAATAGGAATAAATCATTAAAACTCGAACCATCAATTAAAAAAAATATATATATCAACACAACAACATAATGACATTACTGAAACGCGCAGGAAAGGTCAGTTAAAATAATGATTAACAGCACCTCTCCACTCCCCCACACGACCCATCACCCACACATGAAATTATTGGGGTCACACACACAAAAAAAAAACACATTTCCACTGGGTCGAAAAAACATCAATGGGGAGAGATACGAAAAACATTTAATTACTCATGTCTATTTATTTATTTGAAGGGGGGAGAGAGGGGGGGTGGAGAGAGAGGGGGTGGGTGAGGGAGGGTGGAGCAGGAGAGGGGGTGGAGTGAGAGGGTGGAGTCAAGGGAAGGGGGTGGGTGGGGAGAGAGAGGGGGTGGGTGGGGAAGAGGAGATTGGAGTGAGGGAAGAGAGAGAGGGGTGGGTGGGAAGGGGGTTGGGGAAGAGGGAATTGGAGTGGGGAGAGGGATTGGGTGGGGAGAGGGGGTGGGTGGGGAGAGGGGTGAGTAGGGGAGAGGGGTGGGTATGGGTATAGGGGGCCAAAAAGTATAATAAATATATATATATATATATATAATTTTTTTTACATATTTATTGGTATTTTTATTATAATTGTTATGGTTATTATATTTTCCTAGTATCAACAGTATTATTTATCGTTACTGTAATATTATCATTATTATTATTATTATTAATATTTTTATGCGTATTTATTATTCTTATAGTTCTACTACCACTGGTGCACTTATTATTATTATTATTATTATTATTATTATTATTATTATTATTATTATTATTTTAATGATTGGCTATTTCATATCGTCATCATCACCATCAAGTTAACTTTTGTCAACGTTATAATACAGTACTTCATTATCGTCACTTTTATGTAACAGCAAAAAGAGGCCATTTTTTCATTTACCTTTTAAAACAGGTAAATTTTTACAGGTTGGTCCCAGGCGGTCCAGCACCCACCTGTTTTAATCATGAACGACAGAACGTGTAATTTTTCAGCACCAGCCTCAGAGTATTAATTTTACTTCATTATTAATTCCTATCACCGAGTCAAAATATTTCTCCAGTGAGCGTCGGTATAGATGGAGCCTTATGGAGCATTAAGTTGTGTTGTAGAGGCTCTCCTTACACATCAAATTACCTTAATAAAACTTCAAATTACCTACTTAGTATTTTCAACTACGTTATTAATTCTTCTATGTTAATTATTTGTATCTTATAGTTTCGTCTTTGTTTGGTTCTTATATTTACGCTTTAATAGTTACATTATTTACACCATACCTCTACGATAAATTATTTCAATTATCATTTACCTTAAATAAATTTAGCTAAATCTTATATTTCTTGATTTACTCATTAATAAGTTTAAACCTGATGACCTGTGAATGTTAGGTGGGTGAGTGGACGCAGCGCTCGCCTCCTGACTCTTACGGGCCAGTGTGTCTGAGGCGTTCCCAGTCCACCCAGCTGTGAATGGGTCCTAAATTTACGATTGGGAAGTAAAGGCGGTCCCAGGCACTACCACAACTACCATAACGACCCAGTACAGTACTATAACGACCCAGTACAGTACTATAACGACCCAGTACAGTACTGTACCATAACGACCCAGTAGTGCCATAAACAGTTTTATTACTTACTAAGTATGATACGACAGAAGCTGCGTTAGCATGGGATGGGTTAAAAAAAATTCTCAAGTGTGTCTGTCAGGATTGGTATTCATAGTGCTACGGGCGCAACTAAATAAAAAGTACTGGTTTGAGTCTGAGGTTAGCGTGTGTGAGGTCAGTTAACAGGTCGTGTAGTCTCGTGTAACAATGTTAATAACCAGTTGAGAAACAATATAAACACGCGACGATCGTTAATAACAATGTTACTGCCAGCACGACGATCATCATTTTAAGGGTAAAATTAAGTAGTAAAGGTTAGAAGGTGTCAACTGCTCGCTGATTGGTCGCGGTTAATTTTGAAAACAAAAAAATATGCAAGGGAGCATGATATATTCTCGGTGATTGGCTGCCCCTAAGCGCATTTGGGCCAACAGGAGACCAAGCTTAGCCCTCGAATTCAGAAGAGAAATTCTCGCTGATTGGTCGCACCTAACAATATTTGGACCAATGGGAGATCAAGCTTAATTGCCGTTAGAGTTTGGGAGGGTGATCTAGCTGATCTACACATTGATTGGTAAAGGATAACGTGCCTAAACCAATGAGAGGGAGATCTGTGTTATCTACACCCTGATTGGTCCAGAATAATCGTATATAATCCAATGAGAGATCAAGTTTGATTTTCAAAGTAGGGAGAGTAAACACTGCTGCTGGGGGAGATAAGGTAAAGAATATTCGTCAAGGTAAGACGTGTTTAGTGAGGGAGAACACTCGTGCTGAGGGAGAACTAAGGGTGCTTGGGGGTGCTACACGAGAACTTGGGGGTGCTACACGAGAACTTGGGGGTGTTACACGAGAACTTGGGGGTGTTACACGAGAACTTGGGGGTGTTACACGAGAACTTGGGGGTGTTACACGAGAACTTGGGGGTGTTACACGAGAACTTGGGGGTATTACACGAGAACTTGGGGGTGTTACACGAGAACTCGAAAAAAAACCCGGATCAAAAACGGATTTCCTCTCTCAATACACATCGTCAGCTGCTCAAAGGCGACAGATCCGGCCGTAATCACAGTGGTTCTTCTACAGGAATCAGGAGAAGGGGTGAGGGTGGAAACGGGAGGAGGAGGAGGAGGAAGGGGAAGAATAGGTCAGTAGTGAGAAATACAGAGGGTGTGTGGGTGGAAACGGGAGGGGAAGAGGGAAGAATGGGTAGGCAAGGGGGGAAGACAGAGGAAAAGGAGGAGAGAAGGGAGAAGGAGGATGAGTAAATGTATGGAAGGGGGATAGAGGGAAGAGAAAGGGGGAGATGGAAAGGAGCAGAAGCAGAAGAGAGGGTAGAAGAAAGAGAAGAAGAAATAAGGAGAAAAGAAACGAAACAAACAAAACGACTAAAATAGAATGAGGGGGGAGAGATAAAATATGAGATAGAGAGAAGGAAGAGGAAGGTGAGAGATAAAGAGAAAGATACTAGGAGAAGAACCCAGAGACAAGAACAATAACATACTCCGATAGAACACGCCTTAGAAGCTGCCTCCTCTCACCCCCCTCAAAAAAAATATAGATCACTCGCAATATTTGACCTTTGACCTAAAAAAAAAAAGTATATACACGTCTTCGTTCTCACAAAAAAAGATAAAAAAAAAGTTAAAATTAAAAAAAAAAATGACAAGGACTCAAGTGATACAGGGTCAAGTTTTCAAACTAATTGGCCAGAGATTGACAGAGTGACGATTAATTGTTAATTGTGTGGAAGAAAATGAAGAGGAGGAGGAGGAAGGAAGAAGGGAGAAAAAGAAGAAGAGAAGAAGAGGAAATGGGAAAATGAGGAAGAAGAGGAAAGAACAAAGGAGAATCAAAGAAGAAGAAACTAAAGAAGGAAAATAAGAAGAGAAGAATAAGAAAAGAAGGAGATGAAGATGATAGAGGAAGAAAGAAAAATAATAAAGCAGAATAAGAAAAAAAGGAAGAAGAGAAAGAAGAGGGAAAAAGAGGAAGAAACATGAAGGGAAAAGAAAGACATCAATAAGTTTCTTTCCTCGTGGGGACAAAAATATTCCCCACAAGGACTCGTAAATCAGAAACAAATGAAGACATACAATAACAAACCAAGAACGTAAGAGAAACAGATAAAGAGGTGGACAAACAGATAAAATAATAATAATCTAAATATCTAAAACAAAAAAACAAACAAAAAATCAGTAAATTAAACCAAGTAATTAAACCAAATAATTGAAACTACAAAAATAACCCCCAAAATAGATAAAACTAAAACGCATCAATTTTATTTTGTTGACAACCATTGCTAAACCCAAACGACGTCACAGGGCAAGACTCACAATTCCCTTCAATTTCTTTCGTTCCAGATATCAGGTCAGTGTATCCATGAGGAACTGGTTTGCAAAAAAAAAAAAAAAGAGGAGTGTCAGGGGAACATCAGCTGGTTGTCAGGGAGTGTCAGGGTGGTGGTCAGATAGGTGTCAGGGGGAGACCAGAGAAGTGTCAAGGTATGTTGGAGAAAAGTCAGGTGGTTGTCAAGGAAGAGGGGGGTAGCCAGGGGGAGGGGCAGGGAAGATGGTGTCAGGGGGGGGGGAAGGGAAGATGGGTGCGGGGTGGGGTAGGGGAAGATGGGTGTAAGGAAGATGGGTGTGGGGGGTGTAGGGGGCAGGAAGATGGGTGTAGGGGAAGATGGGTAAGGGAAGATGGGTGTCAGGGGGTGGGTAGGGAAGATGGGTGTCAGGGGAGTGGGCAGGGGAAGATGGATGTCAGGGGGATGGGCAAGGGAAAATCAGGAGAATTAAAAAGAAGAAATCATAGGAAGAGAAGAGGAAAAATGGGGCGAAATACAATAATATGAGGAAAATAAAAGATAAGAGGAAAATTAACGTCGAGTATAGAAGATAAAAATGATAGGAAGATGAGGAATGTGATAGAAATGAAAATCAGGAAAATTGAGAAAAATAATACAGGAGAGAGAGAGAGAGAGAGAGAGAGAGAGAGAGAGAGAGAGACGCTTCTGTCATAGCTTCTAGGAAAAGTCAACACATAGCTCTCGGGGGAAGGAGGACCAAGCTAACGGTTCCTTTACACTCTAGAGACGAAGCCGGAGACGACAATTTTGAGGGAGGGTCAAAAACATCGTCTTTATGAGGACGACCAGCGGCGCTACCAGACTCCCAGACAAGATTCTCAGCGTCCATTATCATTCATTCAGCCCAGACAGTCAGACAAGCAGCCAGCCAGCTAGACGGTCAGCCACCCACCCAATAAACCAACCAGCTAGACGGTCAGCCACCCACCCAATAAACCAACCAGCTAGACGGTCAGCCACCCACCCAATAAACCAACCAGCTAGACGGTCAGCCACCCACCCAATAAACCAACCAGCTAGACGGTCAGACACCCAACCAATGAACCAACCAGCTAGACGGTCAGCCACCCACCCAATAAACCAACTTTGAGAGACTGTTCATGAATTTACAAGAGTGAGTGAGTGAGTACAATCCCCCTAGTTACATCATCACTCATCGATGTACAAAAGAAGGACCTTCACGATATCCCTGTATACTGTATATGTTACTCTGTTAACGTCTGTCTGCTACACGGTTTACTGCACCTCCTGCTATTGACACAAGGTGTTTACACCCAACTCAGACAATTTTTACATCTGTCGAGAGAACACCGCACTCAGACATTGTTTGTACTTGTCTACATCACTTTCAATTGCTGTTTACACATGTCTACATTATACTCATACATTGTTTACACTTGTTTACACCACATACATATATAGTCTGCATCTGTCTATACTACTTCCACATTGTTTACACCGGTCTACACCATTTCCACATTGTTTACACCGGTGTACACAACGCAACACCCCTACACCTCTTGCCTCAATAGACTCGCTGCAGCTCTCCACACGACCAGAACCCAGCGTGTGCAATCAACTACGTATAGAGACCTGGCGAAGGAAGTTCCTCCGTAGTGTTCCCAATACAAACATATATTGCAGCAACTGTTCACACACACACACACACACACACACACACACACACACACACACACACACACACTTACTATCCGTCCATCTCACCCATCATTTCCGTTATCTCCCGTTACATCAAGTGCCTCTGGGTCAGGTCATACGGCATAAGTAATCAGTCAATTAAAATGAATCTCGCTTCTATCTACCCACCCAGACAGTCAATGTGCACGGTGGATAGTTTGTTGTTCCTCCCGTCAGCTGTTATTATCATCTGTAGTCCTCAATTTCCCCTTCCTCAATCCCTCTGCCCCTCCTCCCTCTTCTTTTTACTTTCTCCTTCCATTCCTCTCTCTCATACCCACTTTCTCCTTCCCTCCTCCTCTCTCGTACCACTTTTTCCCCTCTTTTATTTCTTTCTCTCTCTCTCTTCCTCCCCTTTTCCCAGTTATTCATGCATTCCTCTCTGTCATACCTCTTTCTTCCTCTCGGCATTTCTCTTCTCATACCTCTTTCTTCCTCTCGGCATTTCTCTTCTCATACCTCTTTCTCCCTCTCTCCCTCCACCTCTTCCCCCTTCCTTTTTATTTTGTCAAACATCTGTAGGCAGCCATGACCACTTCCCCGAACTCCCCGAGCTTTCCCCCCACCACTTCCCCACCTTTTTCATGCCTTCTCCCCTCTAACCCCTTCAAACCAGCACCACTACCTACCCTACCCAACCCTTCCCTTCCCTTCCCACCCCACCCCCTGAAGAAGACGGTATTAGTGAAGTAGTCTCCCGAAATTCACAGTGATACCCTTATGCAGAAGGAAAATCCATCCATTAGTAACCAATAATGCCCAGATAGAATACAAAGGCAGAGGAACCCTCCTGGGCCTGCATATATCCACGGCAGGTTACTTCCATCATGTCCACATCAGGAAGGAGAGGGCAAGAAGAGAGCTGAGAAAACTATACAGCTTTAAAGCGCTTCCTGAGAAAATAAAACTCCGCCTGGTGACATCATTTATCATACCGATATTAACTTACCCAGCAGTACCTCTTCACACTATGAGCACCACTCAAATATTAAAATTACAGGTGGTCCAAAATGAAGCCCTAAGATTCGTCACAGGTGAAAGATACCCCTTCACCAGAACCACAGCCGAGATACATAGAGACCTGAGAATAAAACCCACCAACCAGCAGCTGCACACCCTGGCCAGCAGAGTCTGGCAAAAGATAGAACGATCAGAGAAAGAACTCCTTCAAAGAATCCCACCAGATAACGACAACAACCATAAATGGTTCCCCAAAAGTTACCAAATCTCAAAAGGTCCATTACCACCCCCGATCTATGCGGCCAGGCAATAGACAACCTCCCTAGACCAGCATCCTCCAGTAGGGTCGGCGGAATATGAAATAAGGCCCTCAAAACACCCTTATATCGGGTAGGGTAGGATGTCTAGTGCCTTTACCGACAGACAATAACTAACCCATGACACAACCCTAACACACCATTAGCTTAGCTAGGCGGTCAGCCCGCCCTCTCTTACCTCCGCCTAAATTTCTTCAATTTCCGAACTATAACTTCCTTCCCCCACCTCTAATCTTCTTTCACCCCTCATTTCTCTACAAAAAAAGTGAAGTAGATTATTTTATCGTTGCCGAGGGGTCTCTTGGAGGCTTCCATTAAGGTCTTGATGTGATGCTTAATACGGGATACAGTCATAAGGCAAGGCAAGGCAAGGCAAGGCAAGGCAAGGCAAGGCTAGGCTAGGCTAGGCTAGTGAAATATGACAAATATTAACCTTGACACATATAAGGTTAATTTTTTTGATAACGACAACAAGGATTATGACAACGACAGCGACGTTTATGTCAACAAGAACGGGATAAGGGAGTAAACTTCTCCAGGCTGAATTAAATTGAAACAGTTTATTTAGCCAGAAAAACACAGATACAGAGTGGATAATAATAACAATATTAACATGGCAGAGCCAGTTGAGAACCTGAGCTCTCCTGTAGGCACCTGATATACACTATACATTTATCTCAAGGAAGTATTATGTAATATTTAGTATCATCTGGAATAGTACAATAGCATGGTGGTAATAAGAACATCTCATAATGTTACCACTTCAATATTTATTTATTCTATTTATTTCTTTTATTTTTTTATATTATAAGTATATACATAAATTGCAGTGGAATTGAAAAACGTAAATATAATGGGGGAGCAGTACAACATGGGTTGTACAGTAATAAGGTTGAACAAGAGGACAGAGCTGTCAGGATTATGTCTAGTTGGCAAATATATTTATTGCAAAGGTTATTTCTTATCTATTTACATGATAATTTCCGATAAAACGGTTTTGATGGTACAATAAAAGCAGGTACTGTAAATATAGTAGGTATTACAAAAAATATTAATACTTCGACAATAGATATTTTTTAATAGATGATTTAAAGGAAGGGAGCGTAGTCTTTACTCGGATGGGTGGAGGTAAGTTGTTCCACACCTTCACACCGTGATATTTTATGGAGGTCTGAGAATGAGAGGAGTGCATGGGGTGTGGTCTTAGTAGCTCTGAGATCTTTAAGTTGTGTCTCTCATTATTCCGGAACTGGAAATAATTATTGTCAAGCAAGTGATTGATAGATTTGTAAACAAAGAGGGCACAGCAGTAGGTGTTAATATCTTCGAATTTTAACATTTTCAATTTAGCAAATTTTTCGTTTGTGATCTGTTTTTTTCAAGTAGGTCATTGTCCGTACAACTCTCTTTTGTGCAGTAACCAGGGATTGTGTTTTTGAAGAGCCAGAGGCCCCCCAAAGTGTGTGATGACATGAGAGTTGATATTGAAGGTGAAGGGTGATGAGATAACACTGAGAGTTGGTGAGGGGGAGGACTGAGTGAGACAAGATAAGTATCAATAGGTTTTCCCGCCACTTATTATGTAAAAAAAAAATCAGCTGGTAGACCCGTGCACAGTGTTATGTAAACAGAAATTCAGCTGTGTCAGGATTTCTGCATTACAATAAAAAATATTTACTAATTGGATGTGAAATTTTTGTGGTTATGAAAAAAAATATTACAACTACAAAATATATGTTTGTGGAATGTACGAATGTAAAATAAAAGATTTACATAGTATGTGTGGGTGATCAAGCGGGTATTAACGCTCGATTGAGTGTTAGTGGAGCCTAAAAATATTACAACACACACACACACACACACACACACACACACACACACACACACACACACTCTTTTAACTACAATCTACCAACACAATATTCAATCTTCTCCACCACACAAACTTAACTGCCTCTTAAACTCCACCAATAACCTAACATGTGGATAATACTATAATATGGAATATATATATATCATACCACAGTAAGAGTTTAGATACGCGTAAGAGTATTTAGTTGGGGACGTCCATTTACCTCTTGGTATTTCTAAGTGTTGGGCATCCTACCATCTCTTTCATTTAGTGTGGGAGACCGTAAGAGGTTGGGTATTTATTATTTTTTTTTTGTTCGTCTCCTTGTAAAACATTTGATGATCTTTGCTATTATTAGTCTAGGTAATGGTGGTCTTTATTTGCTTTGATCTTTCCGTCGAGTGAAGACTGATTTGTTTTTTTATGTTGTTAGCGTCAACCAAAGTGGAAGAGAGAGAGAGTGTCTGTGTGTGTGTTGTGGAGGAAGGGAAAGACGGAAGGAGGGAGGGAGGGAGGGAGGAAGGTATAGTGAGGGAAGGAAGGTGATAATTGGACAGGTAACACGACGGCAGGTAAACCGTGCCAGCCAGCCAGGTGTCTCCCATGGCCTCACAATAATTAACCTCACAAAGTAAAACACTCTTCTTTGACACCAGGAAGACAGATAAGAAGGAAATAATGTACCGTAGTTTCGGAAGTTAAGATTTTCTGTCCAAATTTAAGAAAGGAAAACTAAGACAGCTTCGCAACTTATGTATGAGGCGAGGGGCCATACATAGAGGAATACTGACGTTCAGAAATGAGAGATCACTGTACTACATCAACCTCTGTTTAGACGAGTACATGGTAGGAGATGACTGCACAAACACTCAAGTCTCCAACAAAAATAAGCCCTAATAAAAAAAAAATCCCATTGAAATTAATTGAAATCCAGTCACAGCAGTCGATGGGGTGGGTAGAAAGGTTCTCTAAACGTATAATACAATTGGGAATCAGTTACCGGACGTTGACGCCACCACCGTCACGAAAAACAGATCCAGAAATTTTTGCTCAGCTGCAGGCGAGACAGACAGCATATATGTGTAAAGTGTGTTGGTGAAACTGGAGATGAAATTATCAATTACGCTCAGCTTGTCACTGCTGGGGGATATATTAAGGTTAGTGTCCGGACGAAAAGATTAACTTCCACAGTTCGTTTACTCTGAAGAGGAGATTGTTTCCCGGCACTGACTCTACTGAGGGAGATACGACGAAGGAAGAGGAACGTGTTTGTTTCACCTAAATATCATAGTTTATTTATCCCGAGTAACTGAGGAGACTCACTAATACTTTGGCCCAAACCTTACTTTACCAAACCTAACATTATCTATCTTGACCTGACCTGACCTGACCTGATCTATACTAATCCTACCTATCCTATCCTAACCAAACCTGCGATTTTAATATGAAAATTCAGGTTCAGTTCACTGGAATAGGTCGAGGCCATTACAGACACTACCATCTGGTCATACATCGTCAGGTTACTGTGGTTGTACCCGGGTTCATTGATCAGGTTGAGGCTTCATAATAAAGAAATCCTCCCTGGCTTCACTAGACAAAATACTGAATCTTTAGAGTCTTGATACAGATGAATATTGAGTTAAAACGAAACTTTGCCTTGGCATTAAATAGTAAAAAAAATATCACACGAAACATTCCCCTCAACATTTAATCATCTGGTTCCCATGACGACGTAACAGCTATTAGAGAAGAGGAAATAATCTAATATCGATACGTCACCCCCCCCCCCTCCCCCGGCCATGGTATCTACCGCTCAACATAAGAGATACGGGAATTATGCTTCTAATGTTAAAACAAACACACGAACAATATTCTCTGGGTGACGCAACACACCCCACCAACACACTAGTCCATAGTATAACACCCTGGCAACACACGAGCCCACAACACCTCAGCAGCCACAACACCACTTACATCTCCTACGCAGTTAAAGTGACCCCCCTACACACCCTGGTGAAGGAGGCCGTCCCCCTCATACGCATCTCACCAGTGCTATTAATCCAATCAGACAGGAGAACGACAGGGCCTATGGTAGAGGAGGTCTTGTTACTGGGAGAAACTACAGCTGGTGTTACCCCCATGTGTGTGTGTGTGATAGAGACCTAGTATAGCTATTGGGTGTCAGAGACCCTGAATAAGTGTTAAGCAGGTATTACCGAGGTCCATCATCACACTACACAGCAGGACCGACGGGAACATTACCTGGGTGAGGGTGACAACAAGAGAAGGAAAGAGGGAGATGTGGAAGAAGTCGATTTAAAGGGAGGAAAGTTGGAAAAGTGGAAAGGAGGGATAGAGAGAGGGAGGAAGGAAGGATAGAGGAGGGAGGAAGGAAGGATAGAGAGAGGGAGGAAGGAAGGATAGAGGAGGGATGAAGGAAGGATAGAGGGAGGAAGGAAGGATAGAGGGAGGAAGGATAAAGTGAGATAGGAAGGAAGGAAGGATAGAGGGAGAAAAGAATGATGGAGGAAGATTTAGAGAAGGAATCATGGGAGAAAAAGAGTAAAGAGCAGTAAATATTGAGGAACAGAAAGATGAGGACTAAATGAACCAATGAAGTGATAGGGAGGAGACAGACACACACTTGTACCCGTGAGCCAGCCAGCCAGCCAGCCAGCCAGACAGGGGGGGGGGAGGGAGGGTCTTTTTCTATGAACTCTTTGCACTTACCACCTTCCCCTTGCTCACCATCACCACCATCAACACCTCCCTCAACACCTCCCTCACCATCACAATCTCCTTCACGCCTCACCACCTTCCTCACCATCACCACCATCACCACTATCACCACCTTCCTCACCATCACCACTATCACCACCTCCTCCAGGCGTCAACCATCACGTCTCCTGTCACGCCTCGAGGTCAACAGTGATATAGATGGTGATGGGTGGTGATGGCGTTGTGGTAGATGGTGATGGCGTTGTGGTAGATGGTGATGGCGTTGTGGGATAGTGGTATTGATGATAAAGGTGTTGATGAGGGTGAATATAGAACTGATGATGACGCAATTATTGATGATGATGATGAATGGCGAATGATGATGATGATGAATGAATGGTGAATGATGATGATGATGAATAATGATGATGAATGATGATGATGATGATGAATAATGATGATGAATAATGATGATGATGAATGATGATGATGATGATGAATGATGATGATGATGAATGGTGAATGAGGATGATGATGATGACGATGATGAATGGTGAATGATGGATAGTGATGATAAATAAAGGATGGTAATGATGATAGTGATGATATCTGATAAACCACCACAATAACACCAGCTAAACCACAATGATACTGCATAATCCACAAAAACCAGAAAAAACACAATAAACCACAAAATCACCTGATAAACCAACAATAAACCAATAATAACGTCAGATAAACCAACAATAACACTAAATAAACCAACAATAAACCAGCCTGGACGATTCATCTGGATTCAAAAGGGGGTTTAACCAGAAGCAGTGAAATCAGTAACTCGTTCTATCATGAATTGGTCTCGTTAAGCTCACCTCAAATTACCAGTGTTGATGAGTAGGGTTGTGGTGAGGCAGGCGTGGTAGGGAAGTGTGGTAGTGAAGGTGGTGGTGGTGGTGGTGGTGTGGTAGGGAAGTATGGTAGTGAGAATGGTGATGGTAGTGGTGGTGACGGTGGTAGTAATGAAGGTAGGGAGGGTTTGATTGGTAAGTGTGGTAAGGAAGTGTAGTAGTGAGGTGGTGGTGAGGGTAATGGTGGTAGCAGTGGTAGGGAAGTGTGGTAGTGGAGATGTGTGGTAGTAAGGGTGCTTGGTGGTTGTTTGGGAGATGGTAGTAGTCAAAAATGGTAGTTGTGGTAGTGGTGCTCGGGTTGTAGTGGATGGATAGCTATGAATATTGTATTTATTGTGGTGGTGGTGGTGGTTAAATAGGCAGGGGGTGTGGTGGATGGAGGGGATGCCGTGGTGGTGGAGGGAAGGAAGGAGTGTCGTGGTTGAGGAGGAGGAGCGTCGTGGTGGAGGGAGGGAGTGTCGTGGTGGAGGGAGGAGAGAGGAATGTCGTGGTGGTGGAGGAAAGGAAGGAGGTGTGGTGGGAGGGAGGGTGCCGTGGTGGAGGGAGAGGAGGAAGTGTCAGGGAGGGGGGGAGGCTGTGGTGGAGGGAGGAGGGTCGTGGTGGAGGAGGAGGGCCGGTGGAGGGAGGGAGGGTCGTGGAGGGAGGGAGGGTCGTGGGAGGAGGGTAGTGGGGGAGGGTGGGAGGGTAGTGGTGGGAGGGAGGAGGAGGGAGGTAGTGGAGGGAGGAGGGAGGAGGCCGTGGGGAGGGAGGGTGAAGGAGGTGAGGAGGGTCGTGGTGGAGGGAGAGAGGGAGGGAGGGTCGTGGTGACCTGTAGAACATCACATCATCAAGAGCGGCTCTTAAATGATACACTGTACAAGGTGTCATTAACTCTGTGTGTAATGAAGCGAGACTTTATTATTTCCTGCCTTTGTTGTACACTCTAAATAATTACAGTATATTTATGAAGAACTAAATTATCCAACTTATTAACGCTACAAAATAACTCACTTCTCATTCTCTTGATAAACAGGTTTGTACATTAAGTTTAGACGTTTATTATTTTTGTTTTAACTGAAAACTTCCCCACATTATCTTACAAACGTTCAGGAACTATAACTAACCTCGTCTCACACGTTCTTTGGTTGCAGGATGATGACGGAACAATTTCTGATAGACGGGCATCAACGTCAATTATCCTCTAATTTCAGTGTTTCTATAAATCATATTTGGAAGGCAAAATTGCTTTAATAACAGGTATAACAACTCTCATGGAAACTAGTAATCTCATACACACTACTGAACGATGGTGAAGATTACATTTTTCGCGACCTTTGTGGGATTGGTCAAAAATAATAATGATGAAAAAGTGAGCATTTTACGTAACAGCCTTTTTGATGTTGTTTACACTGAGGGGGTCTGCAGGCCACGCCAATTTTTATTTGCTTCAGTCTGGCGGGGCCATTGGAGTCACTTTAATCGGCCTGTGATGTAATTTGTTGTGCCCCCTACTGTGGCGCTGATGGACGCGTGATGAACCTCCGTGGTCACTAACTGGCTCACGGTGGGGGTAGCAACAGTGTCGGGTTAGGATGGCTCATACATTTAACACTTTCAAAGATAATGTAAAAAAAAAAAATGAGTTTCTTGTTGTGTGTTGCAGTAGCTGAAGCAACACAGCGAAAAAATAACAATATATCAATACTTGAGTTACACTTCAAGAGACTGAACACATTTGACGCTTCAGGTGTGTTAACAGTACACCCACACAGGTCATGATAACCCTATGTGTACACCACTCCTACTTTACAGTACGTCTCTGTCCTTAATACTTGTATACACTGACTTAACTTACTAATTATACAAATAATATAAATTTGTTATACACAGAGACAAGAAGTGTTTATCATAGGTATACAAGAAATAATACTATATAACTACCCGTCTTCATTATCTCTTTTGCTGTTAGTATCAGTTAGTTCAAAATTACACCATCGTCATGAGTTGCTAGACCAAAACAAGACCACCACCACCATTAGCTGATAAACCAAAACAAGACCACCACCACCATTAGCTGATAAACCAAAACAAGACCACCACCATTAGCTGATAAACCAAAACAAGACCACCACCATTAGCTGATAAACCAAAACAAGACCACCACCACAAACTGATACACCAAAACCAGAGGACCATTAGGTGACTTTAACACCCTGACAACACACCCACTGCCTCGTTTACACACTAACCTCCAGCGCCAATATAATGTCGCTCTGCCTCCTCACACCATTACGACAATGTCTCAAGTCTCTCATTTTAACCCACCGATACATCTTCCTCCTTGCCTGCAGTATCAGCTATACAGTTTTATTGTACCCACTGTCATTAACCTTCTTTATAACCTTAGTCTCTTTACCCAGTATTACTTTATCCAGTCAGGTGTCACTTTATCCAGTCTAGTGTCACTTTAACCAGTCTTATCCTCAACAGATGTAGTGTTAGGGGAAGTAAATTTACCAAGTGCTAAACGAAGGAAGGAAGGAAGGAAGGAAGGAAGGAAAGTGTGTGGCATCTTAATGAAGCTTTCCGTCGCCTGTATATATATTTTGCTGGATGTCGACTCTTTGTTTTTCACCTCATCGACACCTTGAGCCGATATTACCGCTGATGTGAAGCTAATGTTTGTTTACGATCCACCAGTATTAACTTCCCTTTCACCATCACCACTACCATTATTATCACCACTATCACCGTCATCATCACCATCATCATCATCATCGCTGCTGGGTGAAAGTCTCTCAAATATATTACCATATTCTTCCGTCTTGAGCTTCACCTGCCCACTGAGCGCCTCCGGACTGCCCGATCCAGTCGTTAAACGATCTTTTTCTGGGTCTCTTCTTATGTCGTGGATTCTAGTAAGCACCCCACCTCCTCCCTGAAGTATCTTAAGTCGAACTTGTATAGTTCTTACTTAAGAGTAAAAGTTACTCAAGTTGTCAGTGGAATTATTCAAAGTTCAACGACACTGAATTCATTACTTTCGCTGTATATATGTTAATTTACATTTGCTGTTTCGCCCAAGTATTAATCATGTGTGTTTTTATCTCTGTAATACGTAATATATTTTGTTCACTTCAGTTTACCTCCTCATGTTTATACATTAAGATATGAAAGTTGTCATCGGTTTTTGTTTTTTTTAATTTAATCTTATATAGTTAACGAAACACGCCTCTGCTTGCTGGGTAATGATGTAAGGGCACCTTTACGGGCCACTTATTATGGTCCTTAAAAGCTCCCCTCCCCCCCCCCCAGGAGGGTTCGCTCGCTGCTGGCGGTCGAAAAAACTAGAGAGCGGTGTGTTGATACTGGAAAGAGATATGTGTTCACGGCTGTTTGTTCATATACGAGTGTCAGTGTGTGTCAGTACTGTGATGCGTAGATTGAGTAATAATATGAAGGCAATAATGAAATATGCAAAGTGATGTAAAACGCCTCCTCAAAGCTGGGTGACGGTCTGGGTCCATCTCGAGCAGTGAAGAAAATGTTCCCAGAACAGTTGTAGGAAGGTTTGTACAAGCTTTCAGATAAGCGGCTCACAACCAGCCCTGGTACTTAAAAACTCATCTGGAAGTAACGCATAAGCTGTTTCCGTCAAGGAGGCTGCCTTTTGAAAGCGCTCTCGTGAGATGAAGTGTTCAATTAAGGTAAGAGTGCTCTCCTGAATAACGCTCTGAGGCGCTCTCGGCTTATTGAGCGCAGGCACGGCACACGGTTATCTAAATTCACCAAGACAGATAAGAATTAAATATATTCTATATGTATTGTATATCTTTAGTCGCCAGACACTTGACGTATCTAAACTCATCATGGTAAGGAATTATCAAAGACAATATGTATAAATATTATAGTAAGTCATCAACAAAGAACAACATACATACATTCATCACACCCAGGAAGGATGTACCGAGTCTTCATCCACCTCACGCGGGAGTAATTCATCACAGCCGACACACAACTCTCCTCTTTCATCATATCCATTACGTCACTCCCTCATGATACACCTCCAGCCCATGACCAGGTACGATTCAAAAACATTTACTGGATTTTTAATGCTACCTAATTATAGCTGCGTTAGACAGCTCTATGAATAACAATCCTCAGTGACTGACTGACTGACGGTCTGAAAGAACTGTTAACCAGTCCAAGTTGTCGTAGATTATGACGAACGCTCGGTCTGGTTTATTTAGGTTTAACCATTTCATTTCTATGATCGTGACCTGGTGAAAATAATCATCTATACCCGAGTTTACACTCTTCTTCCTCAATAAACAGTAGAAACAAGACTATTTTTTTTCAACACAAGAGTGAGTTGATACATACTGAATTACGCCTTCACACAAACCTAATAAGTAACTGTACTATTCCTGTCTCGTCTGCCAAGCTCGAATTTCTGAACCCCCAAAATTCAGAATTTGGCTCATATTTATTTGACGTATAAATATTATACTGAATATATTATAAAATTATTGAAGTGTCGTGGAGGCCTGGTCGTCCCTATCTTGTACCGAAGGAAGGGTCGTTCCTAAATTGACCTAAGAGTGTCGTGGAGGGGCCTTAACGTTCACACTTGGCCTGAGTGTGTCGTGGAGGACGCTTAGTGTCCACACTCAGCCGGGGATGTCGTGGAGTCACTCTAGCGATCACACTTGACTCAGGGAACGTAATGGCGTTGGGAGGAAGGTGGTGGGGAGAAGGGGAAAGAATAGGGGGATGGGGAGAGGCTAGTATTTACACGTGGCCTTGAGGGGTGATGGAGAGGCTCCGTCTCTAAAATTCGTGAGTCAATTTTGATTTTTCTGCGTCGTAAATCAAACTAAAACAAAGCAATTACTTATGGTAGAGTTTCAATGCAATGTAGACTTCATTTTGAATTCGAGTTGTATTGGGTGATGGAGATATATATATATGTTGATTATGAGAACGCATCAGCCGTGTCGTAGGTTAATAGGTACAGGAGTTATTACCCCAAGAGATAAGGGAACAATAAAGACATACGGATAATTTTAGTAGCTGGATCCTTGTAGTTCTTCCCGTCGATGATTGACCAAACGAGTCTCAAACCTTGTACACTTGACCTACTCTGACCTAATCCAATCAAATTTAATCTAACAATTAGGATTGGGCCCTCAGTTCTAATGGACCACAAGTATAATTGACATCATCCCTAATAGATCCCAATTCTAAGGCTTGGGATGGGATGGGATGGGATGGGATGGGATGGGATGGGTTGGGGTGTATTAGGACTGGGCCCATCAGTATGTGGAGCCTCCCTGGCCGCGTGAAGGGGACGCCCTAGTGTCCCTCATGATTAAACTCAGTGTTAAGGGGAAGGACGAGGGCAGGATTACACCCCTTTCATTACAGTGTTAATAATGACAACCTGTATTACACTATTTGACTCTCACTAATCCCATGAATATACCTAACCTAACCTAACCTTACCAAATCTAATCTAATCTAATCTAATCTAATCTAATCTAACCTAACCTAACCAACCCAAATATAACGTAACTTAATCGAACCTCATCCACCCCCCCTAAAGAAATCCTAAGGTTTTATGAAGAAAAATCCAGTTTGGTTCCGGAAATTACTTGGCCCTCTTACCTTGGGCTTTAGTGAGATCTACCTACAGGCCAAAGAGAGACGCCGTTCTCCTGAGGCTTCTAATAACGGCAGGTGTGTTATACAGTCTTCCCCGGATAATGTTGGCAAGGTAATGAACTCTAAGCCATGGGAATATTTCTCTTTTCGGGGGCTGCGTCAGTTAGCTCTATGAATACCAGGCTCGACTTATTTTGGGTGACTGAATGACTGTGTGAGTGTGTGTGTGTGTGTGTGTGTGTGTGTGTGTGTGTGTGTGTCGGCTGGTGATGGTTAGCACTGTGAGGTTAGGTTAGATTAGGTTGTCAAATGTTATGTTGGGTTGGGTTGGGTTGGGTTGGGTTAGGTTAGGGTACTACTGATGAAGACACGACATAACATAAAACAGTAGACAGAGGAACGTGTAACACCGAGAAGGTCTCCTGGGAACGTGTTAATGTACACATTCTTTCCTCACGTTGATCCATGGTTGTCCTCACGTCTCTCTCTAAACACTGAATAAACTGCAAAAATCTCCCGAGTAAATTTTCTCTTAATGACGTTACATAGATTCTCAATTAAAACACTAATATATTTTGCTCTTTTTACGAAATATCAACGAAACATTTCTCTTAATTATAATACATATCCTAAATATTAAATTATATACAATATTTTAATACGAAATTACATTGTTATTTTTTCTACCTCAATGACGTCACACAACTAAATATTTATCTAAACACAATGATGAACAATGTTAGTTCACTGATATAAACCGTACTGGAAAAAAAAAACATCCCTCGCGCGCAAACAACTTCCATCGTTCAGATAAGGTACGGTGGTCAAGGTCTGAGTGAACACAGAAAAAAATGAAATATTAATAAAGGAATTGATTAAATACATTAGTCTACTCTTGGGCGTCTCACTGGAATTTAATCGTAATTAATCATTTCGCGGAATGATCCAAAAAATTCTCCCCGATCTTATGAAGTAAGAATTTCATAATGTGGACGAGAGGAGAACAGGAGTGTGGTGGTGGTGGAGGGCGGTGGTGGTGGAGGGCGGTGGAGGTGGAGTATGGTGGTGTAGCGGTGGTGGTTGTGTGGTGGAGTGTGGTGTAGTCAGGTCTTGGTCACCACATACCACAACCATGTCAACGCACCTTCCCTCCTTCATACCAGCGCTGTAACCCTCTCCTTCCTCTTACACTTTTCATATTACTCCCCCTTCCTCACGTTATCTAACCCTCCTCCCTCCCTCCCATTACCTCACCCTCCTCCCTCCCTCCCATTACCTCACCCTCCTCCTCCTCCCATTCTCTCACCCTCCCTCCCCCTCCCTCCCATTACCTCACCCTCCTCCCTCCTCCCATTACCTCACCCTCCTCCCTCCCTCCCATTACCTCACCCTCCTCCCTCCCTCCCATTACCTAACCCTCCTCCCTCTCCCTCCCATACCTCCTCACCCTCCTCCCTCCCTCCCATTACCTAACCCTCCTCCTCCCTCCTCCCACACCTCACCCTCCTCCCTCCTCCATTACCTCACCCTCCCTCCCTCCCTCCCATTACCTCACCCTCCTCCTCTCCCATTACCTCTCACCTCCTCCTCCTCCCTCCCATTACCTCACCCTCCCTCCCTCCCCATTACCTCACCTCCTCCTCCCTCCCTCCCATTACCTCACCCCTCCCTCCCTCCCTCCCCTCCCATACCTCACCCTCCTCCTCCCTCCCATTCCTCACCCTCCTCCCTCCCTCCCATTACCTCACCCTCCTCCCTCCCACCCATTACCTCACCCTCCTCCCTCCCTCCCATTACCTAACCCTCCTCCCTCCCTCTCCCCATTACCTCACCTCCTCCCTCCCACCCATTACCTCACCCTCCTCCTCCCACCCATTACCTCACCCTCCTCCCTCCCTCCCATTACCTCACCCTCCTCCCTCCCTCCCATTACCTCACCCTCCTCCCTCTCCCACCCATACCTCACCCTCCTCCCTCCCTCCCATTAACTTCACCTCCTCCTCCCTCCCATTACCTCACCCTCCTCCCTCCTCCCATTACCTCACCTCCTCCCTCCCTCCCATTACCTCACCCTCCTCCTCCCATTACTCCTCCTCCTCCATCCCATTACCTCACCCTCCTCCCTCCTCCCCATTACCTCACCCTCCTCCCTCCCACCCATTACCTCACCTCCTCCTCCCTCCCATTACCTCCTCCTCCTCCCTCCCATTACCCAACCTCCTCCCTCCTCCCATTACCTAACCCTCCTCCCTCCCTCCCATTACTCACCCTCCTCCCTCCCTCCCATTACCTCACCCTCCTCCTCTCCCATTACCTCACCCCTCCCTCCCACCCATTACCTAACCTCCCTCCCTCCCATTACCTCACCCTCCCCCTCCCTCCCATTACCTAACCCTCCTCCCTCCCTCCCATTACCTCACCCTCCCCCTCTCCCTCCCATTACCTAACCCCTCCTCCTCTCTCCCATTACCTCACACCCTCCTCCCTCCCTCCCATTACCTCACCCTCCTCCTCCCTCCCATTACCTCACCCTCCTCCCTCCCACCCATTACCTAACCCTCCTCCCTCCTCCCTCCCATTACCTAACCCTCCTCCCTCCCATTACCTCACCCTCCTCCCTCCCTCCCATCACCTCACCCCTCCTCCTTGACCACTGCGGAAAAGTCTCATATGCTACCCGTGACATTTAATTTGATTTATCTCAAGAACTTCTCGTCATATCGTCGCCAACCTGCACAGCCACATGACCACTGAGACAATGCATCCGTATAAGGTCAAATTTCACTTTGTTATTTTGCCGTATGTTATGATGACCTTCGTAAAGTGAAATCGTTAATGCGTTCTGACTGGCCAGTTTGTTTTGACTTCAGTGTCCTGGATACATTTTATGGTATATATATTTTTGTGCGTTATATATACATTTATTCATATATAAAATACGCATATCTTATAACTATATACGTAAGGAGATATTTCCCAGGTTTAAAGTGTACTCGTGTCTTTTAAGAAATACTAAAGGAGGTTAGGTAAATATTTCCAGAATCTCTTGTGAGGATATTTAGGTTATTATTATTATTACCATTACTAAAATCACTAATATAATTACTAACAAGTGGTGGCTTCATCAAGTACTCCTCAGTGAACTGTTCTCAACCTCTGCCCCACCACTCGACAAACACTCAAAACAATATCGAAAATAACTCAACAAAATAGACCAATGACGATCCAGAGTTACTCTTAAATTTTTCACCAATGTCAGGTACCAGTTGGCAGGTAAAATGTCACTGGTAATTGCCTGTTAAATTCTGATAATTTGTTGTTAAATGACCTTCAAAACGTGAAATAATTACATTCACATACTGACAGCCAACACAGTCTGGCCTAAATTAATAATTATATTCATAAATTACATGACAGTTGCGGAAATGTGTTCCTACACTCCCTGTGGTAAACCGTGCTTCCAAACGGCACCGTCTCAGTAGTCGTCTCACTGTTTATGAATGAATGGGTATTGGCTGTGTAACGACGGACGTGATTGGTGGATAGGTTTGCCATAGGTCATAATAGGTTGGCCGTTTGAAGACACAGGTTACCACAACTGTACGTAAGGGAAGGTATACTCAGTTATTTCTACTCAATAGCGAACTAAAGATATAATTCTTGGAGATGTCTGAATAATTTATTACTTTCTGACCATTATATTATCATCAAGATAACAGAACAGAAGAAAAAGACATGAAGGATTCCAATGTTCTCTTCCGCCAGGTAACAAAAAACGATCAGGGGAACAGTCGATGTGTTGTGTCGCTGTGTGATACTGTGTTTGGCTGTCTGTTGTTGTGCTGTGTTATTGAGCTGTGCTGTGTTGTGTTGGGTGTTGTGTTGTGTTGTGCTGGGTGCTGTGCTGTACTGTGTTGTGTGATGGGTGTTGTGTTGTGATGGGTGTTGGGTTGGGTGTTGTTTTGTGCTGGGTACTGTGCTGTGCTGTGTTGTACTGGGTGTTGTGTTGTGATGGGTGTTGGTTGTGATGGGTGTTGTATTGGGTGTTGTGATGGGTGTTGGGTTGTGATGGGTGTTGTGTTGTGATGGGTGTTGCGTTGTGATTGGTGTTGGGTTGTGATGGGTAGTGTTGTGATGGGTGTTGGGTTGTGTTAACATACTCACCTCTAAGGTCAGTGGCCGAACGTGATAGCGGGCATTTGTCCAGCTGACGACTTCCTTCTCGCACGCACACACACACACACACTGTCCCCCCTTCATCAACCTCTAGACAAGTCTCTCGGTCAAGTGTCAAGTCAACAAGTTTGTCGTATTTTTTCGAGTTGAATTATTGTATAACCACCAACGAGACAGATAGACAGACAGACAGGCAGGCAGGCATACAGACAGACAGACAGAAGTAAGGACATACAGACGAACCGACGAAAAGAGAGAGAGAGAGAGAGAGAGAGAGAGAGAGAGAGAGAGAGAGAGAGAACGCCCGACAGAATCAATGGAAACATTTTCTTGGACAGTGTTTCCAGCTTTCCCTTTTAGTAACGAGAAAATATTCATGTAATTTTCTTTTTCACATTCAACTCTCTACTGAATAAGAACTACATGTTTAAATTAAGTAAATCGTAGGGTAGAGAGTACAGGAACAAGTTATCCCTATGTAGTAACAGGAGCTAGTGACCCCGTTGATAGGATTGGAAATGTCATAAAAAAGATGAGTAGTTTAGCTAATCATTTTCATCTATTTACATAATCAAATTCGATAATCATCTCAGGCATAAAAGTAGATAAACAAACATAAATTCATCCCCTGTGTACCTGAGTCAGCCTTCAGCTCCCTCCTCCTCTTTTAGTGTTTACGTTAAACTCCCAAATTTCTTTCCACTTATTTGATAAAACAATCTTATAACTTTATTTACTTGTCTGCCAATATTTTTACATTTGTTTATCCTTCACAAAAGTCAGATCTCACAATCGACAACTTTATTTCCGTCTGTGTCCGGGACTTGTGAGCACAATAACTAGAACAAGTAGTGGTGTGTGTGTTAACCAAACCTGACCTGTAAATATATCCAAACAAGATCTCACACGACTTGGATAATTAATCAATATTTTATGTCGTTATTATCCCGAGCTTTACCGCCAACCTTCCTCTCCCCGCCGGTGGTGGAACACCCCCAGGGATGGTGGTGGAACACCCCCAGGGATGATGGTGGAACACCCCCAGGGATGGTGGTGGAACACCCCCAGGGATGGTGGTGGAACACCCCCAGGGATGGTGGTGGAACACCCACAGGGATGGTGGTGGAACACCCCCAGGGATGATGGTGGAACACCCCCAGGGATGGTGGTGGAACACTCCCAGGGATGGTGCTGGAACACCCCCAGGGATGGTGGTGGAACACCCCCAGGGATGGTGGTGGAACACCCCCAGGGATGGTGGTGGAACACCCCCAGGGATGGTGGTGGAACACCCACAGGGATGGTGGTGGAACACCCCCCAGGTATGACAGTTGGACCCCCCCCCTCTCCCAGGGTTGATGGTGGACCCCCCCGAGGGATGGCGGTGGAACCCTCCAGGGATGGCGGTGGAACCCCTGCCGGATGAGTGGTGGGAAACCCCAGGGATGGTGGTGGAAACCCCCAGAGATGGTGGTGACCACAGCCACCTGTAGTGGGAACACCCCCAGAGCCTGTGAGTGGAGACACCCCTAGAGCCTGTAGTGGAGGCCTTTCCCCCAGAGCTTGCAGTGGAACACCCCCAGAGCATGGTGGGAACACCCCCAAGGCTTGTGGTGAAACAGCCCACAGAGCTTGCAGTGAAACCTCCCAAGAGCCTGTGAGTGGAACAACCCCCCAGGCATGTAGTGGAACACTAGAGCTTGTGGTAGAAACACACAGCCTGTGTGAGAAACACCTCAGTGCCCTGTGGTGGAACACCCCCAGGAGCTATGGTGAAACACCCCAGAGCCTGTGGTGGAGACACCCCTGGGCGATGTGGAACTCCCCTAGACTGTGTGGTGAAACACCCCCAGGCTTGTGGTGGGGAAACACCCCCAGGCCATGGCTGGAAACACCCCCCAGGCTGTGGTGGAACACCCCCCCAGGCACAGTGGAGCACCCCAGAGCCTGTGGTGGAACACCCCCAGAGCCTGTGGTAGGACACCCCCCAGGCTGGGGAAACTTTTCACTTTACACACGCAGAATCACATTCCATCGCAGTGTCATTGATTTCCCTGGCAAGGTTCCTGAGCAGCCCAGCACAGCACCTTCTGACCCCTCCTCCCCTCCTGGGCCTGGCCCACCCTCTCCACCTTCTAGCCCCTTAATCCTCGCACCTCCTGGCCCACCCCTCACCTTCTACCTCATCACCGGTCCCACCTTCACCTCCTGACCACCCCAGCCCATCTCTCCTCAGACCATCCTCACCTCCTGGCCACGTGCAACCACCCTCTCTTGCCACCCCTGGCCCACCCCCTTACCTCTTGACCTAACCCCCCCCCGGCCCATCCTTACATTTTGACCCATTCCCGACCCACCCTCACTTCCTGGCTTATTTCCGGCTCACACTCACCTATTGGACCACCCTCACTTCCAAACCCACCCCGGCCCACCGTCATCTCCTAGCCCACTCTATCTCACACTTCCTGGTCCATCACAACTTTCCTTTGGCCCACCTCCGGTCCATTCCCTAGCCCACCGACGTTCCAGAAGTTCACCACTACACTAATGACCCACCCCTGTCTACTATCATCCTCACCCAGTCACTCTGTCTGTCTATCAGCATTATTCAGTGTTTCATACAGGCAGGAACAGGTACACGGGGCCCCATGGTGCACTCATTTAAGCTCGGGGGTAGAACAGGTCATCTTAGATCACTGTACGAGTAAACGAGGAGGAATGAAAGGAAGTGTACAACAACCTCATCTCCGGCAGGTGTGGGGGGAGGGGGGGAGAATGGCAGGAACAACAACCAAAACAGCAGCAGGAACAGGAACAGCGAAAAATAAACAAGAGTCTCCGTTCTCTAACACGAATGCTGAAAACAGACTGCAGCAGCTGCTGCTGCTGTCGGACACGCTGACGAGGCTCATGAAGGGCGGCCCGCGTGACCAGAGTGAGTCATGGATGGGGCGGAAGCACGCACGAGAACCCCCAACTTCCCCGGCAGCAGAAAACTCCCAGGCGTCCACTTGGCGTCGATGCCGGTGGGCACAGGTGAGAGGGGGCCAACCTAATCAGGCTTAATTCAACTTAAACATTCGGATTGTGGCTCAAATCCTAATGGACCTTAATCCTAAGGCTCCCCAGGTCTAACGATTAGGTCAAATAAAGAGTTACTAGGACTGGAACCCATTACAACTGACTCCTGGGGGACTTCAACACCCCCAGCAGCTTAGTCTTACACGTAGAAGCTTCTCAGGTGACAATCTCAACAACCAAATTGTCTGTTATTTCTCGTCCCGGCACGCAAGCCAACTGAGGATCCTGACATTCTGGAATCGAGTGCAAAAAGTGTTCAAGCCATAGTAGAGAGAGGCAGCGACGGGGAATAGACAGGAGCATCAGTGGTCTCGAAATGGACAAAGAGGTCGTGGATGGGACTGAAGGGACAGAACTGGAAAGAAGACGTTAAGTGGACTGTCCGAATTACCAAAAAGACGACACCCACCCTTCACATTTTACATTACCGTGTGGATAGAAACGCCGATTTACCCTCAATACGCAGTCCTCACTGTGGCTGCTGATTAGGTGATTGTAGTCACTCCATCTGTCATGTGAAGACGAATGGTGACAAGCCGGGAGAACGAGATTGGAAGACATCAAGGTGAGAGGAGGAAGCAAGATCACCCGCTCCGAGGCGAGAGTCGTGTTAGCTGACATGGTCTAGGATTTTCTGTTTGTATTTCTCATCTTTTTAAGTTGCGTAGATCGAGGTGGGTGGTGGTGGTGGTGGTGGTGGGCAGATCACCCTCCCCATCAGGAGATCAATACCTGCTAGAGGTGTGTTGGTCACTCTCACACCTGGTCTACAGCAGTCACCACCCTGGGTAGGTCTTCTTCTACGAGGGCTGGTAGGTTATGTTTCCTCTTACAATTGCTGATCAAAGAAAACTCATGCACATTCATTCGAGTCTCAGTGCAGTTTTGTTGCCATTGTGGATATTATGTTCCTGCTGTAGGTAAAGTGAGTCAGCTATAAGCGTTCCTACATCTTCAGTTTAAGGCCTTTTGAGAATCCGAAAACCAGATGAAACTTTACTATCTAGTGACGCCGGTAGAGTCCCAGATTAATTTCAACGCCATTTCCACCACTGACTTTTTTTTTGTCGTGTCTTAAGTGAGTCTGTTAAGAGGATCTTCTTGAATCTCCAAGTGAGGAAAGAAATCTAGTGTATGAACCTCTGGGGAGTTCTTGTCTTCACTTTCACACACACACACACACCCTAGTGATTGATCAAATAGACCCCTACTCCTGAAACGCCCTAGCCTGACCTAACCTAACCATCAAGATTGGGGCCCTATCTTAGTACCCCCCCTCCCACCAGTACCCACCCACACTCAATCCTACTAGTTCAGTTAAAGGCTGGGAGCTCCAGTAAATGACCCGGGAACCCATTTGGCCTTTATCCACCTCCTGGTACCAGTCCTAAACACGTGTGCCAACTCATAAGCTTGGCTGGTGATGGTAATGGCTGACCGCTTCTCTGGTCATGGTTGTGGAGCGAGCGGCCACCGTAAAAGATGAAGAACTTTTTCAGCAGAGAGATGAAAGGCGAGGAGACCAATAAAACAGGAGAGACACACAACACCGCAGATTGAACACGGGGGGGGGGGGGAGGGACATCTTAAATCCGGATACTGGATAAAATAATGGAAACTGGATATCGGATAAAATACCCCACATTGGATACTGGATAAAATAAGGGACACTTGTATCGGATACTGGATAATAATATAATGGCCATTGGATAATCGGATACAATGTGGGGCCGGATACATTATAATCAGATGAAGCAACAGCGATAACACGGGCACCACCCGGATATACTCAGGATTATACATTTTTAATATTTCATATCTTTTACATAACATAACACACCGTCTGTACACACACACACACACACACACACAGTCTGTACACAACACACCGTCTGTACACACACACACACACACACACACAGTCTGTACACACACACACAGTGTGTACACACACACTCGATATATTTGAACAAAGTTTGAGTTTAAAAGACTATCACAAGGATATTTAAACTGGGAGTATGACCGATTTTTTTTTCTTCGGATTTCATATTTTTGTCAAACTTAACTCTCATTCACCTACTGCAATAGATTAATTCGTTTGTGCTGATTATATATTACCAGTTAGAACTACTACTACTACTACTACTACTACTACTATTACTACTACTACTACTACTACTACTACTACTACTACTAATAATAATAATAATAATAATAATAATAATAATAATAATAATAATAATAATAATAATAATAAAAGTATATGAAGATAAATATGAGGAAAAATAGCAAATATTACAACTTACATAAAACACAATAGTAATACCTTGATTGGCTCGACAGGTAGAGAATAAAGTCAAAATTACCATATGAGATCACATCCTAATCCTCAGTGTTGACATACATGGGTCTCCGTATTTACCAATCAGGGCCACGAAGCCACCTATATCCTGCATCATATTCCTGAACCTATGAAAAGTATAAATTTTTTTTTTTTATGTTTTTGAAGATACTTTTTATTTTATTTTTTATTTTTTTTTGTAATGAGGGATGGAAGGATGATGGATGATCAATATTTTTGACACACACACACGCACACACACACACACGCACACACGCACACACACACACAGGCAGAGACAAAGATTGACAGACACAAACAAAAACACGTCTTACTTTGTTTGTCTGTGTGTGTGTCTGTCAGTCTATCCGTCTGTGTCCGTCTGTCTATCTGTATTTGTGTGTGTGTGTGTGTGTGTGTGTGTGTGTGTGTGTGTGTGACTGTCTCTCTCTTAAATGACGAGGTTTTAAGTAAAGTATTACAGGTAACAGCAGGTGAGGGTACGCAGTAACACACCTGTCGAGAACACACACAATTAACATGTTAACTTCTGGCCAGCTACTGCCGCCAGTGATGTGTCTGTTGTATATCTACTCGACATGTTTTGTGTACAAGTGTGCGTATGTGCTGTGTGTACGTCTGACTGTGTGTGTGTACGTCTGTGGTGTGTGTTGTGGTGTATGTACGTCTGTGTGGTGTGGTGTGTGTGTGTGTGTTTGTGTTTGTGTGTGGGTGTGCAATAATGTGTGTGTGTGTGTGTGTGTGTGTGTGTGTGTGTTTGTGTTGTGTTTGGCCTGCGTGTGTGGTGTGTTATTGTGTTAACCCAGTCTTGAGATGGTTCCGTGTAGACGTAGTCGTCAAATATTATTTACAGAAACAGTGAAACGACTGGATGACAAGAGAGAAGAGAGGAGAGAATGTGATAAAAAATAAAGACATTTGGGGTTGCAGCAAGTGTTAGGTCAGGCTTAGAAACGCCAGAGGGCAGGTCAGGCGTGACCCCTCACCACGTCTTTACACCCTACTACTCCCTAAGCACACCCTAGATGCTGTCATATCCTCCCTCCCTCCCTCCCTACACCAGAGCCAGGGTGTAGCCAAGTCCCAAGATATGTGTGTCGACAAAGTATTTCTCAGAATATGTCATTATATGTATACTGTTATGTAAATGTATACAAGGGGGAAAGATGACGGCTGTTCGTGTTGACTCAAAGCTGATTTGGTATTTGTGTCGACACGAATGAGCCGTGTGAAACTAAAGAGTGTCACATGAGGGGGTGGGAATTGGGGGGTCTCATCTTTATTCTTCCTTCACTTTTCTCCACACCCTCCCCTCCATCCCTCCCACCCACCCCTCCCCACCTCACACACACACACACCGGTACAACCACACCCACATTAGTAATCGTCCCATTACACACTCTCTATCACACAACCACACGCTTACCACACCACACCCTTCCCAACCACATCATCATCATCCCACGGCCTCTTACTGTAGTACCATCATACCCTGCCCTTACCACCACACCCCCTCCACAACCACCACAGCTCCACACCCCGTAATCCCCCAAACACCCACACCTTCCCCTCGCCTCTATTCCCCCAAAACGTTCCCCCTCCCTACACGCCACCACACCTACCCCACACCCCCACATCACCACCGCCCACGATAGCCCGCCATTTATTCATCTAGGGAGACACAGAACGTGTTTATGGTTTAGAAAAACTTAAGAGTGAGAGAGTGGCGACGCCTCTGTGTGACGTCACTCGGGGAAACTTAATGTTGTTGCTGACGTCATCAATACTCCCCCGCCTGCGCTGGGTGGCTGAGAGGGTGTGATGTTTGTTTGTTTGTTCTGGTTTACAGGTTACAATTATTTGTGATAGACAGGTGTGTGTGTGTGTGTAGTTGTCTGCAGACAGAGTGTCAGTAGACATCAGAGTTGTCAGCAAACAGAAGCAAGTAGACAGAGGGGTGGTCAGTAGACAGCAGAGCAGCGCCAACAAACACAACAGCAAATTACCGAGGGGGATGGCCTAGTCATGACGTCACGGCAGCCACACCCCGAAACAAGTTTTATTTTTCAGTTAAAATTATATATATATATATATATATATATATATATATATATATATATATATATATATATATATATATATATATATATACACACACACTTAAAGGCAAGATGCAATAAATGAAAATGAATAAAGTTTCTGAATTTCAAGAGTAAAATGAGGGAAAAATAATATTGGAAATCTTATTCTTCTCAAGTAAATATACAACAAAATACCTAGATTCATAGTCACTCATTTTTATAGTCATTATATCACACACACACACACACACACACACACACACACACACACACACACACACACACACACACACACACACACACACCACTCAGGTACAACTTAAAATTTTTTATAATAAATTCCATGCATTTCAGCGGTGAATAGAAAGCCCCGTCGACCACCTATGACTACACAACAAGAAACACTATTGTATTCCAGGTTAACGAAACCTCCTACTCTCCACCACCCCACCCACCCACCCACTACCCACCCACCTTGCTTTTCGCGACTACCAGAGTTTTTCCTTCCCTAACATACATCATTAATTGACAATGAAATTAATTACAAAATATTCCGGCCGCATCAAATGTCGAGGTTAAATATTTTGTTTCTTTCATATCAGTGATCGATCGGCCAATAAAGCTTTAAGTTATTCAAGAAATACAAAACTAACTGGGAAACATTTTATCTTTGTATCAATATCATGTAATAATTTTTTTTTATACATTTTGTGAGGTAACGCCATGCTATCTGAAGCTGTTATGTCCTTTTCGTTCGGAGTTTTATGGTCGTGTGGAGTGAGTGGTGGTGTACAGTTCAGGGGTAAGAAGGGTGTATGTCGCGGTAGATAAGAGGGGAGGGGAGGGGATGAATGTGAGGGGAGGAGAGGAAGGGAGGGGGCAAAGGGAGGAGGAAAGGAGGGGAGGAAAGTGGGGGTGGGGGGTGAGGGAAGTTGATGGAGATGAGAGAGAGAGAGAGAGAGAGAGAGAGAGAGAGAGAGAGAGAGAGAGAGAGAGAAAGAGAGAGACACCAAAACCACTCACCTGTACAAACAAGAGAAAACAAACGGTTTCTCTTGATCTCCTCTCAGTGGCTTTGTGGTTGCAAGAGACAACAAGAGAAGTAAGTACAACGGGACACAGCGAGATGTCTTAATACTGTAATCCGGACACACACTGAGGCTGCACACACCAGCACGCACGCTAGCACACGCACGCACGCACGCACACACACACACACACTCTTTAAGACTTTGTATTTAATAATATTCGTTTTTATTCAACTCTATACTAACACACGCAAACATCGGAGAGTTATATTGCTTGTATTTACTCTCTCTCTCTCTCTCTCTCTCTCGCCACAAGTCACACGTAGATTGCACCTCTTATCACGCTGACGTCACATATTACCTCCTTGACCAGATCATCACCAGGAAAGAACTCTACCCGTGTTCTGGAAGTCTTGACGTTTATTTCGTTTATTTTCGGTTGGTCATCGTCTCTGCTTCACTGCGTATAAGTGAGTCAGTCAGAGGTGTTCTAAGTTAGGGCAGACAACGAACGGATCACCTGAAGATTAGTCTCCCACGATATTTCACCTAAATTGAACTAACCTAAAGCTAACCTAACAATCTAATCTGACATAACTTAACCTAATATCATTTTAATCAAACCTAATTTATCTTAACCTAACCTAACCTAACCTAACCTAACCTAACATCATTTTAATCAAACCTAATTTATCTTAATCTAATCTAACCTAACCTAACCTAACCTAACCCACCCAGGTAGTAGTTAGGGTGTTTAATCATCAGGTGAAATAAACTTGGGTGAGCTAAGCTTCACGTAATTCTACCGAACATAAGAATGTCTGAGAGTTCTGGCCCCAAGACAGCACCATAGTCGAGATGTACCAAGGGAAAAGTGAAAGTTGGTCCTATACGTCTGAAGGACCGTGTGGGACAGTGCGGATACAGCACACTGACTACTAAGCCTTGGTACAGAATTTGATCACTTTCACTTCCCCAACTAATGTCCGGTACCCATTCACAGCTGGGTGGACTCGGGTTGTCCCGGACGCAAACTAAACGACCCTTTGGACAAGAGGCGAGGGGAGCTATTGACAGGGCCGCCGCACACCTGATGTAGCCTGTAGTGTAGTGTTGGTTGTACTCGGTGATCACTGTTACAAGAGGCAGCGACTAACCCACTCAAGAGAATCCTAAACGGTGAGTAAACACGACTACTGTATTGTTATCACAGTGCCCCTCAACACAGGAGTGGCCAAGATGTGATTTCATAACATAGAAAACATATAAATATTAGATTAGTGTTCTGCGTATGAAAGTATCTCTACAGTTAATACTGGATATGTTCAGGAACTATTGAACTTAATACTTAACAACTAATAATAAAACAAGTTAACTTAGATATGAATTTAATATGTACGTAAGACCTACGTCACCTGGCTATTAAAACAAAGTAATGTAAAACGTCTCGGGTAACACCTTTCACTTTGTTACGTTAATACTCCGCCACAATGAGTCTATAACTAGGAGAGAGAGAGAGAGAAAGAGAGAGAGAGAGAGAGAGAGAGAGAGAGAAAGAGAGAATGTAATACTAGATAGTTGAGAGGCAGACAAGAGAAACGAGGTAAGCGTGGTGGGTAAAGACAGGGTAACATTAGGTAAAGATGGCAGGTAGGGAGGGGGGGGGTAGCAGCAGGCGGCCAACATCGTCAGCAGGAGACGGAGGTGCGGGGTGTGAGGGTGGGCGGATGGTTGGGCTGGCTTGGGCGGGAGGGTGGTCCTGGGTTGTCGGGACGCTGGCGGTGGAGGTGTGCCTGGCATTGGGTCCAGCTCCACCATCCTCCTCACCTGCCTGTTCCCAGCCGCCCACCCCTGCCGCCCACCCCCCCCCACCCTACCTCTTTCCGTACTCTGCCACCCCCGCCGCCCACCCCACCTCCACCTCCCTTCTTCACTATGCCGGCTACTAGTTCACCCACCAACCCCCACTCTCTCGTACTCTGTTACCCAGCCAACCGCTTTTCCTTTTTCCCGTTCCACAATCTGCCATCACTCCAACTCACCTCCCTCCCTTCCACACACTACTATTCCACCTTCGCTCACCCACCTTTCTCCCATCACCCCCTCTTCCGTACTCTGCCACCCTTCCGCCCATCTCCTTCCTTTCCACAATCTGCTATCGTCTTCGCCCATCTCTTTTCACCACTCTACCTCCCTCCACATCCAACCCTCTCTCAGCCCTTCCCTCTTGCCGTCACCACAGCCGCCAACATCACCAACACCATGTCGTCCCCACCATCACCACCACCATTCACCACCACAATGTCGGCACCACAACACTGCCGCTCCTACAATAGCCACCACCACCACCACCACCACGTACCACCCCCACATTCGAATCACCACCATCGCTACCACAACACCCCTTACCTAAACACTATATGGCCTCACTATTTCACACACTAAAGGTCTCCATCTTCACTACGCTGGATTGTGACGATTTACACACACACACACACACACACACACACACACACACACACACACACACACACACACACACACACACACACACACACACACACACACACACACACACACACACACACACACACACACACACACACACACACACACACACACACACACACACACACACACACACACCTTTTATACTGTAAGTGTTTGTTGACTGATATTCGCTCCTACCTGAATTATCAATTATGGTTTTAAAATTTGGACATTTAAATTGCATTACGACGGAAAACGCGCAGGAACTTACAAGAGCAGAATAAACATCAGTGCAGTGTTACGTCAACACAATGTTTCAACCAACAGACTCCTACACCAACCTCCATTGTTCCTAGGGTCAATAATGTGGCCCAAATAATGTTGGTTTTATTCAATTTAGGGGGATAAGGTGAGAGAGAGAGAGAGAGAGAGAGAGAGAGAGAGAGAGGAGAGAGAGAGGAGAGAGAGAGAGAGAGAGAGAGAGAGAGATGATGGCCCTAAGGGATCCATCCTCCTAATTCACGAACATCGGTACAAACTATTATTATTTCCCATCGTTCTTATCGTCCTTCCCATTATCTCCATCATTTCCCTCCTCATCAACTTCACCATTTCCCAATTTTACCATCTTCATTTCCATTTCCACCCATTTCCACCATCAGCATATCCATTACCACCATCATATCCATTTCCACCATCATCATTACCCCTTTCCACCCATTTCCCCTAACATTTACCATTTCCACCATTTCCATCGACTTCCTTTCCCCTAGTAGTAATTACCTGGCTCGATTTACCTGTAGGGGGATCGACACACACACACACACACCTGTACCTGAGCGACGTTGTTTCTAGGTTGTGTTGACGTTCGTGGCGTCGACCGCATTCAGGAGGCAATCACTGGTCTGAGTCTGTCGTGGACGGCCAACACAATGCACCGTCAGATTAGCGCTTAACTGTACAATACACAGACAGACAGACAGACAGACACAGATACGAGAGAGAGAGAGAGAGAGAGACAGACACAGATACGAGAGAGAGAGAGAGAGCTGTATCCCAGTCACTATTGTTACCACCCGGACCTAAACTTTTTGAGGATTCTCTAGTTAGTCGCCTCTGATTAGTCTCTCTCTCTCTCTCTCTCTCTCTCTCCATCACTACAATACCCGAGTCCTACGAGGGTCAATAAAATCTTAATATTACTTTCTCTTATTAAGGTCTAGTTCACTATACAATTTAATTAGTGTATTAATTTAACAGATAACCACACAAAGCGAGAGGAAGAGAGGAAGAATGGGAGGGAGGGGAGGAAGAGGAAGGGAGGAAGAGAGGGAGCAGGGAGGGAGAAGAGAGGGAGCAGGGAGGGAGAAGGGAGGGAGAAGGGAGGAGAGACGGAGCAGGGAGGGAGGGAGTGAGAAGGGAGGGAGAGAGGGAGAAGGAAGGATAGAGGGAGAAAGACAGGGTGGGAAGAAGGAAGAAGGGGATAAGATGGAGATGAAGAGGGCGGGAGGGAAAGAGAGAGAAGGAAAAGAAAAAACGAGTAATCTGTCAGGGGAAGAAAATGGAAGAAGAAGAATAAGAATAATGGCGTGACTGAACATGGGAGGAGAAACGGAAGGAGGATCTCACCTGGGAGGGAGGGAGAGAGGGAGGAAGAGAACACCATCTAGGGAGGAAGGGCCAATTAAGGGAGTACGAGTGGGAGATATTGAGGGAAGGAAATAGTAAAGGAGATAAAGAAAAGGTAAAGAGAAGAGGGTGATAGAGAAAACAAAGAGGATGGAGGGAGATAAGGTAGAGAGAACGAATGGAGGGTGGGAGGGAGTGGAGGGGAAGTGTGTGTGTGTGTGTGTGTGTTGGCACATCGCCCCACTACCTGACTGGAATAACTTAGAGAATCACATCTTCCCCTTCTCTGAAGACTGGCCATCGAATGGTAAGACTTCCGCTACTGGGCCCTAGAAACTATTGGGGCTTAGCATTGTGTTGCCCCTCTTCAACTTTATCACCCCCCCATCCCCCCTCCTCTTGTTCTCTGGCGACAGTGGAAAGTGTCTCCTCTGGACTCCGGTAATCGCTAATTAGATACACCGACCTTTTAAGCCATGAAGGGAAGTCTTTGTAGTGAGGGCCAAGATAAATTAACTTAGGTAAGTGGCTCCTCTGAGTGGTTCGTCCTCAACCACTGCCAGATGGAACTGAAACAGTCCCAGACAAGAGGAGGAGGAGCATATTTGTGTCAATTTATCCCTGGACCAAGGCACGAATGTCTGTTCTAGATATCCCGGACCATTGTTTGAACCTATGAGTCGAAACTTCTGTAGACCGGGACTCGAGCTTCTCTGATTTGAAGCTTCCTTAAACTAGAATTAGAACCAGAGTGTACGAGGGACTTCCGCTTATAAAAATGTACTGTAAGTCAACTAGAAGATTAAAAATCCATTTGCACACGATACTCGGAACTTCTTCAACGAGTCTCCGAACTGTTCGTGTACCCACCAATGGCGCTGTCTCATATGGGTTTGGTACAATTTCAAAGTTCGAACAAATGTGTAAAGGCAATTTCTATTCGTCATACTGAACATTGTCACACGATCAGGTCTCCGCCGACGAACTGCAATTTGCACCATTTTTAATATTCCTTCATTTTGTATACATGTCATTAGTTACCCAAATATACGCGAATATATTATTACACACGCCAGAATATTTGGTCATGTAAACACGCAAATTTGGTTATATATTTTTCTTCACATACCATAAAATTTGTAAAAAAGAAATTCAAACAGAAGTGCCAGATAATTCGAGACTAGAGTGACAGGGGATATATGGCTTAATGAGTATAAATGGGAAACACAATTCAATTGACGTGAGAGAGATATATATTGGTATGTGTGTGTGTGTGTGTAGCCTCTCCCCCCCAAGACAAACCTCACACCAAACAACATATAATCACAACATTGACCACTAATGAGTAACATCTTGACCACCCCTCGCTGGCCGGTGACAGAGACTGACGTAAGCACGGACTCCGAAACATTGAACAAGAAGAAGAGTTTGTTACCAAGGTCACCAACTTATGGACAGTGGACAAGATCTAACTTTAGATTAGCCAATACTCGAAGCGCACCTTTTAATCTCGACTCAGTGGACAATTACAGTAAGAATAGCTAATACTCTTGAGACCATCTTAATCTCGAGTCAGTGGTCAAGTAAAATAAGAGTAGCCAAACCTCTGAGACCGTTTTAAGTCTTGGATCAATACAGACAGACTTAATACAGTTTACAGAGACAATGTTTGGATTGTTCACACGCCAGTTGCTGACTCTCTCTCCTCCCTCTATATCCATCTCATCTCCCTCCCCTCAACATCCTCTTATCACCCCTCCTCCCCTCCCTCTCATCGCCCCTCCCTCCCGAGATAGACAGGTGTAGTAAGTTGAGTGTCAAAATCAACTCCGTTTCATGTAATTTCAAGGTGAATTTTGTAGCGGCCATCACAACTTGAGTGTCTGCCAGGATGGTATTGATTTTAAGGACGAACTTGCCAGCAGAACATACACACACACACACACACTTATGCACGTACACACACATATATACACACACGCACACATGCTCATACATACACACAGAGAGAGAATCCTGGAGCCTGCCAGTATAGGTGAGGTGTGCATGGCGGCAGTGGCAGCTACGGTTTAAGGCGGTGGTGGCGGAAACAGCGGCGAGCAGATCGGGTTATTCCCCTCCCTCTCACTCCTTCCTTCCCTCCGCCATCTCACCTCACTCCTTTCACACACCTCCTCACTGCCGCCGCCGCCACCTACTGTACATCCTCTCACGATACCTTCCCCTCTTCACCCTCTCACTCTATCTCCCTCTAACCCACATTCCCTTACCCCCTTGCTAGATCTTTCCTCCCCATCACCCTCCCATTACCTTCCCATCCTCCTCCATATCACCCTTCCCCCTTCTTCCCCATCACCTTTTCATCATTTACCCCTTTCCCCTTCTCTTCACCCTCCCATTTTCCCAATAATATTTAAACATTTCTATCCGTCTAAAAACACATATAAATATTGATACAAATCTTTAATAACGGTTGTAAAGTAATGTTAAAATGCATACGATTACAATTTACTTAAAAGGTTGAAAAATATCTTAATGTGTATCAGCGCTTACAGAGGTTTGTAATCTTCGTAAAATCTTCAATTGTATACACTGACTGTAAATGTTTTTTTTTTTTATAATCGTAGCCACTCTGATTATAAACGTTTGAGAAGGACAATGCAGAGTTACGGGGCTTCATAGCACCCGGTGTCCTGTGAGCGAGTTCATCTATCGTACAAAAATAAAAATCAAGAAAATTGAATTGAGTGAAGAGTATTAATAGTCTCCTTTCTTCCCCTCCATCTCTTGCTTTTCTTCCCCCTCCCATTTCTTTCCCTCCCTGTCGCCCCTTTCCCTCTCCTTCCCTTCATCTCAACTTCCTTCCTTACCTTTTCCTCCCCCATCCCTTTCTTTCCTCCCTCCTCCACCCACCTCCCTCTTCGACACTAACACAAGGTCACGTTCATATATTTTATTCAACAGTGTTCGTGCAGGTATACAAGGGGGGGGGGGTGGGGGGTGGGGGGTGGAGGGGGATATACTGTACTTAAGTCTCCAGTTACAGGTACGGTAATTCTCAGGTAGCGACAAATTTACAAAAGATAAAAAATTCCAGAAGATTTACTCTGAAATGGAAGGTCAGGTACCGAACGTACTACTGAACATACTACCGATCATACTTAAGAGACTACAGTAGTACAGTAGTGTTGGTAGAGTAATTCTCCGGTAGCAAATTGGCCGCCTGTACTTAGACACGAAGAGGGATATATTCAGAAACTACATGAGGCAGTTACTCCCACCTGGCATTATAATCATCCTGCTTCTTTATGCACAACACCTGAGGGAAAGTAAAGTTACCTGTAATTATCCTCCAGACTGAAATTGTTTAGTTAGAAAATTACACTTAACGATGCTGCAGCCACATACCTGTACAGTAATTACATAAGTGACTCATCCACTTGTAGTTACGGAGCACGACAACCTAACTACCTAATGTATGTAACGTCTATTATGAAAAAAATAAAAAAAACGGCCACTTGAAAATTTTCTTCGTGACCTGAACCGGAAAAATCACACGTAAAATATACGATTACATGAAGATTAGTTCCAAGTTTATTTCACCTGAATATTAAACATCCTAACGCTATCAAGAGAGGCTAGGCTACAGTAAATTAGATAAAGTTAAGACTACTATTAAATTAGGATGGATTAGGTTAGTGTTAGGGTGGTTAATCTATAGAGGAAATAAGCTGGAGTGTCTAATCTTCAGATGATCCACTGTAATTAACTCAGCTACCTACACATGTTCTTTTCTATGCCAATAATTATCTGCCAGACCAAAGTTACACGTTATCGATCTACCTGCAAGTCACAAAGACAGAAATTTAATCAGAAAATTAATTCCTTATTCTTTTTCTCCTGGCTCCTTCCTCCGCAACATTTACCCAAGTCATAACCAAAATTGGATTGCTTCGGGAGAGTTTTTTTTTGTCGACGTCTCTTGCGTAGGTTGAGGGTGTGTGGGGGGTCTCTTGAAAATGTGTGGGAGTCTGGAGAGTGTGTGGGTGTCTGGAGAGTGTGTGGGGTGTCTGGAGTGTGTGTCTGGAGAATGTGTGGGTGTCTGGAGAGTGTGGGTGTCTGGAGAGTGTGTGGGTGTCTGGAGAGTGTGTGGGTGTCTGGAGAGTGTGTGGGTGTCTGGAGAGTGTGGGTGTCTGGAGAGTGTGTGGGGTGTCTGGAGAGTGTGTGGGTGTCTGGGGTGTGGGTGTGGGTGTCTGGAGGTGTGGGGTGTCTGGAGTGTGTGGTGTCTGGAGAGTGGGTGTCTGGAGAGTGTGTGGGTGTCTGGAGGGGTGTGTGGGTGTCTGGAGAGTGTGTGGGTGTCTGGAGAGTGTGGGGTGTCTGGGGAGTGTGTGGGTGTCTGGGGAGTGTGTGGGGGTGTCTGGAGAGTGTGTGGGTGTCTGGAGAGGTGGGGTGTCTGGAGTGTGTGGGTGCCTGAGAGTGTGTGGGTGTCTGGAGAGTGTGTGGGTGTCTCTGGAAAGTGTGTGGGTGTCTTTGAAAGTGTGTGGTGTGTCTGGAGAGTGTGTGGGTGTCTGAGAGTGTGTGGGGTGTCTGGAGAGTGTGTGGGTGTCTGGAGAGTGTGTGGGTGTCTGGAGAGTGTGTGGGTGTCTGGAGAGTGTGTGGGTGTCTGGAGAGTGTGTGGGTGTCTCTTGAAAGTGTGTGGTGTGTCTGGAGAGTGTGTGGTGTCTGGAGAGTGTGTGGTCTGGAGGTGTGGGGTCTGGAGAGTGTGTGGGTGTCTGGAAAGTGTGTGGGTGTCTTGAAAGTGTGTGGGTGTGTCTGGAGAGGTGTGTGGGTGTCTAGAAAGTGTGTGGATGTTTCTTGAAAGTGTGTGGGTATCTGAAAAGTGTGTGGGTGTCCTGGGAGTGTGATGTCTCTGAAAGTGTGTGTGGGTGTCCTGAGTGTGTGGGTGTCTGGAGTGTGTGTGCGTGTCTTGAGAGGTGTGGGAGTGTGTGGGTGAGGTAGTAGAGGTGTGGTAAACGTGTGAGCGGCGGGGAAATGAATAGGTGACAGGGAAGAAGTATCTAGCCTCGTGTGGGTACGTCACACACACACACACACTCTCACACTCACACTTCACACACACGCACACACACCAACACACACCTGGTTCTCCCAAATGCCACACAACGTAAACACCTAGAAAGTGCAAAAGAGGGCATGCAAGATTATTCTCTCCCTTTCCTACTCCACATATCAAGAAGCGCTCAACACACTGACCCTTTCGACTCTCACTGACCATCACGACCTCATCTGCAATTTGGTAAGATGACACCATCCCCGACACCGGCCCTACTACCACCTGAGATCCTTTGTCCGAGAATTGCTGTTCGACACCACAACCGCATCCAGCCCATACGTGCACGAACTGATCGCTTTAAGAACAGCCCAGTCCCAACCATTGTAAAATATCAATAACTTGTAATAAATCAGTGTATTCACTCCCAGTAAACACTGCTCCTTACACTGTCACTATGTTGAAATGAACTGTAGTTTGGCTTTTCCACATCTAGTTATTATATATGTCTTATTTGTGTCACTTATGTTACTTGTATATTATTTGTAATTCATAACCCATTCCCAAATATGTAACTGTATTTCAGCCTTCTGGCTGCCAAGCTCTTCAATAAACCGTTAATTATTATTATTATTATTATTACACACACACACAACACACACACACACAACACACCACACACACACACACACACACACACACACACACACACCACACACACCTACACACACACACACACACCCACACACACACACACACACACACACACACACACACACCACACACACACACACCCACACACACGAGATTTACAGCCCCCCAACTACACAATAACACAGCTATTAAATACACGATGGGTCTTTTGGTGTCTATTTTAAGAAATTTAACGCCCTAGTGTAGCCCTCAACTGATGGAAAGAGGATTAACAGCCCTGGAAAAGGTTCAACGACCCTGTTAGAAGTTCAAGAGTTCTGGTGGAGAGTCAACAATCTCTCTATAGAATTTGTGTATACAGTGGAATAAATTAATATATTCAGAAAACATTAATTAATTTATTAATGCGATAAAAGACGGTTAAAATTTTGAATTTAAAAAAAATACGGTGAAAACATCCAAATTATGTTAGGTTAACACGGTGAAAATATCCTTTATGAGTTAAATATACAGAGAGGCATTATCTTAGAGCTTATACTTGGTAAACATTTTCTCTGAATGCTTATAAATGATAAATTATCCACAATGTCAACAGAAATAAGGGAAAATACTCTCATCAACAAATACGGTAAAATACTCTCCATGTCAACAAAAACTCGGTAACAAAACATTAATAAAAAGAGATATACGAGAAAAATATCCAGTGGATGCTTAGAAAATCAATGAAAATATCTATAACACACGTCATAACTTACCTGGTGCCGGGAAACAGTGGTACGCCAGGTAAACACAATACAATATATATACCTGGACAAGATGAACCTGTATACAAGGTAACAATATCACAACGGCAATCCAAATTAAAAATAGAATACATACTTGATTGTACATGCAGGATGGTAGACATAGGTATACATGAAGTTAGAATACATATCTGGGAACGCTCATGAGTATACATAAACAAAAGAATAGTACCAGTTGCTAACATTCCAACAGACAGACAGACAGACAGACAGACAGACAGACAGAGACACGAGGATATGATAAAAAATAGAATTAAAAACGAGAAATATAAAAAAGTCTTAAAAAATGACTTTAAATCGTCAAGATAACAAAGATAAGATACGAGATGAAATGAATAACATATTAGGAAGGAACGTTCGGTTATCCATCATAATACTGAATAATCTTCCTATAACTCCAGCCCAGAGTGACAGAGACTTATTCATTGGCGGCGTTTATACCATCATGAGGCACCGTCCCTCCTCATGGGGGAAAACATTATCAGTCAGGGTAGGGACGGCGGGAGAGGGGAGGAGAGAGGGAGAGGGAGAGATTGAGGGGGTGGGAAAAGTGAGGGGAGGTGGGAAGAAGGGAGGTGAGGGAGAGAGTGGGGAGAGGGAGAGAGAGGAGGGAGAGAGTGGGGAGAGGAGAGACAGGAGAGAGAGGTGATGGTTAAGGGAGGTGAGGGACGAGGGAGATAAGAGGATGGGGAGGAGGTTCTGGGGTGACAAAACGAAGATGATAAACAAAGTTAACTCAAGAGGGAACAGTCAATAACACCACCAAGCCTCAGTCCTCAGGCCCTACCATGAAGGAACGCCACTGCGGACAAACGACAGGAATGCGTTCGTCTGGCGTAACTTTCATAGGTGCGTCATTACGTCTAGGGTGGTGAGGTAACGCCAGGGTCATAACTACTCATGCTGGCGCTGTTTGTTTTTTATGTGGGCGTCTTTAATAATGACACAGATGTAAGTTGAGGAAAGAACCCTTAACACAACCCCATCTGGGTGTGTACGGGGACGCATCCTCCCATTGATGGAAATAAACACTCAAATAAACTTTAGTTCACAATTCATGATAAAATTTGAGTTATTTTAATAGTACATATAAAGGAAACTCAATATATATATAAACAAAGACAAAATATCTAGCAAGTAGTTAACACGTAGACAGACAGACAGACAGACAGAGAGACACGATGCTCTATTATACCCAGGAGGAAGGGTTGTTGCCAGTATTCAACACATGCAGATATATAGGACATACAGACAAACTATTAACAAAGTGGAATAAAAATTGTGAGCGTGCGGAGACAATAACACTATTATTATTATCGTTAATAATAATAATATTATTATTATTTTTATTATCATTATCATCACTATTCTCATTAAGTTTATCGTTATTATTCTTACACTAACGAAAACAAGTTTAGTTTGTGTCTTTTTATTTACTTATTTCTCTCTCAATCTCTCATTCCATTTATCAGCTTCTATCTCTCGTTTTGTCTGTTTCTGTTCTTCTCTATCTGTCTGTCTTTCTTTCAAACTATCTTTTCTTTCTCTCTCTCTCGACTCTCTTTCCTTATTCCTCTCACTATCTCTACATCACCCCATCTCTAAGCTCTCTTTCTCTTTTTACAAATCCCGAGAAAGGAAAACTAAACAAAAATAAAATAAAATAAAATTCCTCCATCAGCACAAATTACTCACTAGGAGCCACCCCCCCCCCTTTCCCTCGGGCAGCAGAAGCTCTCAAATATCCAACGCTAATCACAAAAGCAACTCATCTTTAACAAGCTAATTAACATTGTTTGAGCTAACTAATGGAATTATTTAACTTTCTATCCGTAACCAATAGTAAATAAAAACTGAAAAGAAATAATTAGATGTACAGAAAGTGTCCCCCAAGGCAGTAAAGAAGAGGTTCCCAGGAAGTTGTTTGTCTTCTGTGTTACGTGTGCCTATGAGGATTATAATTTAATGTGATATATTCAGCGTAATATTACTGAATCATATTATAAAAATCATGGTAATTATAGAAAAGTAATTATAATAATATCTCCATAACTAAAAATAGTTATATGTAATAGTAATAATAATAATAATAATAATAATAATATAATAATTTAATAATAATAATAATAATAATATAATAAAGTAAATAATATGTAAAACCTCTATCTATTTCAATAGTTGGCAACATATCACCAGAGGGTAGAAGGGGCTTAACGTCACCCTTCCTGCCTCAGTAGAGATGGGTCGTCTCAAGTGACTACAGACGTATTCATTTATCAGCGTCTGCCTGTCTGAGAAACTCATTTCTTTCTCAGCTGGACGCATAACAAAAAAATAAATTACACCTCAGCTTATATTGTTACATTAAAAATAGGTGTAGAGAGTAAAAATAGGATCCTTCAAGGAGGGGAAAATTTAGTTCTTTTACGAGTCAATATTGGTTTTCTCTAGCAAATGAAAATATGTTTCTCTTGGTCATTATAATAGGGGATAAAAGCCCTCCTTGAATATTTAAATAGGGCCTAATAGGGCTATTAAATGTAATTAAGTTTGGGTATAAGTGGTATGGCTATTAACTCTCCTACAGACAAGAACACAAAAAAGCGGCTGTCTGTCTGTCTGTCTGTCTGTCTGTTGTCTGTCAATTTAATTTTCTTTCTAACACACAAACGCGCACACACACACACACACATGGTTTAATGACCCCCAAACAAACAAACAAACATCCAGAAAAAAACAAAGGCACCCACAAATAACAAACAAACACAGACAACAAAAAAACACCCAACAAACAGATCCACAAACACTACCCACACCCACATGCATCCAACAAACAGACCCACAAACACTACCCACACCCACATGCATCAAAGACAAGAGCGGTGCGGCGAAGCTTTGGTGCATAACATAAAAAAAACACAACAACAATGATTAAAAGAAAATATCAATAACAACAACAACATCAATACAACAACAACAATAACACGTAGATAGAGATAGATGAGGAGTATAAATCACCCTCATCAATCAATCAATCAATCAATGGAGAAATAATTAAAGGCGACTCACCTTGTAGCCTGCGTTTCTTCATATTCTGGCAGGTCAGGGAAGCTGGAGAATGGCAGAGAGGGAGGTCAAAGAGATGACAACAACAATAAAAAAAATATCCACTTCTACTGTCTATCTACCGTCCTTATTGCCATCTACCGTCTACTATTACCAACTACTGTCGCCAACCCATAACTACTTCCACCAACTCATTTCTGTGTTGAGAAAGATTATTATTTATTTATTTATTTTGTCTGAGTTATGGATGTTTATGAAGGAGGAGGGATGGGGGAGGTACTTGGGGGGAAGGTAGGAGGGAGAGTGGGGGGGAAAAGGAGATAGGGTGGGTGAGGAGAGAGGTGGGGGGGAAGGAAAGCGGGCGTGAAGGGAGAGAGAAGAGAGAGATGGAATGGTAGTAAGAACAGTTGGAGGATGGAAGAGTGAGAAAAGATGGGAGAGAAAGGAATGATAAGAGAATGAAGGAAAGAAGGAAGATGGCAAGGGCGAAGGAAGCGAGACTAAATAGGGAAAGACTGGGATTTTACGAGGGAAAGACTGTAAAACTAAGAGGGAGGCTAAGACGGAAAGGAAAGATTGGTAGGTAAAGAAGAATTGGGAGATGAAAAGGGATGAAGAGAGATGGAAAGACTAAAAAAGGAAGGGGCAGATTGAAGAACTAAGAGGAGGAATGACTTGGATATTAAGACGGGAGAGTAGTGGAAGGGTGTTGGTGGAAGGGTGGTGGGAGGGTGGGAAGATTGGTGTATTAAAGAAAGCCACAGGTACAGGGGAAGGAAGAGGGAGGAGGAAGAGGAAGAAGAGGAGGAAGAGGAAGAAGAGGGGCAGGTAGGTCTCACAGGGAGGCATATCTTGAACTATACGCGTACCATGACCATTTACTATACAGAGATGCATGAAAAGACCAATTTACAGTGACTTCAATAAATGTCCAATATAATACAACTTTACACAATATAACCACTGTGACCCAAATAATCTCAGTGTGTCCAATAAGTTTAATGAGGTCAGGTCATACTCACAAACCCCAAAACGACTAATTGACTCAATAATGGGCACGCTAGAAGGGGTCAGGTCAGGTTACGCTAAGAGGATGAACAGTAATCTGGTATGTAAATGAGGTAAGTGGTGGTGGTGGTAGTGGTGATAGCGAAAGTGTTAGTAGTAGTAGTAGTAGTAGTAGTAGTAGTAGTGTAGTAGTAGTAGTAGTAGTTGTGGTGGTGGTGGTCGTGGTGGTGGTGGTCGTGGTGGTGGTGGTGGTGGTGTGATGAGTGGTAGTAGTAATAGTGATGTGATGGTGGTGATAGTGGTAGTAGTAATAGTGATGTGATGGTGTTAGTGGTTGTAGTGGTAGTAGTAGTGGTGGTGGTGGTGGTGGTGGTAGTGGTAAGGCTTGGCGACACCCACACACACTCATACACACACTTATCAGGATAAAGGCTGTAACACTAAGCGAAAGTGATCATACTGTGTTGGGGGGGTGTCCGAGCAGTGTTTACCTGAAGGGGATGGGGGGGGGGGGGGGTACTGAGGAACATTTCTTTAATTGATGGGAAATATTTTTAAATCTCTTTACATGAAAGAAATACAGTGATAACTATTACATGGTGGGAAATACTCGTTATCTCTTTAAGTGATAATGGGAATTTGGAAACTTTTATTTGGTGGGAAATACCTTAAAAATCTTAAGCAATGGGACATACCTGAAAAATTCTTAAGCTTAATGGGACATATACAAGTTCTTAAGCAATGAGACATATCTGGATTTATGCAATGGGACATACTAGGATTCTTAAGCTTAATGGGACATACCTAGGATTCTTATGCTTAATGGGACATATCTCAAAATTCTTAAGCTAGGACATACCTGGGGATTCTTAAGCTTAATGGGACATACCTTAAAACGCTTAAACTAATGGGAAAAATACATGATCATACAAAAACCAAAGCCCTGAAGTTATTTCCCTTCAGGCACAGTGACACTGTTCGGACACCCGGAGTAATTAGCACTAACAATTAAATCCTGGGAATTAAGTGAGGTGGAGCAGTAACTAAGTAACTTAACTGTAACTGCTGCTACCTTAACTTAAAACTAGTGGAGGTGTTAATTGAGTCACGCCACTAGTGAAGAAGGAGGAGGAGGAGCTGGGTGTTCCTTAAGGCCATCTCAAGTATGTTCGCAAAACCTTAATCTATTTTTCATTTTTATTTTATCCTTTAATACATTCTCATACATTTTTGATACAGTGATGTATTTTGAAATAAATATTTAAAAACACCGATATATTTCTCATACATTTTTCAAAGTTGATGTATATTATTGAACAATTTAATACAGCGATACATTTTTCATACATTTTTGGGGAAGTTTTAATAAATTTTGAAGTTACTCTTGATGTGGGAGAGTTGCTGTCTTGTGAGTGGCAATGATATTGGGTGTGTTTATAAATAGAATTATAATGGTGCGTCTAGACATACATAATTACTTAATATCTAGCATGTCAAACTATCACCATCTCATCACCAGTGTGCCATAGCCATTACCAACACCATAACTACCACTATAAACCACTATTCCCACCATCACAACCACCACCATCATCAACACCATAACCGTCAAAATCACAATAATAACTACCATCACAACCACCACCATCACTATACCCACCATCACAACCACCACCATCACTATTACCACCATCACAACCACCACCATCATCAACACCATAACCGTCAAAACCAGAATAACAACCACCACCATCACTATTACCACCATCACCACTATTACCACTATCACCCACCACCACCACAACAACCACAACCCCGGCAGTGTCAGCCACCAAGAGGTCAGAGGCGTGGGTCACCAGACAGTGCCAGACAGACAGACACACACACACACACACACCTTCACATTACCACCACCACCAGAGAGGGACTGCCACCGGTACCTGCTCATTACCACCCAACAACACCACAGGTAAAATTAATTATGCTTCATTGTGCTTGTAACAACAAATGGTTCAGACTATTATTGTTCTTGGTGATAGTGTGTTTGTATATGTGTGTATGTGTGTGTGTGTGTGTGTTGTGTGTGTGTGTGTATGTGTGTGTGTATGTGTGTGTGTATTGATATCATACACCTTTAGTAATCTGTATATTCTATAGTATTTTGCTTGTGTTATTTGCCTACTAAGCGCCTTTTCTGTTTGACTAACTGAGTGACCCCGGGGCGTGAGAGCCCCCTTCCCCCCTCCTTTGTGTACCCTGAATCACAAAGAGAAGGGGAAAGGCAAAAAATACGAGAGACAGATGTAATAGAAATACATGAAAGAGAAATACTGAACAAAGAAATAAAAACTAAATATTAATAAACCCCGTGAAAGCGATGGAGAGGCGACAAGAATAAAAAAAAAACGGGAAATGGAAGAGCAATAAAAGTTAGGAAAGAGAAAATTGGAAAGAAAAACATAGATAAGATACATAAACGAAGATATATAATAATGAGCAATGAAATATGAGAAATGGAAAGGTATTAAATATTGTGAAATGATCAACATAATAAAGAATGGAATGTTAAAAGAATAAACTAAAAATTACATAAAAAAATTGGAAAGGTAATAAACACAATGAAGATTATAGGAAATATAGAAGAAAATATTTAAATCTGAAGGAAAAAATAAGCCAGATTAACTAAATAAACGAATAAAAGGAAAGGAAGAAAAGAAAAGAAGGAAAATTAATAAACACGAGTAAAGGAGGAATGGATAAATAACCAGGGAAAAAATGTGGAGAGGGAAAATATTAAGTAACAAGGAAAGAGGAGAGAAGGGAAATTAATAAATAAAAAGGAATAGGGAAAATCAATTAACAAATACAGGGACAAGGAAAATAAACTAAAGAAAGGAAAAGTAAAGAAGGACAAAAAATAAGGGAGAGGAAACATGAAAGGAGGAAAATAAATGAGAGAGAGGGAGGAAGAGATTCTACGCCTACCTCCCTGCCCTCTAGTGGCCGCCCTCACTGACAACATGAAACAACCACTGCCCCTTGAGGCTTAGGTCTGACACACACGGCGCCGCGTAGGACGGTTGGAGAGGTGTTAGTGATATGTGGTTGTGGTGGTAGTGGTAGGTTTGGTAGTGGTGGTTGTGGTGGTAGGGTGTGCTGTGGTAGTGATGGTAACGGGTGGTGGTAATGATATGTTGTGGAAATGGTGGGTTATGGAGGTGGGTTATAAAGGAAGGTTATGGGAGTAATGGTGGGTTATGGCGATGGGTTGTATGGGTAGTGGGTTATGAAAATCATAGTGAGTTGTGGCATTCGGTGTTAGAGGTTGTAGAACTAAGGTTGAGTAGTGTTAGGTTATTGGTGACGTGATAGTGAGTTACGGTAGACTCACACACACACACACACACACACACACACACACACACACACACACACACACACACACAAAGAAACTGTATAAGATGAAGGTGGATGTATACATAATCCCCCTTGTGATGTCGTCCTGACCGCCAATATCAGATGTAGACAGCCAACACAAAATAATCTTCAGAACCCACGACCGCAAAAAACACATGAATTTTTATACTCCAATTTTAGGTTAGGTTACGTAAGGTTAGGTTGGTTAGGTTAGGTTAGGTTAGGTTAGGTTAGGTTAGGTTAGGTTAGGTTAGGTTAGGTTAGGGAAAGTTTGGGTTTAGTTTAGGTTGGGTTTAGGTTAGGTTTAGGCTAGGTTAGGGAAAGTCTGGGTTTAGGTTAGGTTAGGTTCGGTTTAGGTTAGGTTAGGTTAGGTTAGGGAAAGTTTGGGTTTAGTTTAGGTTGGGTTTAGGTTAGGTTAGGTTTAGGTTAGGGAAAGTTTAATAAGGCTAGGGTAGGGAAAGTTTGGTTAGGTTAGGTTTCAGTTTAGGCAGGTCAGGTCAGGTCAGGACACAATAAAGCCTCGCCAAACCGATCAACAAACAACACCATAATTCGCTGTCTGACCTGCCACCCCCCCTCCCCTCAACCAACACCACCACACTATAAAATTACAGATCTATAGATTTTTATCAGCCGGGACAAGTCTCTCTCTCTCTCTCTCTCTCTCTCTCTCTCTCTCTCTCTCTCTCTCTCTAACTCTCTCAACTCCGTCTCTAACTCTCTCAACTCCCTCTCTCTCTAACCCTATCTCTCTCTGTCTCTCTCCCTCTCTAACTCTCTCAACTCCCTCTCTAACTCTCTCAACTCCCCCTCTCTCTTTCTCAACTCCCTCTCTCTCTCTCTCTCTCTCTCTCTCCCTCTCTCCCCCTCTCTCTGTCTCTCTCCTCTCTAACTCTCTCAACTCCCTCTCTCTCTCTCTCTCTCTCTCTAACCCCTCTCTCTCTGTCTCTCTCCCTCTCTAACTCTCTCAACTCCCTCTCTCTCTCTCCTCTCTACCCCCGCTCTCTCAACAGGTCTTCTCCAAGTAAGCTGTTTATATTTTGGCTCAAGTCATTTTTCAGCCTAATAGTCATTTCCTGGACACAGATCTTAAGTCTTTGAAGATATAGTCTTTCCTACCGAGAACAGAGTCATTTTCTGGCCAGGAGAAACTGTATCCTGACAAAATTATTTTCTCGACAGACGAAATAACATATGACCAGGTAGAGTCATTACCCGACCATTCAGTCACATTCCGACCACATTCATATTCCAACCATTCAGTCATATTTCTACCATATTCATATTACAACCAATCATATTCCAGCCATGGTCATATTCTAACCAGTCATATTCCGACTATACAGTCACATTCCGACTATACAGTCATTCCGACCAGTCACACCGATCAGTCACACTCCAACCAGTCACACTCCAACCAATCACATTCCAACCAGTCACATTCCAACCAGTCACACTCCGATCCAGTCACACTCCAACAGTCACACTCCAACCAGTCACACTCCAACCAGTCACACTCCAACCAGTCACACTCCAACCAGTCACATCCCAACCAGTCACATTCCAACCACAGAGAACAATTCCCTGGCCATCACCCTTCCACCGGCTCCCCTTATCAGTCCCTGGCCACGCTCTCATCACACTGTCCAAAATGAGTCAGGGGGAACGAGCATTAATTTGCATAATAAAAATATTGGCTATACTCAACTATGGTGAGGGATGTTGGCTGTTGTTCTAATGATGGAGGAGATTGCAGGAAGAGGAGGGGTGGTGGAGGAAGAGGGTGGTGGAGGGAGGAAAGAGGAGGTAGGAGTGGTGGTGGAGGAGAGGAAAAGAGGGGTGGTGGTGGTGAGTGAATGGTGGAGGAGGAAAGAGGTAGGGGTGGTGGAGGAGGAAAAGAATAGGGTAGTAGAGGAGGAGGGAGAGGGGAGGTTATGTAGGAGGAACAGGAAGAATAGGTGGTGTTTGAAAATGAGATACAGAAATGGTAATGAAAGAAGAGAAGGAAGATAACGAAGAAAAATAGAGAAAAGTAAGGAAGATAAAGAATAAACTGAGGATGAAACAGGAGGAAATATAGAGGAATGAAGACTAGGCAGAGGAAATTGAGGAAAAGAAAGAGGAGGACGAGGAAAAATGAGGGAAAATAGTGTAGGGGAGGAGGGAAAAAAAAGAGCTAACACGCAAAAAGAATCGCCTCACACTTCTCCATCAGGTGACCTCACCAAATATTGACAATACACTTTTGTTTGTGCACGTGATTTGTTTCAGCCAATCAGTGGTCTGGGCGCCTTCACGGGAGCGACACCACGCAGTCGGGGCAATATTATTGGTCGGAACTAATTTCGTCATTCTTTTTAAATACTTTTGCTCATTACCTCACCGACAATCTGCCCAGTTTATTTAGGAGTAAGTAAAGATATATATAAACACACACGCACACGCACACACACACACACACACACACACACACACACATGTCGAAACAAACCAAACGTGTACCTGGAGTGTGACTAATTACAAAAAATAGTTTCATCTTCAATCTATAAAAAAGATTCAATCAACAAAACGTTAAAATTAACCAAATAAAACATACACTAAAACAATCTGATAAAATAACCTCAAAATAAACTTGGTAATACAAGTAAAAAATAATAAAGCATAATTAACAATAACAACAACGAACACAATAATAGGTAAAGAATCCAGGTAAAATCCACATCAGGTAAACAACTACGACGAACGGCAACACAAACAAATACAATTAAAAACAAACGAGAAACTAAAAAAAAAAGAAAATTAACTAATAATAAAAGACAAAGAAACAAAAGAGGACAATCATTAAATAATAAAAGTCAACAAAACAATAAAATAAGAAAATTAATAAGTAAAGACAAAATATAAACTAACGAACAAAAAAAACAATTAACCTGTGATAAAAACGAAAAATAAGAAGAAAAACCAAGAGGTAATAACAACGTGAGGAGGAATACCCACAAAATGGTCTCTTAGCCTCCCACTTAGTCTGGTAATAAACATAATAATGAGATTCCTGACTGGTCTAACAGGTAAATCCCAGCGTTTATGTATTTACGATTAAGTACCTGAAATACCTGTTGTTCTGTAGTGGCTAGTTGTTTGAGAGAGAGTGTGTGTGTGTGTGTGTGTGTGTTAGTAAAGTGAATAAATAAATTAGTAGCTAATTAAGAATCATTAATAAATTTACCTGGAATATACCTAAGTAATGGACACATATTCTCTTCCAAACTACTTAAATAAGTGGTTAAGTGAGGTAAATATGAGGATAAAAAACAATCCCATAAGATATAAATAGTTAAGTAGGGTAAGTATATTCTGCAGTTATAAGTAAGAGTCAAGTAACAAGATACACAAACTCTTTCTTATGACCAGAACGCCATAATAATGTTTATTAACTCAACAGCATTATATAAACATGTTCCTGTAAACGCCATAGTGAGTCTTATTAAAATGTAAACAAATTACTTTTGTAAGTTTTGATAATATGAATAAATTTGAAGTCATTTTACATTTGAGAAACATTATTGTTAAAGAAGAATTATTTATATAGCGTTTGAAGTAAAGTAGACGCACGAAAACACGAGATGAAAAACATGCACACAGCAGATATACCAGAAAGACGTCCAGATAATAACTAATCCCCTTGAACACATTATACCATTAAGGTTCCTCCTACTACAACACAATACTGCAGCTCACGTCAACAAAAGACTCGAGATAATAATACAAATGAAAGAATGTAATATGACGTGGGCTATTTTCCCTCCCACGGATACTGAGGTCAAGAGTGTTTTTGTTTGTCTGTTTGTTTCAGCTAATTTATATGTGTTTGTGCATTTTACGGTTGTGTTTGTTTATTTAATTTTTTTTGTGTTTTGTATGTGAATGCAAGATTTTTTTATTTATTTGTTTTGTGTATCTTTGTTTTATTCTGAAGGAAACATTTGTCTGTTTGCTTGTCTGAGTGAGCGTGTTTGTTTGTTTGTCTGAGTGAGTGATGCGGTTTGTTTGTTTTAATGAGAGAATAATTTTGTTCTTTTTTTTTTAGTTTGGGGGAACGAGGTTGTTTGTTTGTCAAATCTCTTTAGGAGAGTCAGATTGCATTTTTTGTTTCTCCTCTGAACGTACATGTGTGTGTGTGTGTGTGTGTGTGTGTGTGTACTTGTTTGCTTTGGTGTGGCAGCGAAGTTGTATTTTTGTCTTAATTAGGGAGTGAGGCTGTGTGTGTGTGTTTGTTTGTTTGTTTCAAGAAGAGATGTTTGCTTTGGGTGTGTCATGACGCAAGCATTTCACTTAATAAATTGTTTACCTCCTTAACTACTACTACTATACTACTACTAATAATAATAACTAAATAACAATAACAACACCAACCAAAACAACAAGAACAATTCACAATAACAATACAAACAATGACATTAAACACCAAAGTGAAAACAAAAACAGTGTTCTCATATTATAATTTCCCTCAAAGCTTTTTATTCACCAAGCAAGAACCACTTGTTGAGCTAAACCCCGAACCCACGAGTCCACTAACACCTGACCCCACCAACTGGATGAACCCGGTCTGTGGCTCTCGTGTAGTGTAGATTACTTATTTATTATTGTACATTAATGATTCATGGGAGGTAGTGGGGGGCAGAGGGAGGAGGGAGGGATGGTAGGGGTACTGGGGAAAGGGGGTGGGTGGGGGATACTGAGGGGGGGAGGAGGGAGGAGAGAGGGAGAGAGAAAGAGGGAGGGAGGGATGGTGGGAGCATTGGGGACGGTCATGGGTTCTCAAAAATTCCTTGGTCCAATTTTGTTTACCATAGTGAGTTCATGAGGAGAGAAGAGCATTTGTTGACGGTAGACTCTAGGTAGACTCTAGTTAGGCTCTAGGTAGGCTCTAGGTAGGCTCTAGGTAGGCTCTAGGTATTATTTTGACGTCATTCTGTGTTCACTCAGCGAGGAAGTATACTTCTTCAGATTAACTGTCTATATGAGAATAATTGAACGATAATTTCTTAAGTTGATTTCTTATAATTAATGAGCAAATTAAGATTTTTTAAAACTATATCTCTATTCACATGTCAGGTAAGAGATCGAAGTTACTGTGTTTTTATAACTAGATTAGGATTTTTTTAATGTCTATGTTTATTAATATCTACGTAAAAATATAAATTGCTTTACCTATATTCGATATTTACAAATTATTGTACCTGTCATATTGTATACTAAAATCCTCAGTTGAATATATAGTACAATATAATCGTATGTCATTATATCAGACGCCCAATTACGGTAAAATCTACGGTGCCAGCAACCCACGTTTCACTATGACACCAACTATCCAGGTTAAAATGGGCCCCAGTTCTAGTAGGCTCTGGTCCTAACACGCCCCCACTCTATCACATACTTTATGATTGGTTCCCGTCAGCAGTGGTCCACAACAGTAACAGTTGGGTAGATTAAGGCTAGGACGGGGGCTAATCTGGACAGGAGTTGATTAAACGGAGGCAGTATAAGTTTGGTTGCATGGACACACACACACACACAAATACATACATACATACATACATACATACATACATACATACATACATACATACATACAGTTTGTTCTAGTATACAGGGGGTCCCAGTGAAGAATGTATAGTTTAGTGTATAATAAATTCTTAAAATGGACCTTTAGCTCGTGGTAACACTGTATGAATAACATTACCAAGAACGTTAGGATTTTCTTAATGCGTTTTTCATCATTCACAAGTCGACAAAGTACCGTAATTGATCTCTTCTGTTCATTTATTTCCAATTATTTTTAATATTTATTCACTAATACGTTAATAAAGTCACCTTTTAGCTTCATCCACCTAGTTCGGTACCCGTTGAGAATTGAATCCATGGTCATAGGACATTTATGACTAGAAATGACAAAAAAAAATTAACTCTTGGGGTACATCTGCTAAACACACACACACACACACACACACACACACACTACCAGAGTGTTACCGGTATATATACTGTACATCAAACACCACCACATTCCAGTACAATACACACACACACACACACACACACACACACACACACACACACACACACACACACACACAAGTACAGGAGTAAAAATCAGCAGACCAACAAACCCCAACACACAAACACAAGCCAGCACAGACAATAAACAAACACAGCCCAGCGCTCACTCACACACACACACACAAACACACACACATACACACACATACACACACATACACACACACACACACTAGGACAGAGAAAAAAAAGCACCCTCAAAACACGAACACAAAAACCTGCTCCCCCCTGTTGTGAGAAAAAGGCGAGACAAGACAATATCTCTCGTGTTATGTAAATAGCAACAGAGCGCTATCAGATCCTGGGTTTATCCTGCTGTCATCAACCCCTGCCATTTTACCTTTATCCGGGAAACACATTACCTGGTGGGGGGGAGAGGGAACAGATCGTCACCTGGGAAATATATCAGCTGGGGATTATAATACCTGGGGAATAGAGCATCTGGGGAAATATACGATATCTCAGCTGGGGAATACATAGCATCACCGGGAAAACACATCACCTGGGAAAACACATCACCTGAGTAAACACATCACCTGAGTAAACACATCACCTGAGTAAACACATCACCAAGTAAACACGTCACCTGAGTAAACACATCACCTGAGTAAACACATCACCTGAGTAAACACGTCACCTGGTAAACACATCACCTGAGTAAACACATCACCTGAGTAAACACATCACGAGTGACACGTCACCTGGTAAACACATCACCTGAGTAAACACATCACCTGAGTAAACACATCACCTGAGTAAACGTCACCTGAGTAAACACGTCACCTGAGTAAACACATCACCTGAGTAAAACGTCACCTGAGTAAACACGTCACCTGAGTAAACGTCACCTGAGTAAACACGTCACCTGAGTAAACACGTCACCTGAGTAAACACGTCACCTGAGTAAACACATCACCTGAGTAAACACATCACCTGAATAACACATCACCTGAGTAAACACGTCACCTGAGTAAACACGTCACCTGGTAAACACATCACCTGGTAAACACGTCACCTGAGTAAACACGTCACCTGAGTAAACACATCACCTGGGTAAACACGTCACCTGAGTAAACACGTCACCTGGTAAACACATCACCTGAGTAAACACATCACCTGAGTAAACACATCACCTGAGTAAACACATCACCTGAGTAAACACATCACCTGAGTAAACACATCACCTGAGTAAACACATCACCTGAGTGAACACATCACCTAAATAAACACATCACCTGAGCAAAACACATCACCAGTAAACACATCACCTGAGTAAACACGTCACCTGAGTAAACACATCACCTGAGTAAACACGTCACCTGAGTAAACACATCACCTGAAACACATCACCTGGTAAACACATCACCTGAGTAAACACATCACACGAGGTAAACACATCACCTGAAAACACATCACCTGAGTAAACACATCACCTGAGTAAACACATCACCTGAGAAACACATCACCTGAGTAAACACATCACCTGAGTAAACACATCACCTGAGTAAACACATCACCTGAGTAAACACATCACCTGAGTAAACACATCACTAGAGGCATCACCTGAGTAAACACATCACCTGAGTAAACATCACCTGAGCAAACACATCACCTGGTAAACACATCACCTGAGTAAACACGTCACCTGGTAAACACATCACCTGAGGTAAACACATCACCTGAGGTAAACACATCACCTGGTAAACACATCACCTGAGTAAACACATCACCTGAGTAACATCACCTGAGTAAACACGTCACCTGAGTAAACACATCACCTGAGTAAACACATCACCTGAGCAAACACGTCACCTGAGTAAACACGTCACCTGAGTAACCCTCCTGAGTAAACACATCACCTGAGTAAACACATCACCTGAGCAAACACATCACCTGAGTAAACACATCACCTGAGTAAACACGTCACCTGGTAAACACATCACCTGAGTAAACACATCACCTGAGTAAACACATCACCTGAGCAAACACATCACCTGAGTAAACACGTCACCTGAGTAAACCATCACCTGAGTAAACACATCACCTGAGTAAACATCACCTGAGTAAACACGTCACCTGAGTAAACACATCACCTGGTAAACACATCACCTGAGTAAACACGTCACCTGGGAAAACACATCACCTGAGTAAACACATCACCTGAGTAAACACGTCACCTGAGTAAACACGTCACCTGAGTAAACACATCACCTGAGTAAACACGTCACCTGAGTAAACACATCACCTGAGTAAACACATCACCTGAGTAAACACATCACCTGAGTAAACACATCACCTGCGTAAACACGTCACCTGAGTAAACACATCACCTGAGTAAACACATCACCTGAGTAAACACATCACCTGAGTAAACACATCACCTTAGTAAACACGTCACCTGAGTAAACACATCACCTGCGTAAACACATCACCTGAGTAAACACATCACCTGAGTAAACACATCACCTGAGTAAACACATCACCTTAGTAAACACATCACCTTAGTAAACACATCACCTGAGTAAACACATCACCTGAGTAAACACATCATGAAGACCTCCTCAGGTGATCATAAGCCATTGACGTATAGTAGTTAAAATAAAAACTGTTTATTGAGTTATTATTATTATTATTATTATTTACAGATTGCGATTTTTTCACGTTGTTACTCTATATAACAAGTGACCATCCGTGCGTGTGTGACAATAATGATCAAAGTCATCTATAATAATGGTTGCCCCTCGTGTAACGAGAATGGCCGGCCCAAAGGCCAGTTAGGCGTGAATTTGTTTAAGGTGTAGGAAGCTGTCGCCAACACAACAATCACACCCTGAGTGAACGAGCTGTATGACCCAGTGTCAAGGAATAGTCCGAGAAGACCGGACAACTCGTCAACAGCACTGGCTAACCATTACCCCGGAATACGATCTGCAAATCGATTAACATCCAGGTCCCCAATTACATAGCCAGGCGAACGTTCTCCACCTTCTCACACCAGCAAGAGAGTCACCCACGCTGGGCAGACGACCGTGGGATTAGCGCCCGTATTATTAAACAACATCTTCCCTTGAAGAGGGTCGTCGTGTTTCAACCCGAGTTTTAAACTAAATGAGTCCTGAGGGGCACCGCAGTACAGTACTTAACGGGGTGGTGTGGCGGTAAATTAACTAATTCCAACAAAATTAATGTATAATAGTGAGTCGTGGTGAGTCGTGAAGACCTTTGTAGAAGGCGCAGTAATTTATACAACTTATTGGCGATATACGTTATGGGTGTGAGGGATGGGAGGCCATGTGGGATGTGTTATTTACACACACACACACACGTATACTTAAATACACATACACACACACATACTTAAACACACACACACACTCACATACTTAAATACACATACACACACACATACACACTCTCACACACACACACACACACACACACACACACACACAGTTCATAACCTCATCAACCATGGTCATTAAGCATGTCAACTACGTCAGCTCATGCACTAGACAACAACAATTAAACAATAAACACAAATTTGTTTTCTCGTTACCAGGCCAGTCATTCCCCTGACGGCTTGAATTATTATTATTATTATTATTATTATTATTATTATTATTATTATTATTATTATTATTTTACAACTACTATTTACATCATCCTAGGACAAAAAAATAAACAGCAGCCAGATCATTTAGAGGTGAAGATTATCACTACACCATCCTGGGAAAACAAAACCCCAACCACCAGACCAGAGTTTTCAGTCATTAGTCTCCATCAAGTCATTTCTATCCCTGGCGTTATAATTGTCAGCTCATTTAAGTACAATATATATATATATAAAGGACAAAAAACTCTCCCTAAATTATAGATAAGGACAGTTGGGACTAACACACTGTGGATTAATTATGTCAAAACCTTTTGTGCAATCAGCGACATTCCCTTCCCTCCCCTCCAAAAAAAAAAGGCAAAAATATTTATGTCATCATTAAGAGGGAAAAATCACCCCCCTCCCACCCCCAGGTATATTAAATTAGTGAAAGTTATTTTTTCTTTATAATTATCACTAAATTTTGATAAAGTTTAGGAAAAGGTGGATTTTTTATTTTTTTAGTTGGGGGGGGCAGAAAAGTGTACTGAGACGACCGAGTGTTTTGGTTAATCGATGTTGTTTATTTGTCTCTATCTTTTGAGAGAGAGAGAGAGAGAGAGAGAGAGAGAGAGAGAGAGAGAGAGAGAGAGAGAGAGATATCATCATCACGTAGGACCCGGACTTCCTGTCTTACTGGAGACGTATAAGCACTTAGGGATATTATTTAAACACGAGAATTAGGAGTTGGGCTTGAGCTGATATAGGATATGACCAGTAGCAGTAGTAGTAGTAGTAGTAATAGCAGTAGTAGTAGTAATAGTAGTAGTAGTAGCAGTAGTAAAACATAGCACTCATAGTAGTAGTGTGAGAAAAAACAAAATCACACACACACACACACACACACACACCCCCCACAAACACATCCCCACAAACACACCCCACACAGTACCACCACCCCCCCCCCAACCCGCAGCAGTCGATCAATATACAAACAAACAAGGTATTTTTTTTTCTCCCCTTTCCAGCTCACATTTGACTGCTGTGTGGTGCGGGCTCTGTGCTGTGAGTTGATGACGGTACTATACATGAGCTGCTGTTGTTGGCGGTGGTTGTGAGGCTGTGGAGGTGGTGTTACTGTGTCAGGTGAGGGCGTGTTAGGGGTGGTGGGGTGTTGCTGGTGATGGTAGTGTGTTGCTGGTGATGGTAGTGTGTTGCTGGTGATGGTAGTGTGTTGGTGGTGATGGTAGTGTTGTGGTGGCAATGGTTGTGGTAATGCTGTGGTGGTGGTTGTTGTGTTGGGGTTAGTGTTGCTGCGGTGTTTGTGTTGGTGCTGTGGAGGGGATGATTGTGATGGTGCTGTGTTGTTGCTGATGCTGTGTTGCTGTCTTTATCGTGTTGCTGTTATCGGAGGTAATGACGTCACAAGCCATACACACTAATCTAATGACATCACAAGCCATAGACAATAACCTAATGACGTCAAAAGCCATAGACAATAACCTAATAAAATCACAATACTGTAAACGGGATCGATGACGTCAAGAAGTTTACAATAATACACCAAATGACGTCAGCGAAAAAAAAACCCAAACCAGATGACGTCACGAGCCACAAATAAAACAAATTAATGATGTCCAGCGGCATAATTCATAAAATATATCTGATGACGTCAAAAAAATATTAAAACGCGTGACATAAACCATTAATAAAACAAAATTAAGTCCGTCATGAGATTTTGCTACGTTACAGTGATGACGCCGCCAGCACGAACCAGAGTGAAAATGTTAAAGTAATCCACAAGTCAAAGCTTCAATTTTTACCAAGTGTAGATTATATATATATATTACATTACCTCTGTATCTCTCTTCTCTCACTGTGTTGTAATGTAGAATAATTTGTCATTTATCTTTATTATTTATATATTTTCGTTGTTTTATCACAATTATATTATTCTTTCTGTTATTCCTCTCTTCTTCCCTTTACGTTATTCTTCTGTTTATGGTTACTTGCATTACCTCCTGGGTCGTCATAAATACAGTACAGTAATAATGTGTCGACAGGTGTAAACACAGGTATAATCTCTACGGGAGTTAACAGCCGCACTTGAGTCAGCCCTTGTTCGTCTGGCGTAGCTTAAGCGTTGATCTTGTTACCGGAAGACCTTTATATTCTTACGGGAGCTACGCCAGACGAACCTTCTCCCGCGTGTGAGCAGTTGTTTTCTCCGATCAATGATGTCACCAACCAGTAGTGGATGCCAGCACCAGTAATGACTTCATCAGCAATAATGACTTCACCAGTAATGAGAGCACCACCCCTAATGGCAGTAACATCAGTAATGACATCACCACCAGCAAGAATAATATATCACCATCAATAACAGCAATTATCGCCACCAGTCAGATAATTACCACTGCCCATAGAGTCATTAGGATGGGCGACACGCGGTCCTGGCTACCTAATAGATGAATTATTGTAATATGATGCTGTCATAGGGAGCACTTGTCACTGTCACCCTTACCTACCTGGGCGGAGGAGAGAGAGAGAGATTTTTAACATACGAAGGTATGATAAATCGGACCACGGACTTAAAATTCTCCTTATTTAATTATATACAGTTTATAAACATTACTAAAACAAACTAAACAAAAATAATGAACATAAATCTTATCTAAAAAAATTACTTACACAGTTCATAAAAAAATGTTTGAAGAAAAAATGTAATATAAATTTATGAAGTATAACACTGGACACACACACACACACACACACACACACACACACACACACACACACACACACACTTAAAAGGACAAATAGCACTAAAAAAAAAAAGCAATGGACAAAGAGAAAAACAGAGTTATTCACACAAGTAACAAAAGACTATTAGAGCTCTGCGAAAATTGTTGTAAAGTGACATTGTTGTTTTATTTAGAGATAATGTTCATGTGGTGAAATATTAACACATTTTATGGCTGAGTAACACGACACTGCCCGCACCCGATGAAAATAACTGATCAAAATATTCAACGCTCACAGACTCGTTCTGAAAAGTATCATGTCGAAGTCTTTGTAATTTTTTCTTTATTAAATTAGTTCACAATTCTCCCCACAGTTTCTTTCTCATTTACTTACGAATTCTCTGAAAGAAGATATTTTTTTCTTTTACCTTTCATTCAATGGTGGATGATTAAATTAGCGGGAACAATAGAGGTTCGCTAAGGCTCGGGTCGGGTCGGCTCTATTCGGCATATCTCGGCTCGACTCTATTCGGCATATTTCGGCTCGACTCTATTCGGCATATCTCGGCTCGACTCTATTCGGCATATCTCGGCTCGACTCTCTTCGGCATATCTCAGCTCGACGACTAAGCTCGATTCGTCTCGGCTGGCCAATATAAACTTTATGAAACACTGCTGAATTTTACTTGTAAATGAAGGCGATACAAGATAACTTTTAACACAAAATTTGATATTTGAAGATAATAGATTTAAGATGAAGTTACCAGTACAAGGTTAATAGTAAAGGTGTTCTGTCGTGGATGCTGATAGTCACACACACACACACCCAACAAACACACACACACCCACCTACACCCCCAACACCCACACCCCCCAACACCCACAATGTATATATATCACAGGTCAGCTCCCCTTAACAACTTCCCCGTCAGAAGCACGTCTTGTACATATTTGTTCAAGAAGGGAATTAAACTGTGCGTGACGTGCGAGAGAGAGAGAGAGAGAGAGAGAGAGAGAGAGAGAGAGAGAGAGAGAGGTAACAAAATAAAAGACGGTAAAACGGTAAACTACAGGGATACAAAACAAACATTACAGATTTTAATCAGTACCGATCAATGATTGGCCAAAAACACCGCACCGCGCATATCCGATACCGATACCAACAACGACCAGAATACCGGTCTTGATAAGTACCATTCTACCGGCAACAAGAATAACACCAACACTTCCCGTACCTTGGGTTGGATTAGGTTAGGTCAGGTCAGGTCATGTTATGTTATGTTAGGTCACGTAAGGTCAGGTCACGTAAGGTCAGGTCAGGTCAAGTCAGGTTAGGTTAGGATAATTAATCTTTATAACTCCAATACTTTACGTTGTGTGAAGTATTTAGTGAGGTCACAAATAGACAAAATAAACAAAAGGACACCACGAAGCGCCCGGGGGTCATGTAACACAGATTCTAACCGAGAGAAAAAAATTATGATAATTCCTTAACACAGTAGAGGCGACAAGAACCTGGCACGCCGTGACGTCATTGGCACCTACGCGGGGAAGAGAAACGTAAGCGATAACTTTAACTTTATCCCTCGGGCATTGATCAAGTTTAATTAAGATGGTGAAAAGGTGGTTATTGTGGGGAGATGGTGGTAGGGGTAGTGGTGGTAGGGGTAGTGGTGGGTGGTGGTGGTGGGGGTGGTATTGGTGATGGTTGTAAGTGCTGTGAATAGTGGTGGTGGTTGTTGTAGATGGTGGTGGCGGTGGTAAGGTGGCAGTGGTAGGGTGGTAGTAGTGGTGGCAGAGTAGTGATAGTGACTGGTTCTGAAGTCAACATTTACGGCACCACAATCAACACCCAGTTATTTCTAGTCGACACAAACTCACCTAGAGGCTCTTCATGTGAAAGCCCCCAACTCAAAACACCTGCTCGTAAACACTCTAAAATTCACATCGAAATCAATCATATGCTTTGATATCCGATTCAAAATTCATAGTAAAATAAACGGAACACCTTTGTACTTTGATGTTGGTTGTGATGTTAACGTTTAAAATAAGATCGGATTTATTTATACACTTCTCGCTTTTTAACACGAATAGGATAAGCCACAATGGACGTCACGCTGGAACTTTATTTACTCTTGTGTGGTAGTCGTCAACACTTGTCCAGAGACGCCCACGCTCAGCCGTACAAGAATAGTGTCCAGCAACTGTCTCTCTATTCCTTTGAGGACACACACACACACACACACACACACACACACACACACACACGCTACAATGGCACGAAAATAGAACTCAAATCCTTCCTAAGAACTCACACGTGAACACTACATCAACACGACCATTAAAACACTTCAGAGATTACAACTAACACCCGCTATCAACAGCCTTCATCTTTCTCTCCCTCCCTCCTTTCCTTCCCTCTCTTCCTCATTTCTCTCCTTCCTTCCTTCCTTCCTTCCTTCCTTCCTTCCCTCCCTTCCCCATTTCTCTCTCCTTCCTTCACTTTTCCTCTTCTTCCTTCCTTTTCCATTTCTTCTTTCCTCCCCTCCTCCCTCCCTCCCTCTCTCTCCCCTCCCTCCCTCTCTCTCCCTCCCTCCCTCCTCCCACCCCCTCCCTCCCCTCCTCTCTCTCCCTCCCTCCTCCTCCCCTCCCCACCTCCTCCCTCCCTCCCCCTCCCTCCCCCTCCTCTCTCCCTCCCCCCCCCACCCCCTCCCTCCCTCCCTCCTCCCCTCCCTCCCTCCCTCCCTCCCTCCCAGCTTCCTCAACCCCCCCCTTCCCCGTCATAACACATAGGGGTCTTGCGTAACATCTGATAATCCCTCCTACCAATCACCCCTTCTACTATTTCCCTACCCTCCCATCACCCCCACCCGCAGTGTTGTTAGGACTTTTAATGACATCATCTTTCTCTTTCCCTCTTTCTTTACCTCTTCCTCGTTTCTCTTCCTCCTGTCTCTCTTCCTCCCGTCTCTCCCTCTCCTCCCCACCCCGTCATCTCTTCTCCCCAGCGTGTAAGTGTCATGAGTGACGTCAAACTCCCTCATCCCGCCCCGCCCCTCACACCATTATCACTCAGATCTGCGAATCGTGAGAGGGCAGGTGTGGGCGTGGTCGTCTGGGAGGGAGAGAGAGAGAAGAGTGGGTGGGGGTGGAAGAGAATGGGTGTGTGTGTGTGTGTGTGTGAGAGAGAGAGAGAGAGAGAGAGAGAGAGAGAGAGAGAGAGAGAAGAGGGGGTGGGGGTGGAAGAGAATGGGTGTGTGTGTGAGAGAGAGAGAGAGAGAGACAGCACTCCACTCCCTCTCCCCACACACCCACCACCTCCCTCACTCCCTTTGTTCCCTTCTCCCTCTTGCTATCCTTTACTCTGGCTTTTATCTTGTTCTCTTTATCCGTTCCCTCAGTTACCATCTTCATTACAATTTGGCTCTTCCTCATTTCATTATTTTTGTTAATTATGGTAATGTTTTATTGTTCAACTCTCTCTAACTTGAAATAATAATGTAATTTTAACTTCTCTAACCTATCGAAAGCTGACAATCTAAACAAATGCCTAATCTAACCCTATTTTTACCTAAACTAATTCAACCTAACTTAAGCTAACCTAACCTAACTTAGCCTAACGTAACGCAACACAACGCAACGCAACCTAACCTAACCCAAATTAACCTACTAAATTATCCTAACCAACCCAAATTAACTTATCCAAACCTAACCCAAATTAACCTACTAAATTATCATAACCTAACCTAAAGTAACTTATCCTAACCTAAACATTTTAATTTTATTTGTAACAGATGTACAGGTATCTGCTATCAGCTCCCCCCCCCCACTGTACCTACTCCATGGATTAACACCACCCTGTCCTAACCCAACCTATTCTAACTTAACCCAACCTATTCTAACTTAACCCAACCTATTCTAACTTAACCCAACCTATTCTAACTTAACCCAACCTATTCTAACTTAACCCAACCTAATGTACCAACCTTAGTCAACCTCACTTACTTTGACCACACATTAACTCAACCTTCACCTGACCGAGAATTAACTTCGATCTTTTCCGCCTTACTGGTTCATGAAGTTAATCACCTGTGACAAGTCAACTCATTTGCTTCAAGTTCCGGCGATAAGCTTCACAGATTACCTCACGCTTGTTAGTGGATGCATTAAGACGCAACTATGGACACACATACACAAGACGATATTTCATATAGGCCTAGAATTACACATAAACGCACACTTATAAATGAAAAATGTACATACATACACACATAGCTTACACATACATTATATATATATATAACTGCACACATAAAAATTAATATTTCACACACACACACACACACACACACACACATACCTACCTCCCTTTCAGCTTCATTGATTCCACGCAATTTCACACACCTACAAGTATAGTGGTACCTGCAGTCTCTCTCTCTCTCTCTCTCTCTCTCATTACATGCATATTACATACATATCACACAAGCAAACCTATACACACACACACACACACACACACACACGCATACATACATATGCACATATACATACACACAAGCACACCCATACATACATATGCACACATACATACACACATATAAACATACACAACATATACCACATATACAGGCACACACACACACACACACACACACACACACACACACACACACACACACACACACACACACACACACACACACACACACACACACACACACACACACACACACACACACACACACACACACACACACACACACACACACACACACACACACACACACACACACACACACACACACACACACACACACACACACACACACACACACACACACACACACACACACACACACACACACACACACACACACACACACACACACACACACACACACACACACACACACACACACACACACACACACACACACACACACACACACACATTTTCCCTCCATGACGTAACAGATTCATATATGGGTAAAAATTCTTTTTGCGACTCACATCACTTAGCTATTTTACTCTAGTTCGGCAGAGCCGGTGGTGGTGGTGGTGGGTGGTGGTCGAGGTAAGGGGTAGGTGGTAGTGGTGGTGGTGGAGGAGTGGTGGTGGTAGTAGAGGCAGGGTGGTGGTAGTAGAGGTAGTGGCAGGGGAGGTAGTGGTGTGGCTGAGGGAGGTAGTGGTGGTGGTGGGTAGGGAGGTAGTGGTGGTGGTGGTGGTGGGGAGGTGGTAGGGGTGGTGGTGGGAGGTATGGGGAGGTGGTAGGGGTGGTGGTAGGAGTGGTGGTAGTAGAGGTGGTGGGGGGAGGTGGTAGGGGTGGTGGTAGAGGTGGTGGTAGGGGAGGTACTGGTGGTGCTGGCAGGGGAGGTAGTGGTAGGGGTGATGGCAGGGGAGGTGGTAGGGGTGGTGGTCTCTAAACGGGGACGCCATATGGAGAATGACTTTCCCAACAAAAGAAACGAAAGCAATATGTTGGCGTTGCGGTTCAATACAATGTGATAGAGAGGCAGAGGGAGGAAGGGGAATTTTAAACACTTTTCTCTAATAATACCACAGCATGTAGAGTCATGTGCTGTAGCTATGCAACTTTGTCCCAGAAATACACCCTGTAATTTACGGTATGCAATTGAGAATTACTCTGTATGTATGTATGTATGTATGTATGTATGTATGTATGTATGTATGTATGTGTTGGGTGTGTGTGTCACCAGGGACCACACACACAACACTCGTACTGTATGTTCCTCCACTTACCACTAATACGCGTTCCATTAATGTGTTCCCTCTTGTGTCACCTCAGGACGCTTGGGTGAAGGAGAGCGGCCCTTGGTTATCACTCGCTCGTCAGATCACTTATCTCTCCTACTGTAGGTGGCGAGATGTAGACGACACGAGGCGTAAATGTACCGTTTGAGTGAGAATTTTCAAGTCACTGGAACTTCAAGTGCGACGTGGTGCTTGACGAGATGTGGTGGTGGTGTTATGGCGGTGTGGTGATGGTATTATGGCGGTGTTGTTATGGTGATGGTATTATGGTGGTGATGTTATGGCGGTAGTGTTATGGTGGCGGTGTTGATAAGACGGCAGTGGTGTAATATTAGAGTGGTAGTCCGACGGTGCTGTGTTAATGGTACTGACGTCAAGAGACTGTATCTAAAGCCACCCTCAACCCTCGACGACCGTAACCAGACTCGCCCAAACATGACCCTGACGTCTTGAGGCAGCTACATGAAGCAATCCTTTCTTACCGGATACGGAGGAGAGACAGGTGGAAGCCTCCCTGGCCAGCCCGTCCACCCATTAACGCTGATATAGAGAGCCGAGGGGTAGATATATACAAGTCCCAGGGAAGCAGTTGAGGAAATTGGCTGCAAGCTGGAGAGGGAGACCACCAGTACCACCTTCAATACAACGTGGGATAGCGGTCACAGCTCTCTCTCTCTCTCTCTCTCTCTGGCACTGGTTGGATGGTTTGGTAAGGAGCATCCATGTCCTCTCTCCAGCTGCTCGTTAAATGGGTCAGGTGTGTTGTGTGTGAATTATGGCTTTATATTACTTATTATTATTATTATTATTATTATTATTGATTCATAGGTGCTTAGGCTAACTAGCAGTCATCTCTTACATCAAGAAGTAGTCCTAAGTCACTAAGAACTTTAAAGGAGCTGAAAAAGAATTAATAGCTACAAATAAAAGGTAAAAATGGAATTACAGGTGCTAGAATAATACTGAGACACTGCCCCCCCCCTCCCCTCCCTTCACAGTACCTCACCTAGTTCTCCTGGAAGGGACGTCAGGTGACACCCGCCCTGCTAGTCATCCGGAAGAAATAATCTGAGCTTTGGCTAATCTCTTGAATCCATTTTAATTGAATATCGACAGGAACGAATGGAATAAAATCATATCTGAATCTTTTTTTTTAATCATTCCACTTGAATACTGATTAGGCTCTTACTTTACAATCACGTTTTCTCCGTTTTTTTAATCGAAAATAATCACTCGCTAATTTCGGCGGGTTCTTTTTCTTCTTATTTTTGTGTTGACAAGTCTTCATGTTATCTTATTTAATGTCCTACGTCTCCTCTCAATCCCCCTTTCTCTTCTCCCCTCTTCTCTCCCTCTTCTCCATTCCTCTCGTTCCTCTCCCTTCTCTCATCCCCTCACCTCCCACCCTCCTCCTCTTTCTCCCATCAAAATCCTCTTCCCATCCCAACATTCCGTCCCTCCCTCCTTCCTCACCTTTCCTCCCACTCTCCTTCCCCCCTCCTCCTCCCCTCCCTCCCTTACCTTTCCTCCCACTCTCCCCCTCACCAGTTCCCCTCATAACTCAGGTAGCTCTCACTAGCCTAAACAGGTAAGCAGGTATCCCTCGGTGGCACAAAGAGGGGAAGCTGACCTCGTTCCATCAAAGGGCTCCAGTAATCGCAGTGCTCGGGGACAGAAATTTTCCGATAATGGGTGGAAATGGATCAATCGCTGTTAAAAAAGGGGAGACCCACTGATGACTTGAAAGCCGTGATGGTAATGGTGGTAGTGATGATGATGTGATGGTAGTGGTGATGGTGGTGTGGTATGGTGGTAGTGGTGATGGTAGCTCTTTATTAACAAATACAGCAGCCATAAACAGTAAATACTACACAAATTCCCAAAGTGGTACATATACAGTAATGACAAGGGGAGAGGGTCATTTAACAAGGAATTTCAGCACAGTTATAGTGCAATATGATTATAGTGATGGTGAAGATGACGTGATCGTGATAGTGAAGATGATGGTGATAGATGATAATGATGGTGAAATAATGGTGATAGCGATAATGATGGTGAAGATGGTGATAATAACGATTAAATTCTTGCAAAACTGGCGACGATAATGAAAATGTTGACGATCATGATCTTGATAATGACAATGATGGTGAAGGTGATGACGATGGAGAAGACAGTGATGATGAAGGTGGTGATGATGATGGTGACAACGATGAATATGATACAAAAATTCACTAAGGTATACTACGTGTTCCTCTACCAAGACCATACAGTAGCAGCAGACACGGCAGACACGATTAACACGGCAGACACAACTAATACGACAGACACAACTAACACGGCAGACATGGATTAACACGGCAGACACGGATTAACACGGCAGAAAAGACAGGCACGACTAACACGGCAGACACTCGACACTGCACTACGAATAAAGGGTGAGGTGTGGTGTGGCCAGCTTCTGGACAGGTGAGTCTCCGGTGTTGGCTCATTAGTGTACATGTCAGGTATAGGCTAATGAGGCCGACCTACCTGTCTCTTCTCTGCTTCTTTATTTGTCTTCTAGCGCACTCCTAATTTACTCTCCCTTTTCCATCCGTCCCTTCTTCTCTTCCTCCTTCCCTCCCTCCTTTCCTGTGTGTCTCTCTCTCCATCCCTCTCTCTCTCCCTCCCTCCCTCCCTCCCTCCGTTTAGTTCTACCTTCCTCCCTCCTCCCTTTCTCACTTCCTCTCCCTTCTCCCCCCTTCCTGTTTTTCCTCCCTTTGCCTCCTCTTGCCTCCTTACATTTCTTTCCATCTTTCTTTCCTTCATCATCTTTCTCAATTTTGTTCACCTTTTCTCTTCTACATTATTCGTTTCCCTTTCCTCCCCCTCCTCTTCCTCCTTCCCCTCCTCTTCCTCCTTCCCCTCTTCCTCCCTTCCCTGTTCCTCTGTCCTTTCCAGCCACACGAAGCGAAACCAATGACCCCAGTTCACCATACCTGAAGACTTGTTTAATCTCGTGTAAATAAAAGTAAATGTGTAAATAAACCTCAAAATGTAAAAAAAATATAATATGAAGGAAAAAGATAAATGCCCCCATAATGTAAAAAAAAAAGAAGTTAAAGAGATGTATGTAAAATCTGTTTGTAAATCTCTCTCTCTCTCTAAATATGAAAATATATTGTAAACCCTAAAACGTAAATGACCTTAACACGTGACCTTAAAATAAAATACTAGCATCCAAAAAAAACGAGTTACCTTACTAATAATTAAACTTCCAAATACGCAAAAAGAAAACGAAAAAAAAAAAAAAACTTCAGACAAATGACCTTCGAATTTGACCTCTAAAACTAACTAAAATATTATTTATATATACAAAGACCTTGACCTAGAAATAGACAATGACGTCATCCTTCAGGTATTGGCAACTGAAGGTGGAGATTTGCCAAGTCGTATCATAGCCACCACATGCAGACATAAGAGAGAGAGAGAGAGAGAGAGAGAGAGATATGGATAGTTTTATTAGTAGATGGATAGATTAGGCTATGATAAGGCAAACTAAGTCAGCTCTGTGTGATAGATGGATGGATAGATAGAGACAGACAGATTGACAAACGTATCCGTAGACAGGTACACGAAGATCAGTAGACAGATAACGACAGATTACAGGATAGATACAGTAGACAGTAGATAGATAGACAGACAGACAGACACAGTAGACAGAAAGACATATGCATCAGTAGACAGAGAGCCATAGTAGACAAAGACACAGACACGATAAACAGACACACACAGAGCAGTAGACAGACATAAACAAATAGTAGAGACAGACACAGACAGCAGACATAGACAGAGATCAGTTGACAGACAAAGACAAATCAGAAAACAAGACAGAAACAGACAAAGATACACAGAAGACAGAAAGACATCAGAAAACAGACAGACAGACAGACAGACAGACAGACAGACAGGCAGACAGACAGACAGACAGACAGATATTGATAGGTTAATCTCCAGCTTAATCTACCATGGAACGAGGACATTTTACGATGCTATATACAGTAAATCTTTAAAGGGGTAAAAAACATAGGTTAAATTAATGGTCGTGAAGCACCAAGGGGAAGGGCCCAGCTTACCGAGACCCATTAACTGTCAAGGGTCTCTTAATGAGGGGGGGGGTGTGAAGGAAGGGGGAACTCGCATAAGGACCAATAAAATATTCCCTAAAGTTTATTTATTTTTTCCCTTCAGTTAAATTATTCCCTTAAAAAACGTCAAAATTTCCCCCTAAAACGACAAAATTTTCCCCTAAAACGACAAAATATTCCCCTAAGTACGTCAATTATTCCCTAAAGTTTAAATATTCCCTTAAATACATAAAAAAATTGACAGCCGAGATCAAGGCGTAGAGTAGAGAGGGTTGCCAAGTCGCATAATAGCCAGAGGGAGACAACTTCAATTGGTGTTTGATTTTCTTTTTTAACTCAGTGAACCACGAGGAGAAGGAGGAGGAGGAGGAGCGAAAGGAAGGAAGACTAAGAGGAGGAGGAGAAGAACAAAGAGGGTAATTACCACCCCCTGCCTCTACCAATTAAGGGTGAGTTTCCCTTTACAGATTCGCGTTCCAGAGTTCACCCATTTAAGATCTCTCTAAATGGGTCTAATTGATGTGGTCGTCCTGTATGCGAGTCCTACCCATTTCTTCCTATTATTATGGCGCTGTTTTGACGGGTTGAAGTGGGAGATTAGTCGTACTTATGGGAATATTTTGTCGTACTTATGGGAATATTTTGTCGTACTTATGGGAATATTTTGTCGTACTTATGGGAATATTTTGTCGTACTTATGGGAATATTTTGTCGTACTTAAACAGCCATACATAACAAACCCACAATAATGGAAGTATATTACCACACGAAACCATTTTCCCTCTAGTACAACTCGAACCAACATCTCCAGGTCATCACTCACGCCATGGTACCACCAGTGTGTATGTATGTATGTGTATTATTATGTATGTATGGCTTTGTAAGTATTAGTCCATCTAACAACCAATCGTAATAGAGTAAAAGTAAACAAGGGAATCTTATTGGTGTAAAGTTATGGGAAAAAATCCAAATTGAGAACGAGTTGTATACTGGGGATTCATCAGCTGTGTTTCCTTATCATTACTGTTTCCTTGTTCTTGTCTTACCAGATATTGGGTTGTAAGTCAACGTGTTCAAGAGTTTGATTCAACAGACCGAACATGTGAAAACGTACCCAACAGTTTCGCGTTAAACCAAGACACAAAGATTACAGCTTCAGTGGTGTTGAATTACACTGAGGCTCTACTGTAACAGGATAAGTTCACTCGTCCTCAGTTACGTGAAAAAGAAAGAAAAATAATAAAAGTTCACCAGCCAAACCTTTGAGAAACCGACCCTAGCCTTGGTGAGAGCGTTAAACTATTCCAAAAGCGCGTAGTGTTGGTCTTGAAAGTGATGCTCTCATGAGACAAATGGCAGCCATTTAATATTTTACTGGCCAAGTTTGTCGTATTTTTTTTAGCAAAGCAGATCCACGCCAATGACTGATTACCCAAGTTCAGTTATAACTCAGCTCTAAGTTCTGACTAAGTGTGATGCATCATTTATAAAAGCTGTAGCCGTTAAACATCTTGTATACACTTTTAATATCTGACTGATAACAAGAACAGCCTCAATGACAACAAATCTCCCTCCGACTCCATTAAAAAGCCACTTTTTCAGGATTCAAGGACCACAACTCCTCAACAGAATGTCATACATTTATGCAGCAGCTGTGGCACCGATTTATTCGTCAACAAATTTAGGACCTCAACTGCTGGTACTTACAGAGGAGAGCCTGACTGACACCCTCATCATTCACTTTTTTCAACCTTCAAGTATAGCACTAGTCCTGGCTGGTGTATTCAATCACTCACAAATCATCAAGAGTCAATACCACCAAAGACGATGAACATGTGTATAAAATTTTATATGCGAGGTGAAAGCGTCCAAAAACATACCGATTTACATATATATATTTTTAAATCTTCCTCCATCTTTATTGAATGAAGCGGATAACAATGTGATATTTCCGATTCCTTAGGCGGAGGCTGGTGAGAATGGTGTCCCTTTAGTTACACAGCTCTTCAACAGTACCAAAAACATCCTCCCAAGCCCAGCCTCTCAGCCTTCACACGCTCCACCACCCCACCTCTCCCCATACACACACGCTCCACCACCCCACCTCTCCCCATACACACACAGCACCACCACCCCACCCCCCCCCCCACTCCCAACACGCTAGGAGAGAACTTGCCCATAACCCGTATGAAATATTTCCCCGGGAACAAAAATAGTGTGAGTGCAGCCTCGAACCCCCACACCATAACTCTCATAGTTTTGTGACACGGGCGGGAGAGGGGGGGATCACCTCACTGTTAAATCTACTTAATATCTAACTTTCCGACACACCTGAGGAATCCTGGCTTGTAGAAAGGTGTCAACGAGAGTACTGACATCATTGTGGTAAAACGAACTCACTTCTCAGATGAAATTCAATATTCACTTAGATTTTCACTGCAGGGGAGACGCCGACTCAAGCTGGTTGGGTGATGCCTCGCTCACAGCTAACAATTTAACCTTTAACCTTAACAGCGTAAAAATATTCTGGTTGTATAGGTAGTCGTGGTGAAAAAAACAACATATGTATCTCATTTCTCTCCACATACGAGTTATGATACGACTATGTTTACAAATTTAGATGGAAACTATAATCATTACCCTATTTACACGACCTAGTTAGCGAGAGGTCAAGCCAGTGTCATCACCATGCATAACTACCATTCATCATCCCGTTGCCAGAGTTATAACAATTACCGCCACTGTGCCAGAGAGCTTCAACATCACCTTACAGCCAGCATAAGATTAACTTGAATATTACATCTCTAATACACGAAGTTTCTTTTCATCTCATTTAGCTTCAAGAATCCAAGTCTCGCCTTCAGACCGTAATCTATTATGGTCTGGTAAGATGAAGTCTCGTACAGCGATAACAATATTACTATAACTGTTATGTAAAGGAATATGGTTTAATAGAATTTAATAACAGTTGATGTGAATAGGAAGGAAAATCTACCTCAATTATAACTGCTAGACGAACAGGAGGAAAAGTGAAGGAAATAGTGATTGAAAGTCATAAGTAAAAGGGAAATAAACTCATTACCGGTAAACAAATGCGGGGTGGGGTGGGGGTGGGGTGGCAGATACACATACAAGAGCTAATGTGTTACAGTAACTACTTCAGAATACCTGGGGTCTGAGAAAACAAAATACCCGTGTACACATTCAACACAAGTGTACACAAACACACCAGTGAGCGATTACACAGGTTACCGAAAAAGCTACTCAAGCTTTAAACTCACAATCCCTGGATCAACAATGGAACTACGCAAGTCCTGAGTTTAGCAGGGCAGTCCTAGCCAACCCTCAACTCTTACCGTCTATTGCAAACTGTATGTATATATATATATAGAGAGAGAGAGAGGGGGAGTGGGGGAGAGGGGGGGGGGGGGGAGGGGGGGGAGGGGAGGGGAGGGTGGGGGGGGGAGGGGAAGTGGGGAGGAGGAGGAGAAGGAGTGGGAGGGGAAGAAGTGGGGGGGAGGGGGAAGGGGGTGGGGGGAGGGGGAGGAGGAAGAAGTGGGGGAGGGGTAGGGGAGGAGGAAGAAGTGGGGGAAGTGGGGGAGGGGGGGGGGAGGGGGGGAGGGGGGGTGAGGGGGTGAGGATAAGTTAATGTTATAATGAACTACTGCGCTTCAACAAATATTAAGGTCTTTTAAGTGCGTATTCATAAGTTATTGATGTTATAATACTGCACCTCAACTACAAGCAGACCTTTAAAACACCTCTACACCACTACACCTCAACAACCACAACATGACCTTTAAAACACCGCTAAGCCACTACACCACAACATGACCTTTAAAACACCACTACACCACTACACCTCAACCACAACATGACCTTTAAAACACCGCTAAGCCACTACACCACAACACGACCTTTAAAACACCTCTACGCCACTACACCACAACACGAAAGATACACACAGGGGGAGAGGGAGGAGAGGGGGAAGGGGAAGAGGGAAGGAGGAGGGGGAAGGGGAAGAGGGAAGGAGGAGAGGGAAGGAGGACAGGGAAGGAGGAGGGGGAAGGAGGAGAGGGAAGGAGGACAGGGAAGGAGGAGGGGGAAGGAGGACAGGGAAGGAGGAGGGGGAAGGACGAGGGGAAGGATGAGAGGAGGGGGAGGGTTAGAGTCAAGCTAACTAATTGGTCGCTGTTACCTCCTCCTCACTGGCCGGTCTCCTCTGTATCACCAAATTATGTAACTGTGCCAGAGATATACAGTACGGAATGCCTAGTCATGATTTGTGTATTCGGTGATTTTTTTGTAACGGCCTACAGTATGTAATGTGATTCTAAACTCCTTTATATTGTCTAGGCATGGTGTCATAATCTGTGTGGTACTATAATCTGTGTGGTACTATAATCTGTGTGGTACTATAATCTGTGTGGTACTATAATTCTGTTGTAGTAGATGTGCTCTGTTACGTTAGCCAGATTTATAAATACTAGCCCTGACTGACTGACTGACTGACTGACTGACTGACCGAGTGAATGACAAGACTGACTGTGACTAACTGATTGATATGGAACTTTTGTCCGAATGAATAAATGATTAACTGAGTGACTTGATCGACTGACTTCACAGAAAACTATAATATTCAGCTAACCTAACCTAACCCAACCCACTTGCTAGGATTTTTTTTTTGGGGGGGGGTCCTTTTACGAGATACAATTGTGCTAAATTCTCGCTGTATGATAATAAGAATAAATAGAGTTCGCCAACCTACCAAAATCTAGCATAATATTTTACCTTTTTCATTGCGACTTTTACTCACACTCACACACACACACACACACACACACACACACACACACACACACACACACACACACACACACAGTAAATGAAGAACACTAAAACAGAAAACACACATTTATCTGTGTTTATTCAGGAGGCATCCCAAGTGTGTTTAATGCTTTGTGTTTACCCAGACGCCTGCTGGCCACTCCACACTCTGGCCACATCACCACCACACGCTGGCCACATTACATACTAGCACCACCACACGACACCACACGTTGGCTACATCACTTGCTAGTATTACCAGCTGGCCACATCACATACAAACACCACCACATACTAGTGCATATCATATCACACGCCAATACCAGCCCCACGATGGCCACATTTCACTTGAGCACCACTGTACACTCATCACATTACAGAGACACATACATGGTCAATATGTAAAGGTATATCCACAATAACTCGCTCACCCAAACAAAATACCCACAAACACACAAGCGTACATAACCATAATAGTATATTTGTATGTTTACCATTCTAAAAAATAAACAAACAGGACACATACATACACACGACACACATACACGAATAAAACATTACAGTCATATCTATCGCATATAAACACACACACACACACACACACACACACACACACACACACACACACATATATGCCAGTCTAACGAGAGCAGAAGAAAGCCATGAGTGCTGGGGACGACCCTTGATGAAAGCCAAATTTCATCCCAAACCCATAATTTTGCTTGTTACCTAAATTGCCGGAAACTCGAAGCTGGTACATCCCGTCAGATGAGGCCATGGTCTGAAACCTGAGTTCTTGCCATCCTCAGCCTCAGGGCACACGATTCTCAAAAGGTTAGTAAGTTTGATTCATTTTTTTTGTTTTATCTTAAGCCCATTAAGTACAATAACATCTCTTTGAGTACGGTGATTTAACCCCTTGTGCACGATGACTTAACCCTTAAAGAACATTATTTTACCCCCTGTTAATACAATGATTTATCCTTCTTTGAACAAAACGACTTATGACTGTGTGTAGAGTCATCGTGTTCAAGAATATTTAGACATTTTATACAAAGGGTTAAATTATCGTACTCAAGGGATTGGCTTAAGTCTTAGTCACAACCACCAACAATATCATGACAGAAAACGAGAGAGAGAGACTTGAAGGATGACTGCTACAAACCAACGTCTTCCTTGTAGCTGTGACCGTAGAACAATGTGGCGAGGATATTGTTGTGTATTGGGTGGTGGTGAGCTACATCAAGGTACACGTTGTAAAACATTGTGTGTCAGGCATCAAAGAGTATCAAGGTTCCAGGATACTTTGTCTGACGATGTAGCCGTGAAATGGACCTCACTGAACACCCCCCCCCCCCCACCACACACACACACAGAGCTTGATAAACACGACTTATTCACCCACCAACCCACCCAACCACCAAACCCACCTACCTACTCAACCACTAACCCACCTACCTACTCAGCCACTAACCAACCCACCTACCCAACCAAGAATACATTAGGCTGAGAATGTAAGGACACGAGACAACTTCATCACGTCTTAACTGTATTACCTCAAGATCTTTCCTCAACTCACGAAGACAAGTTGATGGAAAAAACAAACGCCACTGCAGGCAAAAGGCGGGCGAACCCTTCATCTGGATTTTGTTTTTCATTAACGTGTTATTATAAGACATGTCGTGTGGTGTTGGGTGTCTGTGTTGGTGGCACGAGGAGACGAGTAATACAGCCAGTCAACCAATCAACCATTCATTCAACCAACCATCCATTCACCCAGCCAGTCAGTGTCGCCATTACAAACTGAAATCAATTGGCGGAATGTGAGGGTCAGGTCATGTCACGGGCAATAACCTACACCACCACAATTTTCCGCCGCCTGTAATACCTGGACCATTACCACCACCACCACCTGGCCACTGACCACCTCCAGCTCTGGGGGAGGAGGGAGAGGGAGGAGGGGGGGGGAGAGAGAGGGGAGAAGGGGAAGAGGGAGAGAGGGAGGAAAGGGAAGAGGGAGGGAGGAAAGGGAAGAGGGAGGAAAGGAGGGAATGGGGGTCATCTGAAGATTAAACCACAGCTTATTTCACCCTAAGATTAACCACCCTAACGGTAACATAACATAGCAAACAATAACATAACATAAACCTCCTCAGATAGCGTTAGTTAGGGTATTTAATCATCAGGTGATCATATTACACACCCACTGTACCTGTAACTACTCACCTGTAACTTACACGCTGTACACTGTATTAATCACTGTATTTATAACTTAATCTGTTACTATAAACATGACAATGCCAGCCTCTTTTCCATTCACACAAGACACCCTTTCCATCACCTCCCCTCAGAACAGCCTTTCCATACTCCACCTCTTCCATATAATATCTTGCAGTAGATTTCATTCTGTGTCTTCTTTTCCATCTATCTTCATTTACCCTACCATCACCCCTTTCACTCTATCTACACACACACACACACACACACACACAGAGAGTCCACTGAGAAACCTAAAACTGCACTAGTTCACAGTTCTAACGGGGAGGAGGAGGGTGTAAAGGGCCTGATCCATATTTTCCAATGTAAAGTCTCTCTCTCTCTCTCTCTCTCCTGCACGAGTCACAACACAAGTAACACAGATATGGATAAAACCCCAAGATTATCCCCACATGACGGCAGCAGACCACCACACCACACCGCACGGATATAAAGGTAACAGAATCCCAGAGCCAGGCAGCGACCTTACACAGCGGCATTCCAACGCGTCTACAAACCACGGCTGGACATGTCCATCGCTACGGCTCGCAATACTAAATTCTAAATGTTTTTTTTTCTTTTTTTGTGTGGGGGATACAGTTGACGTCCTAGGAAGTCGTTTATAGTGTTGAATTCTATGTAATTGCTCTGGGTTACAGCTGAAGGAACAAAATTAAAACTAATACTGAAATCTATGTATTTCCATGTATTCTGGAGGTACAGTTAACGCCCCTCACTGTATGTAAAAGAAAAAAAAACAAAAGAAGTTAGCGGCGCATATAATCGATTTACATATTGCAACAAAAATTTCACAATGGTTGAACATGGTGGAAAATATATAATGAAATAGAGGCGGGGGAAAAAATATCACGAAATATTAGGTTTAGAGAATGGAACAAGAGAGAAAGAACACGAGAGAATGAAGAAAAATAAATAAAAAAAGGGAAACGATAAAGGATGAAACAAAAGGAAAGGAAGAGAAAAAATAACCAGAAATATTAGGTTAGCGAAATAATAAAATGAATAAAGCGAGACAAAAGTGGATAAAAAAAGAGAAATAAAGTAAAGCCAACTAAAAATATTAAGTTACTGGATGAAAAATAAACAGAAATAAGGAAACAATTCGAAATCAGAGAAATAAGGAGAAAATAAAAAAAATGAAAGAAAACACTAAAAGAAGAATAACATTACAAGAGAAAAAAGAAAAGATAAAAACAGCTGGAAATATTACTCTGGAATGACGAGAGAGAGAGAGAGAGAGAGAGAGAGAGAGAGAGAGAGAGAGAGACCTGGTAATATTATTTCTTAGGAGGAAACACAACAGAAGCTTAAGGGAAAATAATATCGGTTAGAAATGTAATACCCAACGATGACAAAGTGGAGACGAGAATAAAAACACAATGAAGAGGAGGAGGAAGAGAGGAAAGAAGAGGAGAAAGAGGGAAAAGAAGAGGAGGAGGGGGGGGGAGAAAAGAGGAGGAGGAGGGAAAAAAGAGGAGGTGGAGGAAGATAGGCGAAAAGGGAAAAGAACCAAGCTAGAAATATTTCATTATCGGAGAGGGTATACCTAGGGAGGAACCTACTGTAGGGCTGGTGACGTTGGATTACTAGAATGAGGCCAGCAAGTTCCAGACCGCGAGATATGACGGTAGACACAGTACACCTAACCTAACCTAACCCAACACAGCTCCCACCTCTCCCCCAGTATATTATTGTATGCTTCATATTCTCGGTAGTCTGAGGTGACCTTGACCACGAGATATTGTGCTGGCATCTTCCCAGAAAGTCTCGAGAGAAAAGTATAGGAGCAGAGGAGGAAGAGGCAGGAAGAGGAAGAGAAGGAGGAGGAGGAAGAGAAGAATACGGAGGAGGAGGATAAGGAGAAAGAGAAGGAGGAGGAAAAGGAAAAGAAGGAGGAAGAGAAGAAGAAGGAGGAGGATAAGGAGAAAGAGAATGAGGAGGAAAAGTGGAGGAAAAGAAGAAGTGGAGGAGAAGAAAAAACAGAGAAGAAGAAAGCGGAGGAGGAAGAGAAGAAGGAAAAGAAAGAGAAAGTGGAGGACAAAAAGAAAGTGATGAAGTAACAGAAGTAGAAGGTGGTGATAATGGTGTGAAGAAGGCTCGGGCACCTGAGATCCTACAGCAGGAGAGAACGTCGCTGCCACCATCACTTGTCGTTTTGGGTACAGGTGGTGGTGGGTCCTGGAGTGTTTAGGGTTAGTTTTATTTATTGTTCTATGTTACGTTTTCTTGAGTGATTTTACGTTTTCTTTAATAATGTTACGTTTTCTTTAATAATGCTACGTTTTCTTTAATAATGTTACGTTTTCTTTAATAATGCTACGTTTTCTTTAATTATGTTACGTTTTCTTTAATAATGCTACGTTTTCTTTAATAATGTTACGTTTTCTTTAATAATGCTACGTTTTCTTTAATAATGCTACGTTTTCTTTAATAATGTTACGTTTTCTTTAATAATGTTACGTTTTCTTTAATAATGTTACGTTTTCTTTAATAATGTTAATCTTACATTTCCACTTTAATTTTGTATTTCCTCTTTACTGTTGCATGTCCTTTATTTTATCACCCATGAGTGCATTTCAGGTCTCCGTCAGATACATTTACCCTCCCCATAACATGATGCCAATGGATATTTTTTGTCAGCATGGAATATGACTCTCTCTCTCTCTCTCTCTCTCTCTCTCTCTCTCCACGATTAAACTGCTGTACAGCCTTTAACGATCCTCTCAACACAGGCACTTATAAAACACATACACACATACAAGCACACAAATTCGTTCATACACGTACACATACGCACAAACAAATTCGTTCATACAAATACACACGCACACAAACAAATTCGTTCATACAGATACACACGTACACAAACTCGTTCAGAAACATACGTACACAAACTGTTCATACACGCATTTAAACTCATTCATACACAAACTCGCTCATACAGATAATGACACGCACATAAACTCACTCCTACCCACAAACACACCAAACGCTAATGCTCTTTCAATATGATAAATCCTCCAATATTTTAATTTGATGGAGACTAATGATGTTTCAGGTTATTGTTCACAGCTTAGGTGATCCAACTATACTGAGAGAAGATAGTGAACCTTGAAACGCACTGGGAGGTAATTACTGTTGCACGCACGCACGCACGCACACACACACACACACACACAAATGATAGGACGTACGGAAACTACAACCATTCACGCAATCTTCCATTTTAATACAACTACCACAACTACCATGAGCTACCAACAACCTCCAGCTGATGATCTACAACCTATCGACCCTACCAGTACCACAATCTACAAATGCCACTACTATCCTCCACTACCAGTCACCTACAACCACCACTTCTAGCTACCCATCCACAACCAACACTATCTATCACTATTTACAACCACCATCCACTACTACCTACAACTACCTATCCCTACTGACCAACACTTACCATCCAAAACCACTTGTAACTCTTCACCAACTACAACCATTAACTACCACTATCTTTCACCACCTACAACCACCATCAATCACCAACTGCAACCACCATCCAACACCACCTACAAGCATCCAACACCACCTACAACCACCATCAATCACCAACTGCAACCACCATCCATCACCAACTACAACCACCATCCAACACCACCTACAAGCATCCAACACCACTATCCACCACCACCATCTACCACCCACAAGCAGCCCGCGGGGAGAGGGTGACAACAATTGGCGCTATTTCCCCCCCATGCAGAGAGGATTTGTCATGGTCGGTGGTCGTGGGTGTTGGCTATAGGAGAACCGCTTTTACTGTGGGTGGTGGAGCGTCGCATCATCCTCCCACCCTCTTGTGTGTAAGTGTGGCGGCAGAGCTCAGCTGGCCTACGGCTGGCTGAGCAGGGTCATATACACATACGTACACACACACACACATACGTGCCTTAATACATATGTTTTTGAGTATATTGCACACGTAGGAATACTAAACACAGAGGTGGCCTACAGGTAGGTGAATAGGGTCATGCATACACGCACACACACGTGCACATACAGGTGGCCTGCCGGTGGGTAAGCTGTGTCAACATACATACACACGTAAACATGCACTTTAACACGTACACGAACAAACATACACACAGGTGGCCTACAAGTGGGTGAACAATGTGTCACACACACACCTATTGGGTGGTTTAAAGCTCTCAGCTACACAATAACAAGATTTTCGACACGAATATAAGATTTTCTCCAGAGACGAGCCATAAACCACAACGACTCTCCTACAAGACATTCACAATAAACTGACATAAGGAATAAAACAATTACACAAATTTAAAAGTAGATACAGAAGAAGGATTTATTGGAAAAGCAAAAAGATAAGAAAGGTTTCTTTGAACTCTCTCTCTCTCTCTCTCTCTCTCTCCAGAATATATTATTGTATGGAATGAAACAAATGTCTAACCAATGTGTTAATTCTCCTTTTATATAGTAATAATATACCCCCATCATAAAACTGGCTCCATAAAATGTTTCCTAAAGAGAATGATAACTTTAATAACTCTTATTATAAATGAACGTGATCGAAAAATCTAAAAAATATATATATACTGTACACATATCAAGGTAACAGCTGAGAAAAACAAGGCGTCAGTCAGAGAAAACGTTCCTCTACCTGGGTGATAAAAACAACCTGTCTTAACACGCACACCCCGCCACGAAGGTTCATGACCTATACCACAAAAATGTTCTCTATATTGGTATATGTAGATGTATGTGTGTGTGTGTGTGTGTGTGTATGTGTGTGTGTGTAGATAATGATAAAACACCTATGAAGAGTATCATTACTGATCTAACAAACCTAACCTAACCTAACCTACCCTAGACTAACCTAACCTAACCTAACCTAACCTTATCTAACATAATCTAATATACCTGTAGTTTGGTTACATTAGTGAAAGCCTCCAAAATTAAACAGAACAAATTCGACAATATATAAATTACTTCCCATTAATTTATACCAATATACCCAAAAAAATATATTCCAGTCAACAAAAAAAAACCACTAACTTGTTTTTTAAGGCTTAAGTGGACAATATGGACAACATTTACACACGATTTACAACGATAAGTATTTACGTATGCATGTGTAAATCACCCATGGAAATATAAAAGTGGTAGGTAGTCATGTGTGTGGCAAAGAGAGGCAGGTGTGTGACGGGGAACACCAGCACAACACGAAAAGGTTAAGAGAGGCAGGTGTGCGACGGAGGACACCAGCACAACACTACACGGTAAAGAGAGGCAGGTGTGTGACGGAGGACACCAGCACAACACTACACGGTAAAGAGGGACAGGTGTGTGACGGAGGACACCAGCACAACACTACACGGTAAAGAGGGACAGGTGTGTGACGGAGGACACCAGCACAACACTACAGGAAAATACATACAGGTTCCCGTAACACAAGGACACATTCCAACGTGTAAAAAAGATACGATGCTGTTTCCGACACCATAAAAAAATAAAACAACGTTCAGGGTGCAATAGAGAGAGAGAGAGAGAGAGAGAGAGAGAGAGAGTACGAACACAACTGGAAACAAGAGACATCATCCCCACCACCACCACGCCCCACCAACCAGCATCACCCTCTTATAACCCACTACACATAATGACAGGTGCAAGAGATGAGCCCTTCTGGACGATTCACCTGTGAAGATTATCCCAGGTAGGGCTCACACCTGTCTGCTGTACCACCACTAAGGATAACCCTAAACTATTCCTAGGTGTGGTGTGGTGTACAGGTCAGCTAAGAAGGAGCAGTGACCTGATATGGCGATGCATGCAAGGTGAATCGTGCTGAAAGGCTATAGAGAATTTAGCCTCAGTGTAATATTAAAAAGAGGAAGAAAATATATATAAAAAAAATAAAAAAGATAAGGAAGGAAGAAAGAATTATCGAAACAGTTATTCATTGAGGTTCTATCAAGTCATGGTGATCATAGGAGTAGAGTAGATGTTTGACTTCTAAATACATATGAGTGCAGGAGTGGAATGGTGAGGATGGTGACTTTACTCCCAAAGTCAAGAATACTGTAAATCACTATATACGAGTATAATCATCATCATTACATCAATATCATCATTACATCATCATCAATATACAACTGGATGATGATACCTTCTCCTAAAATCTTCCTCAATGTTCCGTCATCAACCTTCACTGTCCACTGAGCACTACCCAAGTCCCTGGTCTCATTTATCCACCCCCAATAGCGTGTTCTTTTCTGCGCCTATTCTCATCTCGTGGGGTAATACAGAGCATCTCTTCCACAACGCACTTACTTGATGCTACAGTACAGTCAGGAAACAGCAACACAAAACACACAGGTATTAAGTTATAAAAGTAAAGGTACAGTAATTTCCTGTAGTGTCTCAAAAAAGTAATACATTAAGCTAATTATTATTCGCAAGTTTAATAAGTCAAATGTTTAATGTATTATATGTTTTTTTTATTTTATCCTTTTTTTTTAATCTCTCACTGAATGTATAAACAAATATGATTCAGAATAAGAAATGTTGAGTTAATTATCCTCGTGTTTGTAATTGGTATTTTTTCTGCTCTCGGAGGATGTTATTTTTGGATGGCTTGGAGGCAGCTCTTATTGACCATTCATTTCTAGGACACACACACACACACACACACACACACACACACACACACACACACACACACACACACACACACACACACACACACACACACACGGCCTTGTAGCAAACATCACCTCGAACACTAATTATCAAAAAGAGAAAGTGACAGACAGAGAAGAAAAGAGAGAGAGAGAGAGAGAGGCAGGCAGACAGGAAAAGAGACACAGGGAGGCAGACAGGAAAAATAGACAAAGATAGATAGAAACAGAGGCATAGAGAGAGAAACAGACAGAGACAGAGGAGAGAGCGACAAAGACAGAGAGGGGAAAGAGAGACAGAGACATACAGATAAAGAGACAGACAGACATAGAATGAGAGAGACAGACAGACAGGCATAGACAAAGAAAAAGACAGGAAGAGATAGAGGAGAGAGACAGACAGACAAAGAAAGAGAGAGAGAAAGAAGGAAAGAAGGAGAGAGAGAGAGAGAGAGAGAGAGAGAGAGAGAGAGAGAGAGCTTCTCCCCCGGTCACATGAGCACAAATGCCACAGCTCAATCTCAAATCCTGTATAGTACTTGAGACCAACATCTGGAGTGAATATTTCCATCCCAAATAAATATTCAGGAATGAAAAACTTTCTCTGGAGTGAATATTTTTTGAGTGAATAGTATTATCCTAAGTGAATAGCTTGAGTGAATATTTTTATCAAGTGAATATTTTTATCAAGTGAATATTTTTTGTCAGGTAAATATTCCAGAGTGAATATTTTTTGTCAAGTGAATATACAATCTTAAGTAAATATTCTCATTATCAGAAATTTTACTGTTTTAAATGAATAAGTTTTATTTTGATTGAGTAAATTTTTTCGTAAACATCTTATTTATAGTGAAAATTCTTGAGTGTATATTTTGAGTACCTATTATATTCTTGAGTGCATATTATTTATTTTAAGCCCATATTCTTATCTTGAGAGTGTATAATCATATCTTGAGTGTATGTTCTTTCATAAGAGTGATTATTCTTATCTTCAAAGTGGATAGACTTACCTTGAGTGTATTCTTTTATCATTGAGAGTACATATTGGTCCACCGAGGGAACATCAAAGTGAATGGCATTAGGCTGTTAGTCTTTGTATCTTAGAAATTCCTTGAAAGTTTCGGCTCCTGCCACCCTTTTCCCCTTGCTATCCTTTCCCCTATTTCCTGCTCCTATTCATGCCTTCCCTACCCCATCCTTCACCCATCCCTTCCTTCATTCCTATATCCCCCACTGCCTTCAATTCCCATCTCCACCCACCTCCCCCTATCCTTCACCCACCACCTCCTCCCCCCCTATCATCCACCCACCCTCTTCCCCTCCTCCTATCCCCCACCTCTCACCTCCCCCTATCCTTCATCTCCATCCACCCCCACCACTTCCTGTTACTATCCCCGTCTATACGACAGGTACATGTACACTCCTTAATAGACAGGTGATCAACAGGACAGGTAAACATACACTCGTCACCAGGTAAGAGAGACACCTGACAGGTAATCAGCTAATGGAGACGAGAGTAAGCGGCTGCCACTTCCAGGACTTCCCTCGTCACACGGAAATGACTGAGTCTCTACTTTGCATCACGACAATCATTCACTACCTCCTTCACACTCTCCTTCATGACACTTTAAATTGTAAGATAAGGACATTTGCGGAATTTTTGTAGGGGGGGAGGGGGAGGAGGGGAGATTTAAGTCTTCGGAAATTCCAAAATAGACGTTAAAATGATTCCTCTGAGGTGTCGAGTGCTGCTGTAAGGTTTCAACAACACCCACCGAGTTATTGCCGAGATATATATTTGTTTATAAAGGATAGATTCAAGGACACTATTTATTCTTAGGTTTCCCGTCCAGATAAAAGATCTAGGTGGGTGGGTGGGTGTGTGTGTGTGTGTGTGTGTGTGTGTGTGTGTGTGTGTGTGTGTGTGTGTGTGTGTGTGTGTGTGTGTGTGTGTTGAGCCATGACCTTTAAGTTTCTGACCTTAAAATATATTCAGTTCTAGAAGTTGTCACAGCGAATATATATATATGCAAAGTATAAAATTTATGTAACGTTTTCCATTCTAAAGTTACGCTGCCAACCAACATAACTAACCTAGGTGAGTACAGAAAGCAGAGGCCGTCCTACTACTCAAGACTGGGGGGGTCGACTTCGGGAATTCAGTCTTAGTGTTAACAAGGAACACAGTCGGAGGTAACTAAGGGCTACGTTATTCCATCAAGATTAATTCCTTCTAAGAACCGACCAGATTAAAACAAATACTACCGCTACATTCAACCTGTTTTGCCATAAAATTCCTGAGCCAGACTATACTGGTATAGGACACGCGTCGTCAATGAGTGTGTTTACAGTGTCAAAATCAAGAGTGTGATGTTACTAAACAAACTTAATATCTACTTTATTATTTTAATCACTTTTAATTTCACTAACATCAACCAGTATCCCAGCACAACAAACTTATCACACGAACACCACAACTTGTCAACACAGTGTAACACCAGGCTGTCTCTTGGTAATTAAGTCAGATTATGGTAAGTTTCTATTCATATACACATTAAATCACTACAATGATACTAATTACCGTACTCATTAATGAACATTGGAATTATACATGACTGTGTGAAGTATATTTAGGAGTTTACAGACTCTACATATCTATTAGTCAACTCCACAACGCTCTCACTACATGGGACCTCGTGAACCTGTAAGATATGCTTTAATCTGTACCTGAACTTGTATCTCTGAATAAGTCGTATATTATTAACTAGTGGAGACGCCTGATGATATAGGAACTTAGTGGAGGAGGAGGACGAGGAAGAGAAGAATGTGAAGGAGGAGGAGGAGGAAGACCTAGGAAGAGAAGTAGTTCCAGATCGTGACTTAAATCATCCTATACCTCCTGGCTTAACTTATCCAATCATCCTGGTCCACTTGATCCTCCTTCAACCTCCAATACTTCCTGGCCAAGCTAATTGTGATCCCACGGCACAAGAAAAGACCAGGAAGACGTCATTGTTAAGTGGTGGGTTAATTAAGTAAGGTTGAAGGTGTTGATGGCTCGAAATAGATGATCCGTCCAGCGGTGAGCAAAGACAAGCTGATGATGATGATGATGATGTGGTGGGGGTGGTGGTGGTTGTGATGATGATGTGATGATGATGATGATGATGTGGTGGGGGTGGTGGTGGTTGTGATGATGATGTGGTGGGGTGGTGGTGGTTGTGATGATGATGTGGTGGGGGTGGTGGTGGTTGTGATGATGATGATGATGTGGTGGGGTGGTGGCGGTGGTTGTGATGATGATGATGTGGTGGGGATGGTGATGGTTGTGATGATGATGACGAGGAAGATGATGGTGGTGGTAGTGGTGGTAGTGGTGGTGGTGAGGAGGGTGAAGATGAACAGTAACATGATGATTGAAAATAATAACTAGTGAAATAAACAAAAATAATTTAAAACGAAAATTTTTAACAACAAACCCCTTCCTATTCCCCCAAGAGAGAGAGAGAGAGAGAGAGAGAGAGAGAGAGAAGACCTTCAACATCGGATCAGATGTGCAACTCAAGCCTTTGGTAGACTCCGTACCCGTGTCTTCAGCTGTAGGGAGCTGAAAAGTATCTACAAAGGTGCACGTATATCAAGCAGTGGTCCTCCCCACCCTGCTATATGGCAGCGAGACATGGGCCACATACAGGAGCCACCTCAAGACACTTAAAAACCTTCACCAACGCAGTCTACGTTCCAGCCTCCGAGCTCGGTGGGAAGACAAGAGAACCAATATTTTCGAGTTAGCCCGACTGCATACCGAGGCAGACAAGCGCCAGCGCCGGAAAGACGCTGCCGCCGCCCCGCACTAGATGTAGCCCTGTGGACGGCCCTGCCGCTCCCGTGTCAGCCTCTCGAGTCACCTCAGAGCTCACCAACTAAGGTGATATCATTAATAATTCACATCGTAGTATAGTGTCATAGCTGGATGATCATCATACTCAAATTCCAGTGACAGATATGGTAGTAGTAGAGTGTGCTCTCTCTCTCTCTCGTCATAGTTGCTCTGCATTATTCTGGCAATGGCCCAAGCGTACGACCGCTGACGTTCACCTGTAGTAAACAAACACAGCGTTGAGCTATTGCTGAGAGCACATACTACGACATTTAAATACCCGCACCACACAACCGCCCCCTAACCCACACATGACTCAATGCATTGAGTCATTGTGTGTGCGCGTGTGTATGTATGTATGTGCGTGTACCACCAAAACACCAGCACAACAAGTCTGTCATTTATTATCAAAATTATTGCTGACATTTTTAAACTCAATGGAAAATCTTGGTTCACACACACACGCACACACACACGTCATAGAAACACAAACATCACCGTGAAACAAAAACAAGTGACGAACGACATTATCATCATCATCGTTATACCTACACCATGTAAAAAAAAAAAATATATATATATATTACCATAAAACAGCATTCACCACTAGCCACACCCGCCGCCATGTTGGAACACTACAGGACTACGTCACGCAGCCATATTGGAAACCTGAGAAAACGCGGCAGCACAACGCAACACACTACACCACACCAACATACCTCACCAACACCCCACACCACACCACACTCACTAAGAAAACAATAACACCTGCCAGTACAACAATAATAATCTACCACAGAGGTAATACACACACCTGTAAACAAGGCCTATCAAGAACCCTTCCTGCATGTGTTAGGTTAGAGGTTGTCGCCGCGGCCCGGTGGGTAAAAAAAATCTTTCAGTGAGTGAGTGAGTGAGTGAGTGAGTGAGTGAGCGAGTGAGTGAGTGCGTGAGCGAGTGAGTCAGTCAGTCACTCAAAGACCTGGATGACACACCTCACTGTCGATTTATATTCTGATAGATAATGTTAACCTACATGTTTATATGGTGAATGTTTGTGTTCTTCCTTCTTCTCCAGATATATATGAATGTTTATTACTTTCTCATCTCCCTCCTCCGTTATAATAATGATTATTGTCTCCTCCTCCTCTTCCTCCTTCTCTAGATTTATATTCATATTTATTACTTGTTTCTTCCTCCTCGTGTTCTACGGTTTAATGGTGTTTATACTTCATAGTTTCCTCCTCCATGTTTATAGAAATATTTATTGCTTCTTCCTCGTCTTCCATATTTATACTAATGTTTATACCCTCCTCCTCCTCCTCCTCCTCCACCTCTTCTATACTAACTTCCTCCACTTCTTCCTCCACAATGTCGTGATGACATATGGTAACAATATTGCTCTACTTCTCCTCCTTTTTTTTCTTCGCCTCCTCTTCTTCTTCTCCTCCACCTCCTTTTTTACTACTACTCCTCCTCCTCCTCCTCCTCATTTCTTACTCCTCCTCCTCCTCTAGTTTTCTTCCCTTCCTCCTCCTCAGTGTCATGACATAAGGTAACAACGTTGCTCTATGTCTCTCTTCCTCTTACGCCTCCTCTTCTCCTCTTCCACTTCCTCCTCCACAATGCCGTGATGACATATAGTAACAACGTTCTCTTTCTCCTCGATGTTTATACCAACACCGTAATTACTGTAGTGTTCATAACTTGCCTCAGGTAGTTCATTTACTGTGTTGAGGCCCTCACTCTCGACACACCGGCAGGAGCATGTGAGGGTTGGGTGTTCGGCTTTTGGCTACGATGAAATAATCCATTAGACCTACCATGTCGTCGTACTCAAGGGAATAAGTCGTACTCAAGGGAATAGGTCGTCGTACTCAATGGAATAAGTCGTCGTACTCAAAAGTTTAAGACAAATTGCTCAAGGAATTAAGTCATTGTACTCAGGGGTTTAGTACAAGTAAGATCGCAGAATGTTTTGTAATTGTTGGTGGTCATCTTTACTCCCCACAGACAACAGTTGTGGTTTGTGTGTATAAATGTGTTTCTTAATAGTGGTGTACTACTAAATTTGTTCTTATATTTTACACAACACTTGAGATGGCCCGTCAGGAAGTAAATATATATACAGTATATATACATGATACATGTGAGTTGAGTTGCATAAGAGTGAGTTCACGTCAACACTACTTGTCGTGCCAGCGAGTACACACACGGCCGCCTGTCAAGCCATTGGCAAATTGTTATTGTGGCACTACCAACTACCGTGGCACTCCCAGGCGAACACAGCACACCGGCCTACTGACAAATACTGTGCAGGGATGTGCCACTGGCTGTGCTTCAAGGAACAAAGATACATACACTGTACATCTATCCTCCACGGGAGGTACAAATACAACACTTATATTTACCTTTTCAGTTTGGCCCTCTTCTTCTTGAACGCTCTCTTGACCCGGATAAGAATGAAAGCCGCCGTGCCGAAGCTGACAGAAGGCATCTTCCCCTTAGAGGGGGAAGGAGGGAGATCCTCTCCCTCTTTATTCATGCTGGTGCAGGTGGAGGGAAGGGGCACTGGGGGGACGGTATGGCACTGGAGGGAACCAGCAGAGGCAGTGGACTCAGCTTCTGAGTCCAGCAGTCGCCTTGCCATGGAGGCTAGTGGTGACCCAGGCCATGAGGGAGGACCACGCCCGCTGACTCTTCTCGTGCCACTCTGCCCTACTCATCCACTCACTCACTCACTCACCAACACTACCAACACTCATCCAACGTAGTTACACGTGATCTTCCTTCGGAACGAGTTTTCTGGATAACTGCGTTTCAAAATACTTGTGATCTTTCAGAGTCGCCGTTTCTGGCAACAAAGAGCGCCTCGTACTGACTAAGGATCACAATTCCTATACAGGAATTTCGACAACAGACGAGTCCTCTTGATCTTGAATTACGCTGGTGTAGCAGAATTTGACCTTGAAAAACATGTGAAGGGGAGACGACAGGGGTTTCGGGAGGCCGTGTACCACTGACACGCTCCACGCAGGACACTCACCACTGCTGTCACAAGACAGTTACGTCAAGTGTTAGACAGCTTTCCTGCAGAGCTTCGCACTATCCCAAATGGTCCTAGACAGCCAGAGGACAGTGGGCAGAAGAGCGACGCGCCTCATACCGGCTTTGTTGACACACAGACCATCAGCCGTCATTGTACACTCGTCTCCCGCGAGGGCCAGAAAGTGACTCGTTATAACTTCTCACCTCGCAAGACTCCCGCTCATTCACATGTATATTTTCACTCGGAATATAAATAGTTTCAGTGCATATAATAAATACTTTGTAAATGTGAGGTTAGACGTCTGCTAAATTTCCCCAGGTTCACCTTCACAACAACAACATGTGTCAGGGAGGACCTCACACCCCAGCATGAATGGTGTTTCTCTTGACTTTATTTTTTTTTCTCACCACTGTTTCACTCACTGGTACGCAGACAATTATCTCCCGAGTCTAGATATATTCTCTTTATTTCTACCATTCACTTTCTTCTCCAAAACTGTTAACCATTAATATTCAAAATAACTAAAAGCTTAACATAAATATCAGTTTTTTAATTCATCGCTATTAGTTTCGCCGAGTTTCCACCGCGGGTCCTCGAACAATTAAACGACAGACGCACCATAAGAATGACAACAACCGTGCGGACTCGTGTGACACACTGTGACACGTGTCAAGGTGGACAGTGAGGCAGCTGCTGCTCCTGGTGTGACGAGCGACGGGCAGGGTGGGGGGCAGGCAAGAGCGTGGGACAGGAGGAGGCAAGAAGGTGCGTGTGTGTGCTCCCGGTCAGGCGTCAACACCGGTTCTGAGCCAGGCCCGCGCCCTGGACCTTACCGACCCGACCCAACCCGACCCAGTCTGCTCCTCCCTCTCTCCTCACTACCACCCTCCCTCCCTCACGCTGCGTTATTCCTCGTCCTCTTCCGCTTCCCTCCCTAGTTATATTACTGCTTTTACTGCTGCTACTCCTGCCGTTTCATTTCCTTCTCCTTCAGCCAGCCACCATATTTTCAAGGACAGCGTTTACCAGCACCACCGTCAGCATTACTACACCTTACTTAAGTCAACGGTGGCATGGATGGTGCCCTCGACCGTGACCAAATTCACTTGAGTTCATTACATATTCATGATGAACTTATGCATTAACCAGTTGTCAGCAAGAAGGACGGACGGACGGAAGGAAAGAAGGAAGGAAAGGCAAGGAAAGGAAAGGCAAGGAAAGGAAAGGAAAGGAAAGGAAAGGACAGACAGACAGACAGCACCACCAGTACCATCATCACCACCATGCACCAAACGTCTTGAGCGAATCATCACCACCACCAGGAGCAACACCATCCTCACCATAACTCCCACAACCTGTCACTACCAAAACAACAACCATCATAGTCTCTTTTAATAACCACAAACACTGTTAAGTTATGACGCGTGGGATCTCCTATAACCAACATCATTTTCTTACAACCGGTTACCATAAATACAACCCAAGTCAACCAAACAATACCATAATGACTACAACCATAATAACTGTTCTCTACTTGACAAAAAACATCACCATAACCATCACTATTACCACAATCACCACTATTAATATCACCACGATCACCTACAACAATTCTAATCACCATAATCATCCTTGTCGACACTATCACCACATTCACCACTATCAATATACTACGAATTACGATTACCACAATCACAACTCTCAAAATTATTAACATCACTATTACTGTCACCACAATCACCACAACCACACCTATGAACATTGTCATCACTCTTACGAAGCATCACAAATGCACTATAAGATTACGAAAGCATTTATCACCATAACCACAACTACCAGCATAACCACCATCGCAACCACTAACAATACTGTAATCGTTACCACCATAACGACTATCACTATCACGGCCACTACTACCATCACCATCATCAATACCAGCACCGTCACCACCACCATTATCACTAACACCACCATCACTACCTTCATCACCACCACCACTAACACCATCATCATCAGTACCACCACCACAAACACCACTATCACCGCCACCAACACCACTACCTTCATCACCACCACCACCGCTAACACCACCACCATCATCACCACTACTAACACCACTATCACCGCCACCAACACCACTACCTTCATCACCACCACCACCGCTAACACCACCACCATCATCACCACTACTATTACCACTAACACCACTCATGCCACCGCCACCAACACCACTACCTTCATCACCACCACCACCGCTAACACCACCACCATCATCACCACTACTACTAACACCACTATCACCGCCACCATCACTACCTTCGTCACCACCACCACTACACCACCATCATCATCAGTACCACCACAAACACCACTATCACCGCCACCAACACCACTACCTTCATCACCACCACCACCGCTAACACCACCACCATCATCACCACTACTACTAACACCACTATCACCGCCACCAACACCACTACCTTCATCACCACCACTACCAACACAATTATCACCACCATCAGCTCACCTGGCCACAGTCAACAGTAATTGATCACCTACATGACCACCTACGGATCAGGTTAACCTAATCACACCACCTCACACTATACGGCTAATGTGTCTATCTGTCTCTGTCTGTCTGTCTGTCTAATTAATTATATCAGTCACCAGCACCGCCCTATCTATCTATCAGACACCAACACAGTCTGTCTAACGTTCAGTCACCATCACTGTCTATCTACCTATTTATCAATCACCAACACTATGTCTATCAGTCACCAACACTATCAGTCACCAACACCGCTGCTACACCCCCCACCAACCCAGCAAACACATTAGTCATTTCAACCCGCATGCCATTGCATTTACTTCCCATTCTGTCTCTCCCCTTCCCATTCTTCCTGTCTAACCACCCCTCTACCTCCCCATTCCGACTCTTCCCCCTCCTTCTCTATTCGTCCTGTCCCCTCGCCTTCCCCATTCGTCTCCTCCCCTCTCCCTACCCAGTCTTCCTTTCCCCTTCCTCCCCACCCATCCTCTCCCCCCCCCCATTACCAACACGTGGCACCACTGTATCATAAATAACACAAACACTGGATGACGCACACACCTATTACGTAATCAGTCCATTCTTTATCAGTGTTTACATTATGAGGTCACGTCAGATATACATCACCTACGACCTTGTTTCATGGTAAGTCACTATGTTTCACCTATGACCTTGTTCCATAATAATCAACTGTATTTTTCATCTTTGACCTTTACCCTATCAGAGGTCACAATATATTTCACCAGTGACCTTGTTTTATAGTAATTCACAATATATTTCATCTTTAAATATATACCACCAAAGGTCACGTCGGTATATTTCACCTGTGACATTTCACCATCAGGTCACTATATATATATATATATATATATATATATATATATATATATATATATATATATATATATATATATATATATATATATATATATATATCACTCTGCCTTTGTATGCCAAAAGTCGTGCCAATATTACTACGCCTTTCGCTGCAATACCCAGGAACTCTCTCTCTCTTGTGTGTGTGTAATAAAACAGAATAAAACAGGTGGAAGAAAATAAATAAAAAACTGTATTGCAAATAATAATAACAATATATAATAATAATGATAATACTAACTACTCCTCCTCCTACTTCTCCTCCTCCTACTTCTCCCTATTCCTTCTCCTTCTCCCCCTCCTCTTCTCCCTATTCCTTCTCCTTCTCCTCCTACCTCTCCCCTTCTTATTCCTCTTTCTCCTCCTAACTTACAAGGAGTCAACATTTCATCTCAGTGTAGCACTCGAGGAATACTGACTTAATTCATATGTTCCATGTAAATATACCAGTTGCAGGGCGTACACACACACCAGCTGCAAGGCATATACATACACACACCAGCTGCAGGGCATACACACACATGCCAGCTGCAAGACACACACACACACACACCAGCTGCAGGGCATACACACATACTAGCTGTAAGGCAAACACACACACCAGCTGTAGATCACACAAATACCAGCTGCAGGACATACACCAGCTGCAGGACATACAAACATGTACCGAAACAGTCAAGCATAGAATGAAACACATAACGAAACCACAATCTTTACCAGGTGACTCTTTGTTGAGACCGCTGCATTAATCTACTAGTGAAATATAATGAAAACAAACTCTCTCTCTCTAAAGGAATACTAATACTAATACTAATATTAATAATAATAATAATAATAAAATACTGCGGTCAAAATACAACGGACTAAAAATGTATAGTTATGACCAATGTGTTGAGGGGTCAAAGGTCAAATCTGAACTAGACAGACAATAAGCCAGCCAGAGTTTTTCCTTTATTTTTTTAGGAGGCTGAAAAAAGTAAATCGATGATGATAAAATTTTTTTCTATTGTTTATGAGACAGTCAGACAGACATGTATGTATGTATGTATGTATGTATGTATGTATGTTAGTTTAAAGTGTTAACGATACGTGTGGATATCATTACATACATTACTATATCTACACTGAACAAATAAATTCCGAAAAAATATTTGTAAATATTAAATGATGATAAGATGAAACTGGTATGATTAATAATAATAATAATAATAATAATAATAATAATAATAATAATAATAATAATAATAATAATAATAATAATAATAATAATAATCACAAGGAATCACGTAACTGGGTGAAATAAAACAAATGCAGGTGGTGATTGCAGGTGTTGAGTGCAGGTGTAAGAGACAGATGAAAATGTAAGCTGACGTAGCACCACCCTCCTTTCACCACCCTCTGCTAACCTAACCCTCTTATCTCGCGACGCCCTTCACCATCTTTTAAGTCACACGTCAAAAATGTCTGAGTTCGTTGGCTTTACTGTAATAATTAATGTACCTTTACCCTGTGTGTGTGGGTGTAACATGTGGTGTGATAATGTACACTGATCCTGGGTAGTGTTTCTGTACTCTTAGCTAGGATATAGTAATGTTTGTTGTTTGTGAGTAGTGTTTGTGATGTGATCAATGTGTGCAGCTGTACATTAACCGTGAATAATTGTTTGTGTAACAGAACATGACCTGACAACATAATGTACTGTACATGGATCCTGAACACTATGGTACACGATGTAACGATGTACAATGAAGCTAAACTACAAGACGTGACCTAATTATATACATGAATCTAAAATAATGTTCATGTACTGTAAGCATGGTGAACCTCCGCACCTGTACTGTACCTGTAGTTACACCGCTTCCTTCACTTAACTGCTAACAACCAAATTATATATCCTTCAAGAGATGTTACGGAATTACCCACTGTTGTTTAATTAACTAACAAATTCTCATCCTCTCTCTTTCTCAGGTGTTGGATCAACCATTACTTTAATTACAATATTTTCTCATTCATCTCCTACATGGTAACATCTCACTCCAAGTTTCCTCGCTACCTGCTATAGGCACTGAGACGACCACACACTGTACACTCGACAGCATCCAACACTCGATTTTCCCACCAGAGAGAACCTCAATTCGCCCTTCAGACAGGTAAAGCTCCGTTCCTATTTTTTCCTCAATTGCGTTTAATTAAATCAATCAAATCTCCCCCACCAGCTGGCGAAGAAGAAAGAATTTAATACGACCCTCAACAACATCCAGCACCGAAATTCCCACGAGATAAAGAGCTCAGAATCAACATTTTGCGCTTGGAACAACACAGTTTCATCCCTTAATTCCCCAGACCAATCTTCCCTCGAAAAATTATCATGGAGACACATCCCAAGTAAGATACCCCCCCCGAGTGCATCCACCACACAGCTTCCCACCAGATTAAAAACTCCCAAGATTCATCTCCTGACACACCTTGTCTCGGGTAATTTAATCCAGCATCTCCCCTTCCACCATTGATAGTCTCCTAGGCTCCCTCGGCCGCTCCTCCCGCCTCACTAATGCGGTTATGATACACATGAAAGGGGGAGATTAATCTGCTTTGATGGTGCAAACAACGTGCAAGTTCCTCCAATCTAGGAGAGTTCAATTGTAGTGTGGATGTCACGTGCCAGTCTTAAATTAGGCTACGTTAACTTAAGTAATATTAGTTTGGGTTGGGTAGGTTAGGTTAGGTGAGGTGACTACACACTCCTTACTCTCTCACAGCACTACATCTCTCTTAATTTTACACCCCCCCCTCCCTTTCTCTCTCCCTCACACACCCTCCCTTTCTCTCTCCCTCACAAACCCTCCCTTTCTGCTCTCCGTCACACACCCTCCTTTTTTTCTCTCCCTCACACACCCTCCGTTCCTCTCTCCCTCACACACCCTCCCTTCCTCTCTCCCTCACACACCCTCCCTTCCTCTCTCCCTCACACACCCTCCCTTCCTGTCTGTCTCCTCACACAGTCTCCCTTCCCCTTTCTCTTCATTACGGGAATTTTAACCTAATTGGTCCATTATCACGAGAGCTGTTATCTGATTGGTCCATTATCACGGGAGTTTTAACCTGATTGGTCCATTCCCACGAGAGCTGTTATCTTATTGGTCCATTATCAAGGGAGTTTTAATCAAATTGATCCATTATCACGAGAACAGTTATCTGATAGGTTCATTATCATATACGCTTTAATCTCACTGGTCCGTTATCACGAGAGCTATTATCTGATTGGTCCATTTTATCACAGAAGTTTTAATCTGATTGGTCCATTGTCACGGTAGTTTTAATCTGATTGGACCATTAACTGAAGAGAAAGAAAAGCCCTTTGGTCTGTTATCACGAGAGCTGTAATCTCATTGGTCTATTATCCAGAATGAAGTAAACACCCATTGGTACATCGTCAAGAGAGCGGTAATCTCATTGGCCAAATACCATGAGAGAATTGGAGTATAATTGCCAATAAAACTAGTCTCGCTGGCCAATAAGACGACAGGAAAGACATCGATAACCAATAAGACGACAGTAGAGGCATCCGTGACCAATAAGACCGAAGCAAAGGCATCAATAACCAATAAGATCACAATAGAGGCATCAATAACCAATAAGACCACAACAGAGGCATCAATAACAATAAGACCACAACAGAGGCATCAATAACAATAAGACCACAACAGAGGCATCAATATAGGCATCAATAACCAATAAAACCACAACAGGGGCATCGATAACCAATAAGACCACAGTAGAGGCATCAATGACCAATAAGACCACAACAGAGATATCGATAACCAATAAGACCACAGTAGAGGCATCAATGACCAATAAGACCACAACTAGCCACCGAACAAGCAGTCAATAGGCAGTCCTGATTGTTAAAGACTAGTCAACAGCCATTATTATCTGTCAGAGAGGAAACGAATACAAGACTAATACCCTCAAACGAGCTATTTTCAGCCTCAGCGTCCCCTTAACGATGTCATTCATGGCGCAAATGTGTTAACACCGACAGAGCGTAATAATGACATCCAATCAGCTTTCAGATACATGCTGGTGTGTTCTCTCGACCAATCAACTTTCAGACGCATGCTGGTGTGTTCTCTCGACCAATCAGCTTTCAGACATGCTGGTGTGTTCTCTCGACCAATCAGCTTTCAGACGCATGCTGGTGTGTTCTCTCGACCAATCAGCTTTCAGACATATCCCCCCTCTTCCCTCCCTCAATCAGTGCTCATGGCGTGACTCCTAATCGACAACGACATAATTTCTATAAAACTCTCCTGAAAACTTGCTTACGGAAGCTGCCAGTGTCGGGAGTAAAACTGGGGAGAGTTTCCAGATGACGCTTTAGCTGACAGAGAACTGGAATTGGTAGATATTAAGTGGTTGACAGGGAAGAAACTTGGTTATTTAAGTGGTTGACAGGGAAGAAACTTGGTTATTTAAGTGGTTGACAAGGTATAGGTAACAGGTTGATTGATACTGAATAGCCAACAAGTTGATAGATATACTGTAGTGGTTGAGAGGGAACAGTGTGCAGGGAAGCAACACACACCTGTCCAGAAACACCCGTCTAATTTACTACACCTCGTTCTAAACACCCGCTACAACACACACCCACAGTCCTTTCGAAACAATAAAATATGCAAAGTCGTTCATATGATTAAGAAACGGCATTTATAATGTATAAAGGGGAAAAATAGTTAATAATGGCTTCAGGGAATAAATTATACTACAAATTCCTGCCTCGTGATCCACCATATAAAACTACGCTCGTAGATTAAAAAATATAACATAACCGTTACATAAAACATAAAAAATGTGCCCGCCAATATATTTGTTCTCCGAGTGCGTCACGGTCAGTCAGCACAACACTGCTGCTGTATGAACTAAATTCAAAAGCGAAAAAAATAAAAAAAATCTATTGCCTACATGATAGTTAAAAGAACAAAGACTGTTCCAATAATGAATGAAACCGAACATGTTTAGAAGAACTAAATGTACTCACTCGACTGCAGGATGTTCTCATCAGTGTGACTGAACATCACTCACGTTAACTCACCTGCAAAGGAAAATCAATTATATACACTTAAAGGAAAGACATGCAGAGATCCGCAAAAAAATTTAATAATAATAATAATAATAATAATAATAATAATAATAATAATAATGGTGATAATAAAACAAAAGCAACAACGAGAAGACAAAGACAAGAACAAGAAGATCAGAATAAGAACAAAACTAACAAGAACGAGTCCTGCCTAGATATGGTGCTCCGCGAGAGGTTAATGCAGCAGCTGAGAGAGAGAGAGAGAAGGAGGGAGGCGGGGCAGGGAGAATGTTGAGACAGACGCAGGGTAGAGAGGCAGAGAGAGGGGAGAGAGGGAGGTAGGGAAGGAGGGGAGAAGGAAGGAAAGGAGAGGGAGAAACTGGAGGTAGGGATACTGTTACCGTAAGAAACACACTGTATCCCAACAGATGGCGCTGAAACCACAAGATGACGAGTTACAGGGTATAAGTTACAGGGTATAAGTTACAGGGTATAAGTTACAGGGTATAAGTTACAGGATACAGGTAAGGGGTCGTTATTACAGGATATAATACGACAAAAGAACAAGGGATCCGGATTAAACTGTGGCCAGCTGTAGCTCTGTAATCATGAGAGTGAATGGCTGTAACCTGAGCAGATGAGAGAATGTATGAATAGGAATACAAAATACATACATCATGATACAGATTACATAATATAAACAAACAGACAAACCACAATAAACTCCACTGTAACCATAAACGACTGTCTGTATTTGAGAAGTGGTGGGTAAAAACTAAAAAAAAATACAAAAAAATTAAAGTGAAACCATTACAAAATAATACAGATTACATAACATTACAGCAGCAGTTGTGACGGAGACATACACATGCAAGACTGTTCTGCTGTATTCGGAACCAGTTACAAGATAATACAGATTACATAAAGACATCACAGACTCCGGTTTAACTCTAGAGAATGACTATGCTTGGTCGGGATAGACTATGCTGGGTCGTGATAGACTATGCTGGGTCGTGATAGACTATGCTGGGTCGTGATAAACTATGCTGGGTCGTGATAAACTATACTGGGTCGTGATAGACTATACTGGGTCGTGATAGACTATGCTGGGTCGTGATAGACTATGCTGGGTCGTGATAGACTGTGCTGGGTCGTGATAGACTATGCTGGGTCGATAGACTATGCTGGGTCGTGATAGACTATGCTGGGTCGTGATAGATATGCTGATCGTGATAGACTATACTGGGTCGTGATAGACTATACTGGGTCGTGATAGACTATGCTGTGATAGACTATGCTGGGTCGTGATAGACTATGCTGGGTCGTGATAGACTGTGCTGGTCGTGATAGACTTGCGATGGGTCGTGATAGACTATACTGGTCGTGATAGACTATGCTGGGTCGTGATAAACTATGCTTGGTCGGGATAGACTATGCTGGGTCGTGATAGACTATGCTGGGTCGTGATAGACTATGCTGGGTCGTGATAAACTATGCTGGGTCGTGATAAACTATACTGGGTCGTGATAGACTATACTGGGTCGTGATAGACTATGCTGGAACACTAAGGCTGTGAATCAAGGTTTATTTTCCCATTCACGTCCGCCGGAAGTGACTACTACCTTTAGTGGAACGAGACCCGCTTAGGCTGCGTCTATTTTCAAGCTGAGGTGATGGTGAGGTGAAGAGTGGCGAGGTGAAGAGTGGTGATAATGGTGATGGTGAGATGAAGAGTGGTGATAATGGTGATGGTGAGGGAAGAGTGGTGATAACGGTGATGGTGAGGTGAAGAGTGGTGATAATGGTGATGGTGGGGTGAAGAGTGGTGATAATGGTGATGGTGAGATGAAGAGTGGTGATAATGGTGATGGTGAGGTGAAGAGTGGTGATAATGGTGATGGTGAGGTGAAGAGTGGTGATAATGGTGATGGTGAGATGAAGAGTGGTGATAATGGTGATAGTGAGATGAAGAGTGGTGATAATGGTGATGGTGAGGTGAAGAGTGGTGATAATGGTGATGGTGAAGTGAAGAGTGGAGATAATGGTGATGGTGAGGTGAAGAGTGGTGATAATGGTGATGGTGAGGTGAAGAGTGGTGATAATGGTGATGGTGAGGTGAAGAGTGGTGATAATGGTGATGGTGAGGTGAATGGTATGGTGGAGGTGAAGAGTGGTGGATAATGGTGATGGTGAGATGAAGAGTGGTGATAATGGTGATGGTGAGGTGAAGAGGGTGATAATGGTGATGCAGGAGGTGAAGAGTGGTGATAATGGTGATGGTGAGGTGAAGAGGGTGGATAATGGTGATGCAGGTGAAGAGTGTGATAATGGTGATGGTGAGGTGAAGAGTGGTGATAATGGTGATGGTGAGGTGAAGAGGGTGATAATGGTGATGTAGGAGGAAGAGGGTATAATGGTGATGGTGAGATGAAGAGTGGTGGTAATGGTGATGGTGAGATGAAGAGTGGTGATAATGGTGAATGGTGAGATGAAGAGTGGTGGTAATGGTGATGGTGAGGTGAAGAGTGGTGATAATGGTGATGGTGAGGAAGTTGGGGTGATGAAGAGGTAAGGTTGGTAGTAGTGAGTGAGGAAGGTGGGTTATAAATTAGGTAAGGACAGACCTATGATGATGATGATGATGATGAGAGAAGACAGACTAATGGTAATATATTGATAAATATGATGATTGTTTTAATAACGATAATAATGATGATGATGATGATAACAACAACAACAACAACAATAATAATAATAATAATAATAATAATAATAATAAAAATAATAATAATAAATAATAAAAATAACCAACATGACAAACTGGAAGGAAATATACAGTACCTTCACTTATTATGGCTGAGTTCATCAATATTAGGACCAATTATTGTTTATACCATCAATATCGTAACCACTTCATATAAAAACCATATCACTTAACCTAACCTTAGCTAATCTCACTAACCTAACCTAAAACCTAACCTAAACAAACCTAACTTAACCTAACCTAAACCACCAATGTTAGGCAAATAAAATGTTCCCGAACGGTCACCCTCAACACGTCTACAACAGGGAAGAAGAAACGCACTTCATTTCGCTGGACTAATTGTTTAAGACGGTAATGGGAATGTAAATTACGGACAAGTACCTGAACGTCGCCGGGCAATTCCTTAATGATAAAAGTGTTGCATAATAATTACGTAATCACTCGACGTTGTAGCTCTTAAAACTTGAGCGATAAATACAGACAGTGTGGAGAGAGAGAGAGAGAGAGAGAGAGAGAGAGAGAGAGACCACAAAGGTCGACCTTCACACAACAGCAGGTGTAGGAAGTACAGAACCATAGTCTGGCCAACTGCACGAAAGTATGTTGGCCACACACCTGCCTCTGTCTCCCACACACCTGCCTTCCTTTACGTCCCACACAACCATTACAATTTTCTGCCGCCGCCACCACCACTACTACCACCCACCAATCACCTTCACCCCTACCACCACTGACCACCACCATCTCAAACTGACACTTTCCAAGAATCTAATTTTCCCAGTGGTGGTAACGTGCTCAGGGTGTCGTCACGTCTTGTCTAGGTCTGGACAACAATAAACCTGCCACTTAAGGCTGCTAAGAAAACTGCTCTACCACCTCTTGTCTTGTCAGCGTGTCAGGGAGGGAGGATGGCTCATGATCCCTGCCACAACAAATCAATAAACACACACACACACACACACACACACACACATACATACATACATACATACATACATACATACATACATACATACAAAACTCTTTTTTTAGTATGCAAATTTTGTACCTTTTCCATTTTCTTTTTATTTCACAACCTTTTGAAATTCAGACCACGAAAAAAATTTCACATCACAGTTTGTAAATATCGCCACACGGCCCAGATAACGATCACGCCATGTTGAACTACAAAAACAAAATAATGAATACAAAATCATGTAAAAGTTTTAATGGTTAATCAAAATGTATACGAATAAAAAACTAGTCACTTAAAACAAACAAATTACACACACACACACACACACACACACACACACACACACGTCAAAATACAGGAAAGACAGTTGTATGCACCACAGAGAAACATTACATAGTTTGATGTGCTTGTCAGTTCCAAAAATGTCAACCCTGCCTGCCTGACTGACTCGCTCACTCAGCCCAAACAGCACATTTAACAATAGCTGAGCAACATGTCCTACGCAGAGTCACAATGCGCCGACAAAATCTCCACCTGGAGTATAAATTTGCACCACCATAAGTAGTGTGTATGGAAGAGCCGTGATCCCGCTCCCTGCCTGGTAGTTCCGGCACATGTTGACTAAAGTCTTCACAACATTAGCGGTAATTGTTACTAGGTCCTCTTATTCCTGTTTTATCTTACGTCTAGAAAATGTAGTGAGTTGTGGGGAATCAAGAGAGTTGTGTACTGTATCGTGTATGGAGATTAAAATGTGTTCTACGTTTCAAACAGTAAATATGAAATAGTTGTAGATAACAGCTCTTAAACTATTGTTGAAACCGATTCCTAAACTATTCACAAAATTCTATGCTGGATTTTATACAAGACTGACAAATATTACCATGTAACAATCAGCAACAAGTGTTGGGGGGAGAGAGACAAGCACCTACCATCACTGTGTTTACGATGCGAGTAGGAGTGTAAGCCAGAGCTCCCACACTTCAATTCTCTTATATTATTCCACAAAATTCAACCCAAAAATAAGAACTCTTCATATGTCTTGCAATTATCAGATCAGAAGGTCAAGTTTACCTAAAAAAATCCTATTTGTTTCCCGACTTACTGTATCTAGTGTCATATTTCAATGTTTATTTCCGACCAGAAATAACACAACTCATATTTTGGGGTGTGTGAGACCCCTACACTCTGCTGGGCCAAGAGGTAGCATGACACTGGGTGGATCTGAGTGCACACACACACAGAGGAAGGCTCTATATCTCAGCTAAAGCATCCTACCCTTGCATTCCAGGTCGTATTGTTCCTTCGCTGGGTGGTTGGTATGATTGATTGATTTATCTTTCCTCACGCCCCTGATTGGTCAGTCTTTCTATGTACACCCCTAATTGTTCTGTCTGCCCACGCAGTTGATTGGTGTATCTGTCTACACCCCTGAGTGATCTAACTCTCCACGCCCCTGATTTGTCTATCTGTTTACGCCCCTGATTGGTTCATCTATCCACACTTCAGATTGGTTAGTCCATCTCCCCCTACCCCGGGTGACACATGCATTGATTTCCAAACTTCGTGTCATAGAATAAATTAGCCCACCAGGTTCAGGCCCCTTTCGTGGTTTATAGTGACGCTTACAAGACAAACAATAAACATTATTCCCAAGAGCCTCGGTTACCAACAGGAGTAAAGCCCTACCCTCTCTTCCTGTGACCGACGTCTCTCCCCGTGCATGATAAAAAACGTTTTTCTGCTGACAACATATGTAAGAGATATTAAACACAACACGTACACTCGCACCAAAGAGTATCGGTGCAGGGTGTGATCGACGACTTCCGAAACGATACGTATACACTATGAAATGTCGGGAAGGTTGGTAAGTGTATCCTCATAACCCCCCCCCCCTCCACTAGGTGTTGCCATATGGCTGACAATCAGATTGTTTGTTTCCTCTTTTCGGATTGTTGCTTTGTGTCGACTGAATGATGAGCGAGGGTTCGGTCTCGGTGAACGTGGGTATAAAACAGAGGCAATATGAAGCAGTAGAGATCTACACATGCCAGACGACATGGAAACCTCAGAAGGAACACGAGGAGCTATTATTGCCCTTCATAACGAAGGGTTCGGCGTCACAGATATTAGCCGGCGGGTTGGTGTCCACAGGAACACCGCCGCACGATGGATTCGGCGATACCTCGAAACTGGTGCTACAGACGACAGGTCTCGGAGCGGCCGTCCACGCTGCACCACCCCTCAGGGCGACCAGGTTGAGTGGTTTATTTGGTAGCATAAATTAATGTGGCAATATTCACAAGTATCACAAATAATTTTGTTAACAGGGAGCTCCTCATATTTCATACTGTCTATTTATCACTTCCCGACCTTATTTATAACGGTTTGTTTCACTTGACCAGGCCATAGTAGCTGCTCAGCAGGACTACAGGGCTGCCAAATTGTTCACACTACAGTATGCACCGATACTTTTTGTTGCGAGTGTACAACACTCAACAACAAATGAAAACAAAACCCCGGTGTGTGTCTCAGTGTGGCCTCTATCTCTCCCTGTTAAGACCCAACCAGGTCTCGCTCACTCATTGTCTCTAGCTTCCCTCACGAGGCCTGACTCCCAGTGGAAGAGGACCAAGGTCAGACGAGAGGAGCGTCCAGGCCACAGTGATGGCCGCCTCACAGTTTAACAGCGGTAAAGTGATTGCATAAAATATTCACAGGGTTGCACGCCGCCGCCGTCAACAGCAGCGTCACGAGTCTACGCCTTACAAGTCTGACACTACAAAGTCTGCTCCTGCAAGTTGCCGCTGCACGTCGGTGGCTACAGAAGTATCCCGCTGCAAGAGTCTACCATTGCAAAAGTATGTCCTTGCAAAAGTTTACCGCTGCAAACGTCTGTCACTAGAAACGTAAAGCCTTATAAAAGTCTGCCGCTGCAAAAGTCAGCCGGCGACATCAACTTAACACGGATACTTGTAAATGCAAATTGAGGGAGCTTTGATCTGCAACTGTTATGCCTTTGGCAGAGTTTTCAAAGGCACCGGAAAAGTGCTTCCTAGAGTTGGCGTAATAACTGGAAATACAGGTATATATCCGGTCGGTGTTGGACGTTCTATCCCACTGTTGCTGTTGGTCTCCACTCACAACCTCCCGTGAATAATGCCTCACATCTTCACTCGCAAAGCAGATCTACACCGCGTGTGTCGCCCTCGGCTCTAGCGTATTCATGCAAGTGGTCATTTAACGGTAAAAAAAAAATCTAAATTTCTTCGCGCTTGCCTCATCAGTTACGTGTTGTGTTTACTGCACTCTCTCTTTCAAGTGGAGTTTGCAATATACTTGCTTGAAGGAGTAAGGGACTGTGTTGGCGGCAGAGTCTTGGAGGTGGAGGGCCTGAACGGGGCACACACATCGATGAGTATAATATCTACGAGGAGGAGGAGAAGAAAGGAGAGATATAAAGAAAATGAAGGGGAGCAGGAAGAATAGGAGAAGAAGAGTACGAAGAGAAGGATGATCAGTACTAAGAGGAGGAGGAGTACGAAGAGGAGGATGATGATTACGAAGAGCGGGAGGAGGATGAGTACGAATAAAAATGAATAAGAAATCAAAAAGGAAGACCAAGAGAAAGATAAAAGTGAGAAGGAGGAGGAGCAGGGAAAAGAACCAAAAAGATGATAGGAAGAAGAAGAAAAGAAACAAGAGGAAAGGGAAGACCAAGACGAAGATAGGATGAAGAAGAAGAGGATGAGGGAAAATAAAAATCCATGGGGAAGATGAAGTGGAAAAGAGGAGATGAAGAGAAGGAGAGACAGGGGAGAGGTCTACCCCCCATACAGCTTAAGACACAGGACCACCATCTTCAGTTAACCCCATAAGCAGCTTGGCCCAAACAGCATGAATATTTAACCTGCCCCCTCCCCCCCCCCCACCACCACCATCACACGAGACAACCAGCCTCACTCTCCCACCTCTCCAGCTGTACACATGTATACGTCAACACAGAAAACACCTACATGAATAATCTAATCCTAAACATATACACACACACACAATACATTCATAACAACAATCATTTTATCACAACTTCACCAAAATCCTTCTCCCATAACCTTCTTTATCTGATCTGACCTCACGACAACAACTACCTCCTCCTCAGCAAGAAGGTAAATCTCTTCAAATTCTATCTTCAGCAAAAATCTCGAAGTCTTTGGTGCAGGTAATCAGCTTCCTCCACTGCCTAATCTTATCAAATCCCCACTCAAGGCTCACCCCCTGAACCCCTGAATTTTACGTCGGAAATGTTTTATCTGCTCTGTCACACTTGTATCCCAATAGATGTCTCGATCCTGATGGTATTCTGAAGACACTGCAGCAGGAGTCAGGTCACAGGTGTTTGATGCATTGATTGGTTTTCTTTACTCGTTACCAATTTTTTCAACCCTGTGATAACCAATGGAAAAAAGATCCAGCTTTTATTGTGAAGTTCTTCTCTGTTACTCAAAATACTTTAACAGCAATTATTATTTTTGTTATCTATGGCCATGGAATTTGTCAACGTCATATTCTCAAACCCATCACAACTTTAGGCAATATTTAATGTCAGACGCACAATATATGTACAAGCGATGAGCACTTACATAACTACTAAAGTTACTCTATCTGACACAGCCAACTGCCCACCTCGCCTACTGTAGCGTTTAATGTTTCACAAACGGATGAAAACATGGGACCATAAAGGGTAGCGGCTTCCTTCAGGACATGCGGTACCTATACTGAATAATACAAGCAAGTAATATAGCTCTAACCCAGACTCATTTATTTTTCAACCACCCTTCGTCCTCTCCCTCAGAAGTGGTCAGTCATGTTTCTAACTCTTGACAACATTAAAAATATATTTATATAATTAGGAGTGAAGTTCCTTTTAATAATTTCATTCTTAACCAAATTCTTTCATCTTTTATCACCAAGGTCGCCTCTCCAACCTCCGCACCTACGCTAATACTGGACTACCTCAGGGCTCTGTTCTTGTTCCTAGTGGGTTTTTTCTTGGATGACTTAACATTATAATAAGAGATAGCATAAACCCAATACAACCTTATCTATTCTAATATTATCTAGCCTAACTTAATATAACCAAACCAAGCTTAAATTAACCTAACAAAGCCGATTTAAACCATACCAAAGCACAGTCAACACAAACGCGGATACGATACACTTACCATACCCCCTCCAAGTATATCTCCCTCTCAACTCTCTCACCTGGGGATCATCTACAGTATGTACACCTCACCTTCACCCTCACTATATCGCTACAACTACAGCACGATTAGGCAAAACGATTACTGTAGCATATGCGATTTCAAAAGCCTCCAAACACACCTCCTAACCCCCACCCCCCACCACTCACTCACTCACTCTCATATAAAACTACATCCATCCATTGAGTGGCATCGTTGACTACCTCCATCGACACCAAATTCCATTCGATTTTTCACTCGTATTAGAATGACAGACCAGACAGACAGACAGACAGACACAGACAGACTGACCGACAGCACCATGAGCACTAAACCTTTCTTGTAAACTGTCTCTTACTACAACAATATTTAAACAATAATAATTAAAAAAAAAAACTCCTAAGATCACCCAGCTCTCAGCTTGTCAAAAATGTGCATCGACTATGATATTTTTTATTTCCTACATATTGGGACAGTTACTGAGATGAATGTTATAAAGTAAGGAATGAGAGAGAGAGAGAGAGAGAGAGAGAGAGAGAGAGAGAGAGGAGAAAAAATATATGAGAAAAAGAAACGGAAGAAAGGGACAGGAAAAAAAAAGAAAGATAAAAAGAGAGAAAGAAAGAGAGAGATAAGAGAAAATTAGAAAGAGTGAGAAAGAAACACCATCTTCTCTCCTACATGTCTGACGCTGTACATTAGGGACCCACAAACCCTCAAACGTGGTTGGGATGGGAGGGGTGAAAGTGGTTGGGAGAGGGTTGGAGGGGGGGGGAGGGAGGGAGGGGGGGGTAGGGGGAAGGGGTTGGGGGAGGCAAGACCCAGTTTTTTCTTGGCCCCTCCTTGGTAAATCCAGTGTAAAGCCACAAACCTTATCAACTTCCCAACACTCCTCTCTCTCTCTCTCTCTCACCTCGTTCGGGCTTAATACTCTCAAACTAATCCCTTACCCCAAACTACTACTACTTCGTCAAAACAAACACCAACACCACCCCATGTCTTACTGTTTCTACTCAATACACAATCTGGAGCCTTAGGGAAAAACATATACATCAGTAGGTACAATGATCCCTGAAAATTATCTTAAGGAACTTCTATTGACGTAAGTTTGGCAAAGTACTAAACAAAAACAAGAACAAAACACAATTAGAATTTCTATGCATACACACATACACACACACACACACTTCCTTAGATAAATAAACTAGACTGGTTCAAGCAAAGTGCCTGACGGTGTCTTTTTGAAACTGTGACCTTAATCTCTGACAAATCAGGACTAGGGACAATAATAATAATAATAATAATAATAATAATAATAATAATAATAATAATAATAATAATAATAATAATAATAATAATAATTTAAATACAATAACAACAGTAGTAATACATACATACACACATTTAGTAAATAAACATTAAACAAATAAAATAACATAAGAAGCTCTCAAAGCGTCGGACTACAAAACTGGAGCACAAGTGACCATCCCTTTGTCAACACGAACCATCCCAGGAGGCGCGGAGACCCACACAAAAACCTCAGAACATGACCTCTCCTCCTCCAAGCCATTCAATAACCTGGCAGACGACAACTAAAACGCCAGGAGGACCTTGACGTCTCTTCCACTGTGACAGCGAAGTTGCGTGTTATTAAGTTTTCTCGTGTGCTTTCATGTAATTTCCTGCGTTTTTGTGATTTTTCGTGTTTTCGTTATTCTTTGGGGACTAGTGACTGCCAAGGTTATTTTATTTTTGTTTACTTCATGCTTCTCCTCACTACGCATTTGTATCAAACGAACGAACACACACACACACACACACACACACACACACTTGCTATTGTGTGTCTCCAGGCAGCGAAACGCCCAACGATGAAACATGAATGATGTAACAGAGGCAACAGAGGTACAGTAGGTAGCTTCTAGTATTCCAACCCACAAGTCCTCCACCACACCTGACCTGCTCCCACCACTTGACTCTTACACACATCACCTCATAGCACCACCATCAACCTCACACCCAGACACGCGCTAGGAACATGTATCTACACACTCCCTCAAACTACGTCCTTGAAATATTTGATCTAAACATGACTTTCACCTATGCATTTGGACATTCACTTATATTTTACCCCAACACAATCTTGTCAAATTGGCACCTATAAACGCCTTGAAAATATGTTACTCAGACCACCGTTAACTTACGCAACCAGCCGACCTCTTTAGCTATGCACTTTGGCACATATTTCGTTTTTTTTTTCTCGGCAGTGCACCTCGACTTAGTGTTTTGGTATGCAGGTGAAGATCTGGCGTGTAAATTATGCATTAAGGCGCGGCTCCTAAACTAAGTCTTGCTTCTTGTCATGCAATGAAACAGCGTTTTTTGTGGCGTGCGATACTGGGGAATGTTTTAACACACACACACACACACACACACACACACACACACACACACACACACACGCGCGCGCGCGCGCGCGCACATACTCTTATCATGGTCTCCTCCTTTCTTTTATCCAATTACTTTTGGCTATATAATGTAAATTCGCTAAAGCCTCAGGAAGCGATATATTTTCTTCTTCCTCTTTATTTATCTGCCTCTGAGTCAAATATTACATCTACGAACAGAACGTCAGCTAAGGTGAGACATGAATAAGTAGAGAAATGACGACTGACTGTCATACAAACACATAATGGACTGGACGGCGGATATTAAACGTAAAGATGAACACAATTGTAATCCCAAAGTGGATATAATGACGTCATGTGAACTACACCCACAGGAGACCTTGTTGAGCAGTTACACCCGTTATAGATATACAATAGTGTACAGAACGACACCTTGAAGGAACGACTTAGTGATCCCAAACACAGAAGGTCGAGCCTTTAATAAAGACGACCAAACTTTATCCAGATTCATTAAAAGGTCAGACTTCTATTCATGGGAAAGACGACTTAGCAACGACCCATAATAAGGACGACATCAGGGATATTTAAAAAGATCAAAATCGTCGAAGAGGATCCACTGGGGCGGACGACACCCTAATCTTAAACTGAGGAAATCGAGTCTTGGAGAGAAACTACTTCCATGTTCCGTGAAAAGGCAGAAAACCAACGGGTCTCAGTTTGTCAAAGAGTGACTACTCCAGAAGGCGACTTTCTTCTTGATCCAGGTTGAAGAGTCTTTGATCAACCCGACAGAACCCAACTACCTAAAGTTCCTTTGGGTCTTCCTTCTCCCAACTTTGACCAAGGCCATCAGCATCTCCGTTCTCTCTCTCTCAATCTCTTTCTCCTGACTGTGGCTCACTGTCCCCTCCCCTCTCTCTCTCTTCCCCCCTCCCCTCTCTCTCTCTCCCTCTCTCATCTTAGTCCAATTATCTCTTCTTTCGTCTCTCTCTCTCTCTCTCTCTCTCTCTCTCCCTTCCTCTTTCTTTCATATCTTCTCTCCTTCTGTCCCTAATCATTACCATCATCTTTTCTGTGCTTTGATCCCTTTAGCGTCTCTCCGTCTCTTCCTATCTCCCTGTATCATTCTTCCTTATCTTTTCATCTCTTACATTTCTTACCTGATGAATCTCTTACATGGGAAGCCATTTCTCCAACTCCTCCTTCGCTTTTATATGTTCCATCTTTCTTTCTCGTTTTTCTACGTCGTTATGTTTGTATCGCCCTTTACTGAAATCTCTCTCTCTCTCTCTCTCTCTCTCTCGATAACAAGGGTAAACGTGCTCACAAGACCACCGACGACTCTTTTGCCGATGAAGACGACAGCAACATAATCAACGACGACAAGAGCCACCACAACAACGACGACAAGAACCACCGTAACAACAACGACAAGAGTCACCGTAACAACGACGACAAGAGCCACCGCAACAACAACGACAAGAGCCACCTGAACAACGACGACAAGAGCCACCGTAACAACAACAAGAGCCACCGTAACAACAATAACAAGAGCCACCGCAACAACGACGACAAGAGCCACCGTAACAACAACAAGAGCCACCGTAACAACAATAACAAGAGCCACCGCAACAACGACGACAAGACGACAACAACAAGAGCCACCGTAACAACCGACAAGAGCCACCACAACAACGACGACAAGAACCACCGTAACAACAACGACAAGAGTCACCGTAACAACGACGACAAGAGCCACCGCAACAACAACGACAAGAGCCACCACCACCACCACAACAACAGTGACCAAGAAAAGACGTATATATAACGAGATATTCTATGTGCCACCTACTGTGAATGGCGTTTATTCCGAGTAAGATGGAACATGAATTACATTTATTATATTTATTCAGTGGAGAGAGAGAGAGAGAGAGAGAGAGAGAGAGGTGGAAGAAAACACATACTGTTTCTTTCGTATTTCATCAGTATCCCATGAAAAGTTGTTGACAAAAAAAAGTAGATAAAAAGTTACATTTTCTTTAAGCAATGTTTACACAAGTCAATTGGCTGATAAGCATACGACTGGAAAAGCCTTTACTCTGAATTATAAAACATCACATAGTTACAAAAATTAGACATATTTTTGGTACTTTGGCTAAACTTATCAACATGTGGGGAAAAAATTGTGCAAAGTACTGTTAATTACCGTGTTAATTACGGCTCGTCCAAATTAATTAAGGCTGAAGTTAATCATACGGGAAAATCTTTTCGAGAAACCTAACTTGACCTAACGCAAATTAACCTAACCTAACCTAACCAAACTTAACTAAACCTAACCTAACCTAAAGGAAGCTAACCTAACCAAACCTAACCTAGCCTACCTAAACTAAACTAAGCCTAACCAAACCCCGTAAAAAAAACCTAACCTAACCTCGACAGAACGCAACAAGTACAATTTCTCGATTATCGTGAAAAAAGTTCATCACTCACCTGTCGAGAGTAAATTAAGCATTTTACCAGGTGAGTCGACTTAATTGACTGTTACACGATCACACACACCTGAGAACTGTGACTGTAATTATCAACTCCTCAAAACATCGAGAAAAAGTTAATCAAAAGAGTTAACGACAGGTGTAGAGAGATTAATTACCTACATAAAAAAGTAATTCAGGTAACGTTTATTATAATTAAAATTCACGTCATCGGCTCTCTGCTTATTACATGAAACTTATGATTTTATTCGAGTATTTTTCGTAGTAATGGATAAATAAGCTGCTCTTTCTCCTTACCAGCTTAAAAGTCTTATATTATCGCAGCTTCGTCATATACAATCACAGCTTTAAATCACAACCATATATAGTCCCAGCTTAGTTATATATAATCTCAGTTTAAGTTATATAGTCACAGCTTAGTTATATATAATCACAGCTTTAAATTATAACCATATGTAGCCACAGTTTAGTTATATATAATCTCAGCTTAAGTTATATACAGGTATAGTCACAGCTTAGTTATGCAGAATCACAGCTTAAGTCACATACATATAGTAGCAGGTTAGCCATATAATCACAGCTTAGTGATATTATAATCTCAGTTCAGTCATATTGTCGCGGCTAGACGCATATTTACAGCTTAGACACGCATACAGCTTAGTCACACATACTTACAGCTTACACACATACTTACAGCTTAGACACACATACTTTTAGCTTAGACACACATACTTACAGCTTAGTCACATATTTACAGCTTAGTCACATACAGTCTGTGATTCTCCATAACAACGGTGTCCCCACATAAGAATTAAGTCACATATAATCAAGTGTTTCTCTCAATTACAGGTCAAGTCACATACGTCAAGCTTGATTCACATATCCATCCACATGAGGCATAGTTAGCATAATAATAATAATAATAATAATAATAATAATAATAATAATAATAATAATAATAATAATAATAATAATAATAATAAACGATTTATTAATAGAGTTGCAGCCGGTGACATGCACGCACATACATACATTCACAGATAGACAGAGGCAAATGGCGTAAAGAAACTTGCCCATAGTTTCACCCTGCCCGGGGATCGAACACGGGTTCGCTCGCTTGCGAGGCGAGCATGCTGACCACAGGTCGCCACAAACAAACACACACACACACAAACACAAACCAATTCTTATAGAACCCGTCTGTGTGTGTGCTGTGGTGTGGCCTGTCTGTGTGTGTGTGTATCTAGGTGCTCCTATCTACACTGCGACCCGTGTTTATCTCTCTCATATACCCAGTTCGTTTCGTTGTGAAATTAATACACAACTGAAGTTAATTCCCGGTTTCTTTTTTCTTTTTTTTACAGTTATTTTATTACGCTGCAGGATTTTTGTTAATCAAGGGCGAACTGTAATTAAAGTAATTTGTTTCCATTAGAGTTCGTTCATTTTGGCTCCAGGGTTATCTAATCTGTCGTACGATTCTGATTTTAATAGAGAAAAAAAAGACAGTCGTTGCCAGTTACAATATTAATGTTTATATCGAGGGATTTAGTTCACTTAGGAACCACGTCTAATAACATACTAAGATAATGTAATTTTTCTACCGTATCAGACAGGAGAAAATAAAATTGAATAAATCTCTCAAATAAGGTCATTAAATTAGTCTTCTTCAATAGGTAATGATAAACAGAAACGAAATAAGGAATTAAAAGGCGGAAAAGGTGATTAAAACTTAGCAAAAACATCATATATTTAACTCGTAGAATCCGTCATGTGCCCCGTACCTTACTTTCTATACACGTATAGGGATGAACTTCCAAACTTTTTATTATTCTTACCGTTATTATTAGTTATTATTTTGATCATCATTATTGCTGTTATCACGATTCTCATTATTATTGTCACTTATTATTATTATGGTCAATATTATTAACAATATTTTTTATGAAGAAACTTGAACTGTTCCAGTATCATAAAAACACACGTGTTGGGTAGATCCGGCCATATCAGTGATTGGTTGATGAAACAGTGACGTAACTATGAACAAGAACAGTTTATGATTGGCGGTTGAAACAGTGAGGTCACGTAACTATGAGCTTGAACAGTTTATGATTGGTTGATGAAATAGCCTCAAATTTGAATTAACCGAGCCTCAACTTCAACCTCTGATAAATCAGCCTAAACCCACCTACAAGAGGTTTAAAATGAACGCTTAGACGGTATACAAGTCTTGAAATACTATAGAGGATCTTCTCCATGTAACCGTGTACAACATGACCCTCCACCACCGTGTACAACATGGCCCTCCACCACCGTGTACAACATGGCCCTCCACCACCGTGTACTACATGGCCCTCCACCACCGTGTACAACATGGCCCTCCACCACCGTTTACAACATGGCCCTCCACCACCGTGTACAACATGGCCCTCCACCACCGTGTACAACATGGCCTGTGCCTCCACCACCGTGTACAACATGGCCCTCCACCACTGTGTACAACATGGCCCTCCACCACCGTGTACTACATGGCCCTCCACCACCGTGTACAACATGGCCCTCCACCACCGTACAACATGGCCCTCCACCACGTGTACAACCCTCCACCAACGTGTACAACACCTCCACCACCGTAAACAATATGACCTCAACCACTGTGTAAACATGGCCCTCCACCAGTGTACAACATGGCTATCCACCACTGCGTACAACATGGCCTCCACCACCGTGTACAACATGGCCCTTCACCACAGACCAACGTGAACAACTACGCCAGTACCATCAATATGGCCGACCACCTCACCCCGCTACCCAGCACAAACATGGTAACAATGGCCTTGACACATCACGTTGCAACACTAAAATCAATGAAAGTTTACAAATTGTGAATATAAAACTTTAGTATGATTGTAATGTGCCCAGTGCAACTTTAGCTATTGTGTGGAGACCCTTTGTTTATGGACGGACAAGCAAACAGACGGACAGAGCACCATGACAGCCTTCCCGAGTGTTCCCGGATGAGAGATATGAACCATCATGCACCCACCATAGGCCTACGAGAACATCTGGGAGGGTTCGTATCCCCTTTTCTCAATATTTCAAGTCTTAGAGAATCCTTTTCTACCCGGATTCATTTATACCCTAGACTAATACTGTGTCGAATTCCCTGTCTCATTCATTTTTATATTTCATCTAATCCCCAACTGTTAGAAACAACGATCATATGTTTGCTTCGTTTCAAAAGACAAACCATTATTTTTTTTTCACCCAAGCTTCTCTAGTGACCACATCAAGGGAAAAAATAGCGTGGTTACATGTATAAGATAGGCGAGTGTTTGTGTGGCGGAAATTCCATAAGCGTCTTATTATGCGGTGGTATGAGGAGGGCCTTGTCATTACTCGCGCTGTGTTGAGTTTATGGTACAGACTTAAGCTGGAAGACCTTGACTTTGCAGCCTGTAGTTCCTCGGAGGTCAGCTGGTGTCATCCACTCGGCGTCACCATTCACCTCCATCCCCCCTTCTTCACCTTCACCTCCCTCTACTTCACCTTCTCCTCCCTCTACTTCACCTTCACCCCCTCTACTTCACCTTCTCCTCCCTCTACTTCACCTTCACCCCCTCTACTTCACCTTCTCCTCCCTCTACTTCACCTTCACCTCCCCACTTCACCTTCACCCCCCACTTCACCTTCACCTCTACTTCACCTTCTCACCCCCACTTCACCTTCGCCTCTACTTCACCTTCTGCCTCCCCCCACTCATCTCTCGCCCCCCCTCTACTTCACCCCTTCACCTCCCTGCACTTCACCTTCTCCTCCCTCCACTTCACCTTCTGCCTCCCCCCACTCACCCTCTCTCACTCCACACCTTCTGCTTCACACCCTTCACCCCCCACACCTTCACACTTCACCTCCCTCTTCACCTTCACCCCCACTTCACCTTCCCACTTCTCTCCCCCACTTCACCTTCTGCCTCCCCCACTCTCACACCTTCGCCTCCTCTACTTCACCTTTCTCCTCCCTCTACTCTCACCTTTCTCCTCCCCATCACCTTCACACCATTTTCTTCCTTCACCTCACTTCACCTTCGCCTCTACTTCACTTCACCTTCTCTACTCGACCTTTCGCCCCCTTCCTATACTTCACCTCCTACACGACAATGCATGGCGTCTCTCTCTCTCTCTCTCTCTCTCTCTCTCTCTGTTATTTTTTTTAACAGGGATGACGAACAAGTAACAGGAACCAACAGGGGCCATGGAGGTCAAGGGTGGGGGGGTGAGTTGGTAACATTAAGAAAGGTTCGAGTATCATTACGAGATTCACAACGCGTAAAACTGTGATTTTATTCATTTCAACGCTCCTCAACCGGGGGTAATGTTTTCCGTAAGAAGGGCGAAGCTAGTGGGCTTTGGGAGTTGGGGTCGGGGTGTCGGGGGCTTAGAGGTGGGGCGGGGCGGGGCGGGGCAGGTTTGGGGGCACAAATTACACCAGAGAAGACAACAAAGATTCATTTAGCGGGACTTACACAAGCTCAGCACGGGAACAAAAAGTACTAATAAATCTCCTTTTTTCCCCCCCGGGTAGCTACTAATTGGCTACGACGTTAATTTTCATCCAAACTGATGTCAGTGCTGGGTTTTAAATCCCTTTACACTCCATAACTTCCAATTTCCGTGCTCGCCGTCAATACAGTTTATGAATGCCATAAAATTGCAAACTCATAATATTTCAGGAACTCATAAACCAGCCTACCGTACATCTCTTCTGAAACTCTCAGCTGTTTTGAAAGTATGTTTCCCCCTTTAACAACAAGCGCTGTGAAACACCTCAACACCTTCCCAGAAAGTGAACGTCAACAGTTTACATTCTGGTAAATAGTGTCGTTTCCGGCGTGGCTCGGGTCACCCTCTGATATACTGTAGTCTCTTAATACCCAACTATCGTGGCTCATATTCTTCCACCATGTAATCTGGTCCCCTCCACCGTGGCTCATATTAGCCAGAGAATACATCAACTAGGAATGAATCAAGTGGGATACATAATGCTGTACTTGTTGTTGCAATAGAGAATGGGGGTTTAACGTAGTCAGCAACTGTTCGGGCCAAGACAGCACTGACAGGAGATCATACCACAGGTGACGGAATGTTTACTCGAAAGGTGTTACAGGTAGTGCAGGTTATATCTCCGGGGTCATTCACTTCATAAACTTAAGCATTAAATCCACCTTCCTGATATTGTCCTCCTCCTTATCTCTTTCCTTCCTGACACTGTCCTCCTTATCTCCCTCTTTCCCTCCTCCTTATCTCTTTCCTTCCTGATACTGCCCTCCTTATCTCCCTCTTTCCCTCCTCCTTATCGCTTTCCTTCCCGATACTGCCCTCCTTATCTCCCTTTCCCTCCTTCCTTCCCGATACTGTCCTCCTTATCTCCCTCCTTCCCGATACTGTCCTCCCTATCTCCCTCCTTCCCTCCTCCTTATCTCTTTCCTTCCTGATACTGTCCTCCTTATCTCCCTCTTCCCCTCCGTCTCACCTCCCTCAACACACCCACGTCACTTCACCAACACTTCCAAGACGACTTCCGCTCACCTCCTTATACGCACATTTCCACCCTCAGGTCACTTCAATTAAAACTCACTGACGACTGCTGAAATGATGCCAAGTTATTCACCCATTCACACTCAGCGCCTCTGGTCTGCCTCACCTCTGTCCCTTTTAGTCATTAAAGTTTTAGTTGACGTCAGGATCAAAATATTCTGTCATTTTTTTATTTCACTTTTCTGTCAAACATTCTTTCTCAGCTTACTGATTTATTCATTAAAGCTTCAGTTATCTCATTCAACAAATAATCAAAGCTTTAGTTATCTTAGTGAATAAATATGTTAATTAAAGCTTAAGTTTTCTTAAAACACTTATTAAAACTTGGAATATCTCTCGTTTCTCTCACTTAATCATAGCTTCAGGTCTTCTCACTTCTCTCCCAGAACTCACTCCAGGATTAATTCATTAAGCTTCAAGTTCCCTCCCTCCCTCCCTCCCTTCCTCTCCTACCACCTCCCCCCCCCAACACCTCTCTTTCTCTCTCCACACAAACAGGGGTCATCCGCTTATCTACTTCACAGTACTTATATAAATATTAAACACGTTAAGGAACACAAGCTTCTACCCCTGACTAACTCTCACGTTCTACCTAGCATTCTCTCTCACGTTCTACCTTGCATTTTCTCTCACGTTCTACCTTGCATTTTCTCTCCCGTTCTACCTTGCATTTTCTCTCACGTTCTACATAGCATTCTATCACATTCTACCTAGCAATTTCCCTCACGTTCTACCTAGTATTCTCTTCACGTTCTACCGAGCATTCTCTTTCACGTTCTACCTAGCATTCTCCCTCACGTTCTACCTAGCATTCTCTTTCACGTTCTACCTAGCATTCTTTCTCACATTTCGCTAGCATACTTCCCCACACTCCCTCACCGAAGAGTTAGAATTTGGATACACAACAAATCATAATGCACACACACACGCCCGCACGCACACACACACACACACACCTCCCAGCACGCACGCACGCGCACACACACACACACCAAGACGCGCTCTCAACACACTGACCCTCTCGGTTCTCTCTGATCATCACCACGACCTCATCTGCAAATTTGGCGAGAAGTTTCTGCACCATCCTCCTACTTTCACCCGAAATCCCTCGTCCTCGAATTGCTGTTCGACACCACAACCGCATCCAGCCCATACGAGCACGTACTGATCTCTATAAGAACAGCCCAGTCCCAACCATTGTAAAAATTATCAACAACTCGTAGTCAACCAGTGTGTTCACTCCCAGCCAATCTTACATTTTTGTAATGTCACTATGTTGAAATGCCCTGTAGTATAAACCTTCTCCCCACTTAGTTATTATACGTATATCGTATTTGTATCACTTATGTTACTTGTGTATTATTTGTCAATAAAGTGTATATTTTCAGCCTTCCGGCTGCCATGCTCTTTCAATACACCTCCCAACTATACAAAGTATCTACCTCCAACACACTGCCAAAGTGAGAGCTCTTGAACACACACACACACACCCTACAGACCAATAATAACATCACACAGATCATCTACACTGATGGATCTCTTAACACTGCCTGTGGGAGGGCTGGAAGTGCTATCTTTGTGACTCAACCTAACGGTAATACAACTGAAAAAGTAGTTATAATGAACAAATGAGCCCCCACTCTACAAACTGATGTAGTTGCCACACTCACAGCCATAAAATTTATTGAAACCAATCACCGACAGTCTCATCATCACTGATTCTTTATCCTCACTACTTGCCCTTGACACCCTCAACTTAAGTTGTCAAGCGCTTATCTCTGAAGTCAGACACAAATATGCGTGTCTTGTTGACCGGGGTGTCAAGATCAAACTGTTGTGGATTCCCTCTCACATAGGGCTCAAAGAACATGACAGAGTTGATGCCCTCGCCAAACTCGCGTCTGACGAAGACACTGTTGAATACAATCTGGGTCTGTCAAAAAGAACCCTTAACTTAAAACTGAAATTAGGAAGGAACTTACTGATGAATTTGACGCAAGCAGACAAGTGCAAACAGGCACTAGTCATTCCATTGTCTACCATGATGAGATGTATCAAGTGAAGCATGTACTGTATATGGAGCAAGTAACATGATCACTAGATTACAATATGTTGTAACCGCTTGACTAAGGTTAGGATATAAGTACCTCTGGCAGTATGGTCCTCAAGCAGATGTGAACAAAACTAAATGTAAGTGTGTGGCCAGACACATGGCCACACACTCGAGCACTACGTCCTCGACTGTGTGAAGATAGAACCTTTTAGGGACAGGTCCAAGCACACTGTGTGTGAAATGGCACAACACTTTCTCTAATGGAAAGATAGCCGACATGTTAAGATTGTATCCACTTTTTTGCACTTAGTAGCTTTATCATTTCCCATGTATAGAACCAAACACACAATGCGTGTGAATATCTCTCACGCAAATGTGAATAACAAAGTGTGCGGCCAGACATACTGCCTCACACTCCTGTACTCACGCAGTTGAGAATAAGTTACCTTTTATGTATTGAACCAAACAAAGAATTGATTTGAAATACTCTGTAACATTCAATGCCATAATATCCTGACCAAGGGGGTTAGTTATACAGAACAGGATGACTATGGGGTCATTGGGGTTCACAAACTAGCCGCTGTGGCAAAATTAAAAAAAATAATAATAATTCAAAACATAATTCCCCACACGACGATAAATAAAAAAATAATGGACACAGTTACCTGGCAGTGTATCTACCTGTCTCCCTTACACCACCTGGCCCACAGTTGATTGGTGTTCTGTGCTTCAGGTGTTTCCCTAATTTATTTCACATCCATTCACTTTCTTTGATGTCTCTCTTCCATGCCTCCCTTTCTCTTTCCTTCCCCTCTCTGTCACTTTGGTCTTCTCACTATTTTTATTATAAGTCTGTGTCTATTAATTTATCTAATTTTATCTGTCTGTTTGTAAGTTCATTTCGCTATTTCTAGTTGTTGTTTTTCCTGTCTCTTTTCAATTTGAGTTGCGTTTACTCTCTCTCTCTCTCTCTCTCTCTCTCTCTCTCTCTCTCTCTCTCTCTCTCTCTATGTCCACCGTGTGTCTCTCACTCTTTTTATCTCCAGCCGTCCCTCGCTTATCTCTACGATCGAACATTAAATCATTCAGGTTATCCGATAAAAGTCTAACTCAGCAGTGTCTCAACGACCCATTCCGAACCCTTGCCCATTGTTAATTATTTTATTTTTTAACTAGCAATTTCAAAATCACCACACTACCTCCCCTCTTCTCTCTTTCCGTTTTCATAGACGTATTTATTTATTTATTTATTTTGTTATTTATTTATTTACTTTTTTTTTCTAGGGGTCGAGCCGGGTCGGTTAATCTCAATGTGAAATAAACTGGAGGGTAATGTACACGTCACCCCTAATCTCCCCAAAAATCTACCTCTATTTTCTTTTAAGTTCCTCACAAACAACTATTGACCAAGAATCATCAAAGGAATGGCTGACCTTGCCTCTCTCCCTTCCACGGCCGAGATCACAATTATCTGAGCTCATCGACTTGGATGTGAGTTTGTTAAGACGCAACCAATACAACTCTTAGTTACTGTGTGGACACTATTGGTCGACAGGCAGGCAGACAGGCGGGAAGGGAGGGAGGGAGCTAAGGAGGAAGGGAATGGACGTATTCTGGCCACTAAGTCGCCATTGAGTGTTATGTAACCTCCCCACCAGGAGACGAAGTTTTATACCTGCCTCTTCCTTTCTCTCGTGTGGAGGAGTCGTGTGACGTGACGTATCAGGTCATCCAGAGGGCCTGACACCACCTCTCCTGGCCATTGTCTGGCCTCATTAACGCTTTACACTGGGTTTTTATTGTCTCCCCGGTGGAGTTCCTGGCCAGGTCAGTGACCCTAAGGTCGTCGTCGTCTTCTGATTCATTCAATGATAAAAATTGTTTAGGAGGTAAGAGTGATGGTTTGGTCACGCCCTAAAAATGCTCAAATTCTTTCGACAAACACTCGAAGTATCACTGCTACATCGGCGCACACACACACAGCTTCGTCAGACTGTATCGTCTGACCTCAACTTTATAACAAAGCGACTCTAACGCCTGGTAAGAAGTAAAGAGATGAAGACTACCTCTTAACATGTGGTGATGTATTACACCTGCTGCTTGTTACCAGCACCCAGGAGTGTCTTTCCTTCAACATAAACATTTATATTTATAAGTCAGTAATTTTATCTAAAGACGTGATGACACCTTCCTCGCCTTCCTGCCTCTGTATCACGTTTACATATCTTCATTTCCATAGAGATGGGATTGTTACGACCCTCTGGCGCGCTCCTCCCCACTGTTTATTGTTGGTGTAAAACACAAACGTGGAGTGACTACAACAACACTAGACCAACACATACAGACACACAGGCCTATGACAGTAGGATGTTACAACGTGATCCTTATACCCCCCTACACACCCCACGCAGCTCACTCTTCTTACACTTCCCGTTAGCTCAGTAACAAGCCAAAAAATAACGATAACCAAATAACTATAATGTGCTAAGAAATGTAAAAAAAAAAAAAAAATCCTGACCCTGTACGGCAAAATGTCCATCAAATATATTCAAACTTTCAATATAATTTTCGTGGTCCAACAGTATAAATTTTCTCTCTACGTCTGCTCAAGATTTGAAAAGAAAAACATTTTTGTGTGCACTCTTTATCCCGGGCCTGAGAACAATGTCTCTCTGAAGAAGCATTTGTACCACTCTAGTTTCTTTTTTCCTTGCCATTCTATTTTTTTTCATCCTCCAAGGAAGAGTTTCGTTGAAGAACAGTCATGGTGTTGTCTGTCCGTCTGTTGTAAACAAATAGCTTCCTTTCACTAAACAAAAGCTCTCTTAATCGCATTATAACCACACTCCACACATAGAGCCTTTAAACAGCTCAGTAACCCAGTCTATTGTACTCCCGATCAGAAAGGTCATCCATACCCTTGTTAACCCCAGAGTTCTATAATAACAACAACACAAGTACACAAGGCAACGAACAAGACCCAGGTATCCCTCATCCCACATAACGGGTTCCTCTGTTAATGCATACGGTCACTGTACCCATTATAAATGTAATAGACACACCTTAGTCGGGCCAGTGGGCGATAAAGTATAAACCCTCCTCTACAAGGAAGGGGAGGGACGTGGAGTGAGGGGGTTTCAAATGTTTCGCTTCGTGTTTCTGAACCTATTAATGGCCTATGATCTTATATGGACTCAGGATTCAATAGTCTATGATTGTTTGTGTTTTAATCTGTTTTTACTTATAGTTCTCCCTCACTGCTGGTCAACGTGTTCAGGAAGGTGGGTATGGGAGGGTGGTTTGTGCTCTTTGTGATTTTAATGGAAAGAAAAATAATGGTAACTCGTATAATAAAGAAGATAACAGTATATATAATAACGTGGATAATGATACAATAATGATGTGGATAAAAAGGATATATAATGATGCGACGAAACGAAAGATAAAACTGTAAGAATGTTTAATAATAAATATGAATGCCGTTATAAGAATAAAACAACAACAGCAACAACAAAAATAGTGATAACAACTACAATACTAATAAGACTAATTATAAAACAACTCGCCTACCATCATTAATGTAAGTCGAGAGTATTGCGACTTGCTGTTGGACGTTGAGGTTAAGAGATCCAGCCATCTATTATGAACACGTAAAATGCCTGGCTCACCTCGGTCTCAAAATATTTAATTAGATTTTTGTCCCTGTCTAACGTGCCTTCCTAAATTATTTAACATAACATGGACACCAAATGGAAGTCTAACTCCGTTTTGTAATTTGAATCATATAATTTTAATTGAAATAAATATCAAATTATATGTTTAAAATTTAAATGTGATTTAAGAGACTGCACGATCGTAAATGTACTTAAGACTATCAAGGGACCCTGTAAACACAAACATCAAGGGACCCCGTAAACACAAACATCAAGGGACCCCGTAAACACAAACATCAAGGGACCCTATAAACACAAACATCAAGGGACCCTGTAAACATAAACATCAAGGGACCCTGTAAACATAAACATCAAGGGACCCTGTAAACACAAACATCAAGGAACCCTGTAAACACAAACATCAAGGGACCCTGTAAACACAAACATCAAGGGACCCTATAAACACAAACATCAAGGGGACCCTGTAAACATAAACATCAAGGGACCCTGTAAACATAAACATCAAGGGTCACCTGTAAACACAAACATCAAGGGACCCTGCAAACACAAACATCAAGGGACCCCGTAAACACAAACATCAAGGAACCTAGACAAACATCAAGGAACCTAGACAAACATCAAGGAACCTAGACAAACATCAAGGAACCTAGACAAACATCAAGGGACCCAGTAAACATAAACATCAAGGGACCCTGTAAACATAAACATCAAGGGTCACCTGTACACACAAACATCAAGGAACCTAGACAAACATCAAGGGTCACCTGTAAGCACAACATGAAGGGGCCCTATAAGCACAAACAAAGTGACCCTGTGTAAACATAAACAAAACGACCCTGTAAACATTCTGTAGGATATCACAACGATGTTTTCTCGTAGGTTCTTTTATGGAATGAAACGCGCGAGCTTTTATTTCTAAGGATTGCTACGGTTCAGAAATAAATATTAAGTGGTTTTAATCTCAGTGGCATCGGCAGGTGTATGGTGTCTGTCTGGAGGTGGCCTGAGCAGAGGAGACACCCACTTGACCCACCCTACTCTCCAGGCTGCTCAAGGAGACGCTCTCACGACTTCCCATCCCATTAACTTTTTGTTCAGGAAGTAGGAGCCGATTATAGGGGGCCGTCCTGCCTCAAGTGGTGTTTTATAACTAGACGACAGACACACCAGACAGACAGATAAAGTGACTGACAGACAGACAAATAATGACAGACACAGACAGACAAATAATGACTGACACAGACTGTCCATCAAAACAACGTACATCAATAACATACAAACTGGGAATTGTAGTTCATTTTCCTTTTACACCGTAATTACTGTATTTATAACCTTATATGAGAACGTAATGTTATTTGTCAACTTCTCATCACAACGAATCAGTTATTGAAATTGGTGAAATTAATTTTATATAAAGGTCGAATTAGAAATAAAGTCAACGACCTGTTGTTAAGTGTCGCCATTGCTTTGTTCCACCGGGGTAAACGTTGCCAGTTGCCAGAATCACATCTTTCTCACCATTTACCAACTATATATTTTTAAAGTGTATAGTCTAGTTACTGTAAAGGATTTTTTGTTTCATTTTTCCGTCATCTTTTTAACATTGTGACCAATATTACCAAATATATATGACAAAAAAAAATTCAAATTTACAACGAATTACATTTAAACGGCGTCTGTCAAACTGCGAGTTGAGCCATTTATTTCATCTACCAAACCAAACCTCACAATATGGGAGTATTATCAAAAATAGGTAGGTTAGGTTGGTTTGGTTTGTGTTCCTTCTTCCGTCAAGTTTTGTGTTGGAACCAAACATTGTTGATGCTCAATTGCAGTTCATCGACTTCATTTTCAAATCTACGTTTTATTTAAGATATTTCTCAATGCAGTAGATACTGTGCGTAGGTAAAATATTTAGTTTGTTAAATCCACACTGCCCCTAACGGGTCATTAGACCATCGAGACCAACTTATCAATCTTCGGGTAGGTCATAATATATCTACCATAACCATCACTAACACAAACTTACTTTAATTTTCAATAACATCGGAGTACGGTCGACGTCTTATAACACCGTGAGGTAAGTTCCTTTCTATGTGTCAGGAGCGAAGGCATCCCCTACCACCAAGACCTGCTTCCACGAGTATCACCCCGGCCACGACTGTCAACATCACACACTGACCGGTGACCAACACTGGTGAGACAACCCGGACAAGTGGCCAGACGGGCGGCACAACACCTCCTCACTTGTGGTGGTCTTTACTAATATGCCTTACACCTCCTTACCCGGGAATTATTTATATATTACTTATTTACAAGACACGATTGTCAAAAATTACTTCACATTCATTTTCATATTCAGGCTTACCTGAAAACAACAGTCCGATATAGTCTTTTCTTCTTAAAGGGGGTGTGTACGTCCCCATTTTGGCTGTTTTTTACGTCACTCGCAAATGGTGTTCTCGGCTTGGAGAGATGGCCGACCAATGCCACCAGTTTTCCGAAAAAAACTGGCAACGTCCACCACCCCCAAAAAATTCCTTTACACCTACTAGTGCACTATGATTTCATGGGCTATGAAATAAACTTTGGGCTGTCAGGGGCAGCTGCAACAGCTGTATTCCCACGAAAAACAGAGAGTTTCACGAAATTCTGCTGTGTTGACTCCCGTTTTCTATGGTTCCCTGAGTTGGTGATAATTCAGCATTTACACCTGTATAGTGGTGGCCCAGTGACTGGTTCATTTGTAACCCCTTAAGCAGATGTGTGTTTACGATGGTAAGCCGCAGTTTAGTACATCTTACCATCATTGACCGCTGTTATGTACTGTACGTTTTATTTACTATTGCTGAATGTTGTTACGTAAACTTTACATAGAGTGAATATTCAATAGTTAAGTATAGAGACAGGTAGCGGATGTTGAGAAAACTAAACGACCAGAGAGGGGTGTTAAAACACACACACAACAACAACAACAGCAAAATTGAACTAGCCAGGGGGAATATCTCAGAGAGAGAGAGAGAGAGAGAGGTGGGGTACACGTCGCCTGCATCTCCTTTGATGCCGTTGTAATTAGGGAAGTCAGAAGCTAGGGTATGAGCTATAGTCAGCAAGCACTGGGGGCCATTGAGTACACAGGCCCACTAGCAAGTACATGGGACCATTATCACGTATTGCACATGGGACCACTAGCACGTACACTGGACCACTAGCAAGCACATAGGACCATTATCACGTACTGCACATTGGACCACTAGCACGTACACTGGACCACTAGCAAGTATATAGGACCATTATCACGTACTGCACACCACACAAGACCATTAGTACGTCACAGGACTACTAGCACGTACTGTACACAGGAACATTAGTACGTCACAGGACCACCAGCACGTACTGTAGGACTATTAGTACGTCACAGGACCACTAGCACGTACTGTACACAGGACCATTAGTACGTCACAGGACTACTAGCACGTACTGTACACAGGACCATTAGCACGTACTGTACACAGGACCATTAGTACGTCACAGGACCAACAGCACGTACTGTACACAGGACTATTAGTACGTCACAGGACCACTAGCACGTACTGTACACAGGACCATTAGCACGTACTGTACACAGGACCATTAGTACGTCACAGGACCACTAGCACGTACTGTACACAGGACCATTAGTACGTCACAGGACCACCAGCACGTACTGTACACAGGACCATTAGTACGTCACAGGACCACTAGCACGTACTGTACACAGGACCATTAGTACGTCACAGGACCACCAGCACGTACTGTACACAGGACCAGTAGTATTTACAGAAATATGGGGAATCTTCGACCAATTTAGTGTAATTAATGCAGACCATTTCAACATGAGAGGCGGGTCATACTGCCGTGCGTTAAATTGCAATATCTGCAAGCTGGGCAATTACGACCTCAATTTCACGGTTTTCCAAGAAGCAATGAAAGGAAAGTGACCTGCATGTATTGGATGATTCACTGAGCACGATAAATACTGTAGTAGTTAGAAAGGCAACAAATAGACATTTTATATACATATATATGAAAGATTATAACTTAATCAGACGAGGCTAAGTATAATCACATCAAAGAGGTGACGTAATCAGAGCTTCTCGTTATTTCCTCAGAGGACTAAAGCCGGAAAATTTATCTCAATGGTTTAAATCGATTTGAACTTATTTATCAAAATCTAAATAAATCGAGGGTTAGGCAGGGTTATGTTTGACCACATTATGGTATATGGTAGATTGAGCTGTGGTGCGAATCAGGTGGGGCGTCAGATAATGGAGGAGCTCTAGCTGACATCATAGTGAAGGAGGAGGACTCAGGGCATGTTTTACCTATACTCACGAGGGTTCTACTAAATCGTTCCCCACACACACACACACACACACACACACACACACACACTACAGCAGCCGCCCACCATCACTGTTAATCCTCCCTCACACGGCCCTCCAAGGTGTTGACCATACACTGAGCTACTTTGCGTTACACCAGTGAGCGAATAACATACGAGCTCTCATCACAAAGACTGGACTCCTACACTAACAGTTCTCCTTCAACCTTATACTACTCTGTTTATAGAATTATTTCCCAAACTCTACACTTCAACGTTTACGAACTGAAGTGTTGAGATGCACCACACCCGGGTCGTCGTGTTGCAGAGTGGCGTGCCGGAGCTTCATTACCTGACTCATTAAGAAATACAAGTGAGGAGCGAGTCTCGTGTGTGTGTGAGATACTGGCAGGAGGGCGGCAGCTGCAGTGTCATACCTGCAACCTCACTTTACTCCTGTCTGGGAAAAATTAAAGGATAAAACAACTTTTCATGTAACATTCATTCACTTGAAAGTTTAATATCATCCTGACGTTAAATGTGATTCTTACTGTACACACACACACACACACGCACACACACACACACACACACACACACACACACACACACACACACACACACACACACACACACATAACACCACAAGCACACGCCTGGCTGACACCTTGGACTGACTAGTATACAGTATGTTTCAGGGTCACACCAAGCGAACATTAAAGCTCTCTGCCTGCACCTCGCCCGTGTTTGTACGCAGGGAAATAAAGGCAAAATATTATGAAGGTTGCTCCTAAATCCTGGTCCAGTGTTGAGAGCCTCAGTGATCTTCATTAACTTCTTTTTTATTTACCCGCAGTGCTAGAAACCCTGAACCACGGTCAGTAAAATTTAAGACTTGCAGCATACCTGATTTAAGTTGCTTGCTCACGAAGGCACGAGACCTTGAACCTTAGTGCCACTACTGTCATCACTGGTTCAAGGGGTCCACCACACACACAGGCTATTCAGTATTATTTATACAGTTGTGTTAATGGTGTCCGGTATTATACGTCACCTACACCTACCCTCCGTCGCCTGTTCTCATACATCAGCTACAACATACCTGCAAAGAAACAAACAACTCACATAAATATCAATAAGAAAAGATACACAGTTAAACAATAATCACCACACACATCAGAGTTAAGGCGGGAAAACACTCAACAATCTCTGGCTGAAATTTTGACATCTGTGTACTACTGTTGTGTGACTGAGGCAGCTGCAAATATATATCAACTGAAATATATTTAAATCACAGAAATAATCACTACCACACGCGATCCACCACCACGAGGAGCCACGCTTAGCTATCTCAGGCTACTATGATCTTTAATAAAGTCGAGGCTACGTCCCTGCTGGAGCCCTTAGATGAAGAGTAATATTGCGCCGTGATACCCAGACCCTTCCTGACGGCGGTGATCTACACATTATGGCGGGCAATGAAGGTGACGTGACCCTGTGAACCTGAACACACACACACACACACACACACACACAACAGCAGCAACACATACAACAACTCCATCCCTGAAGACGTATGTTGCCCTAGCCTCGCCCTATGAAACAAGGCTTCCTGCTCACCCTCAGTGATGACTAAGCTGCTCACACAGCCCCTATACAACACAGCTTACTCATGCCTGGCTGCCATCGTCAAGAGTCTTAAATATCTCCCTAAAAAAATTGACGCATCTGGCATCCTTCGCCCGCCCTTGTTACCCTGATGGGTGATCCTTGTGCCCGTGAGAAGGAGCGCTGGTGTCTTCAGGAGGGTTGAAGGGCCTACCATCTATCTAGATCAAACTCCACGGTGGTCACTCCTGCCCTGGTGCAATAGTGTCTGAGGCGACGGTCACTCCTGCCCTGATACAGTAGTGTCTGAGGGATGGTCACTCCTGCCTGGTACAGGAGTGTCTGAGGGACGGTCACTCCTGCCTTCGTACAGTAGTGTCTGAGGGACGGTCACTCCTGCCTTGGTACAGTAGTGTCTGAAGGACGGTCACTCCTGCCCTGGTACAGTAGTGTCAAGGGACAGTCATTCCTGCCCTCGTACAGTAGTGTCTGAGGGACGGTCACTCCTGCCCTGATACAGTAGTGTCTGAGGGACGGTCACTCCTGCCCTGATACAGTAGTGTCTGAGGGACAGTCACTCCTGCTCTGATACAGTAGTGTCTGAGGGACGGTCACTCCTGCCTTGGTACAGCAGTGTCTGAGGGACGGTCACTCCTGCCTGGTACAGAAAGTTCTCGACATTATTTAATAACACCACCAGGCTGGGGGACCACAGGGGTAATCCCCAGCAGGTGAGTGAGTTAAGCTGGAGGGATGGAAGAACTCTGCGTTGCCATATGAATGACAAAGACAACACCCACATCCTCCCCTCTGTCACCCTCCTCCATGACCTTACAGGAAGAAAAATAACTAATTTCTGCCAGGGACACCTTCAGGAACACACAAATATTACACAGACAAAAGGTTTCTTTTATATTCCACTATCACTCTACTATTGGCGTTCTCGTATCGTTGTGACACTTAAACTTATCTAACTTTAAATAATAATGAAGTTCTCACGTAAATAACCCAACAGAAATAGTATAGATAAAAATCAACATCTATTGTAGGATGGCACCATGAACACCGTTCCTCGGAGGTCTAACAGAGCGTATAGTAGCTGTCTCCTCCCCCTGCACCTGCCAATAACAAGGTGAACGGTGTCTGTCGCTCACACAACACCTCGTGCAGTGTACAATCATGATCAAACTGAGGGTCGCAGTTACGAGAAATTGGTAGTGTCTTGTCTGTCTCACTGGCTGTGGTGCTCACTCAGGGGACGCCACACCTCGCACAACTTCCCTGACAACTTTATCAACTTGGCTACACACAACTCCACCAACAGAGAACAACAACCGGGCGTTCACTCAGTGTATAGCAGTTGAAATTCCCATCAGCGTCCTCACCTGAAACATCCCACTTGACAAGCGAGTATTGTGTGGCGAGGCTGAGCGACGGTCACGTAGGCGCCTCATAATAACCCGACAAGTCCCATTATATCTCCGAGTTACACCATTACCTTCCTCAACCAAGGTGCTCAGGAAAGGAGCAAGCAAACGTGGGAGGAAAGAAACAACCTGAAGCAAAAGTTCAACCTAATAATTTTTACACAGATAAACAATAAAAAAAAATGAAGACCACAGTCATCTAATTTTGCTGTGATGCTACATGACTCATTGGGATATTTGCTTAGGTTAGGTTAGGTTAGGTTAACTTTATGGCCTATAGTGAACGTGGAAAGTCTTATTTTACGTTGGAACAGACAGATCAAGGATAACATTACAATGCCACCACCAAATCCACGACATAAAAACAATACGAATCTTTGAGAATCCCGATACTGGGGCTACCAAATCAAGCCCTAAATATTCCCTTGAAAAAACAAAGACGGCAGAGAGTGTGGGATTTGGGTCCATGTGAAGATCTCCTGTGCTTACGTTGGCGGAGCAGATAAACACGAGCCGTCCCCATTCAAGCAAGCCATAGTAATAACCTTTGCTGCCTGGCCTGACCTCTGCTGCCTCTACTGACCTCTGCTGCCTCGCCTCATCTCTGCTGCCTCTGCTGATCTCTGCTGCCTCGCCTCATCTCTGCTGCCTCTGCTGATCTATGCTTCCTCTACTGATCTTTGCTGCCTCTACTGATTTATGCTTCCTCTTCTGATCCCTGCTGCCTCGCCTGATGTCTGTTGCCTCGCCTGATGTCTGTTGCCTCGCCTGATCTCTGCTGCTTCCCTCTGACCTCTGTTGCCTCTCCTAACCTCAGCTGCCTCCCCAAACCTCTGCTGCCACCTGTGATCCCTGCTGCCTCTACTGATCTCTGCTGCCTCGTCTCTGTTGCCTCTTATTACTGCTGATGATGAGAATGGTGGCATCACAAAAAGTTAAAGGAACTCGTCTGGATTTTGAAGTCACGTCTTGATAACCATGGTTGGTTGTTTATGTTTGTGGTTGAATAACTTGAAATTGTTTGTTTGAAATAATAATAATAATAATAATAATAATAATAATAATAATAATAATAATAATAATAATAATAATAATAATAATAATAATAATAATAATAATAATAACAAAAACAGGTCAGCAAAATCCTTATGCACAATAAGTTAGTGACGTACTAGAAGGAGAGAGGAGGAAGAGGGTCATTGTAACGAGTGAAGCAAAGTAACAAAGGTGAGAACAGAAGGATTGAGTCTTTAAGCGGAGTGAATCAATATATACCTCATGTAACTATGTGTCACCCATTAGACTATCACATATCTGGCAATCCTCATTAACCATCCATGACAGAATTCAGTGTAAGAGTCACTCCCCTCAACACCCAGAGCCTATACTCGCTACTCCATAACGTGTCATCAATACACCTTTGACACGCGCTACACCCACGACCACCTACCTCCCTCGTTTCACCTTGACTCTCCCTAGATATGACCTTTTTTTTATGTGTGTTATCTGAAGCTCCTCCTCCAGGGTAGATCATGCAGGTATTTCCTCTCTCTCTCGTTCTTGAGTTTAGTGTTACATCACTTGCCACCATCACCATCACCTCTATATCACTACTACCACCATCACCTCTATACCACTACCACCATCACCTCTATACCACTACCACCATCACCTCTATACCACCACTACTACTACTACTACTACTACCATAACCACCTCTACCACTACCACTACTATCATAGCCATCTCTACCACTATTACCACTACCATCACCTCTACCACTACTACCATAACCACCTCTACCACTACTACTACCACCACCACCTCTACCACTACGACCATCACCACCTCCATTACCACTACCACTACTACTACTACCATCACCACCATCACCTCTACTCCCACCATCACCTCTACCTCTGCCACTAACACCATTACCTCTACCACTTCCACCACCATAACTTCTATATCCACCACCACCACCACCACCAACCACCGCCACCACCACCACCACCACCACCACCAACCACCACCACCACCAACCACCACCACCACGTCTATTACTACCACAACCTTTATCATTACCAGCATTTCTGTCACTACCACCATTACCACTACCAACACCACTGTACTAAAAAAAATAGTGGCAAATGCATTAAACGCCACCACTTCCCCTACTACTACCACCAGTAATGAATCGAGGACGTCACCGTAGACAACATCCACCACTACCGCCCCCCACCACCACCACCACCACTAACGCCCCACCACCACAACCACCACCACCACAACAACAACAACTCTACAACTCTCGCCAACACAATATCAGAGTTTGGTGGTAACTTGGCTCCTCTCCTGTCCCTTATGTTGCAATTTCACACGACTCTGAACACGATTTCAACTTATGATAAACTCAAAACCTGGTTGACTCCCAAACTCATTATGAGGTTGGATATCCTATTAAATCCTGATAATTCACATGACTTCTCCGGGTTACGTCAAGGATGTGTGTGTGTAACAGTCACGGAGGCCAAGAGTCCCACACACACACACACACACACACACACACGGTCATACATTTACACGGTCTAGGTTTACGTAGTATAAAGAGGAGTCAGCCTTAGTTAACGACCTCATAGAACGTAATGATATCCACGATAGTGAAAAGAACGACGGTAGGGAGCTCCAGGTCCAGTGTGGCGGTGTGGTGATAGTGATGGTGGTAGTGGTAATGGTAGTGGTGGTGGTGGTGGTAGTGGTAATGGCGGTGGTGGTAGTGGTGGTGGTGATATTGGTACATATCTTCACACACACACACACACACACACACACACACACACACACACACACACTACCCCCAATCATTCCTCTTTCCTTTTATACTTACATCTGTTAAGAGCACAAACCTCCATTCCATTTTGACGAGATAAAAAAAAAACTAATCAATAGGTAATAATAATTTTTTGGGCGTCTCTTTACAAGTTTACATAGTCTGTGTTATCTCCTGTTATATCGCTGCCTTTGTCCACACCACCAGAGCACGGGGGATTTTATGGTGGTAACTTACGAGGTTAAAAAGTTATGTTAACGAGATACTTTTGTAGTTAAAATAGTCGGCTGGTTATTTGGTCGAGTCTTCCTGGGCTACACCATAACACTGGAGTCGACTGCATATATGTGGTACTGGCGGCAACATTTACACTCAATATTAATTCTAATTCGGGGAGAGAACGCGGTATCAATGTATAATTCTGCAATAAAAACAAAAACAAATGAAACATTAACCCGTGAACGAAACTTTGTGAAAATCTCCCTTAAAGTCGTGGACTGTGACCTTTCACTGGTGGAAAGATGAGATCACCTTACACAGACGCCCACTACGGCAACCCACCACCAGTGCTTGGCCACACTCGCCCACCACAACACACTACCACCAGTGCTTGGCCACACACGCCCACTACGGCAACCCACCACCAGTGCTTGGCCACACACGCCCACCACAACACCCCCACCACCAGTGCTCGGCCACACACGCCCACCACAACACCCCCACCACCAGTGCTTGGCCACACACGCCCACCACAACACCCCCACCATCAGTGCTTGGCCACACAAGCCCACCACAACACCCCCACCATCAGTGCTTGGCTGGGAGGTGAGGCGGAGGTAGTGTGTGAGGTGTAGGTTAAGTGAGCACCTGCCCTAATAACTCACCTTTATGAATGAATTCCACTCGTACTCGGAGCCATCAGTATCAGGAACCAATAACAATAAGAACCATTATACCTGTACCATAGTCCCAGAAGTTAGGTTAAGATTTGGGTCTAGCAGAACAAGCCACTCATTATGATGGCGTGCGTAAAACCTTGTGTAACCTTTTTTAACCTTGTTTTCTCTCAACTCTTTATATCTTACAGTATTTTTTAATATTAAATCCCAAAACGTTTAATCCGATAACGCATAACACCGAATACCTGTCACACCTAGGACCTGTCACACCTAGGACCTGTCACCTGTCACACCTATTACCTGTCACCTGTCACACCTATTACCTGTCACCTGTCACACCTAAGATCTGTCACCTGTCACACCTAAGACCTGTCACCTGTCACACCTAAGACCTGTCACCTGCCACACCTAAGACCTGTCACCTGCCACACCAAAGACCTGTCACCTGTCACACCTAAGACCTGTCACCTGCCACACCTAAGACCTGTCACCTGCCACACCAAAGACCTGTCACCTGTCACACCTAAGACCTGTCATCTGCCATTCTGACCTGTATTACCTGCTGTCAAATATATCCACAGTAAGCATAATATGAATATAGGTAACATACACCTTAGTATTACAAATGACCACATCAGTCAGGCTAATTAATGTTTGAGCAATATTAATCACCTTAATAATCACTTTCATGTCACGCCACACTGAAGTGACATTGCTTGACCTCTCCGCATTAGTGCTCCGGTGACCTGACACTTTTGTATCCAGTTACTAGCAGTTGATAGCCAGACACGAGTTCACCCACACGTGTTAAGAGTCGCTCATACTCCTGCTACCCCACCTCCACCCCCCCTCCCACCTCGCCCCTCTAAGATAATACAACCAAATAACAGTGCTCATCAGCCTAGCATACACCAATAACGTCTGCTATATCTAAATTGCTTCGAAAAAATCACAACGTGCCTTTAACTTGACCCCCCCAAAAAAAAACATTATGAGATAAGAACAATCTCAACTAATAATACATTACTAATTAGGAAATGTTTAGATGACTGTTACAAGAATATAACAGTGATGATCAACTACAACAGGCCTAACTACAGCGTTACATCTCGTCCCCAATTGTTATTTCTGCCAAACAGCCAAATTTTCACACGTTGCAAAAAAACAAGATTTAAGAAAACACACAAAACCGTCAGAGCTAATTCAACCATTGCTAACCTAACCTAACCATAGCTAACCTAACTTAACCTAACCTAACCAAACTCAGCTACAACTATCCTTACCTAATGTACCCAAACCTAACCACATTTACCTATAACTAAACTAACCAAATCTACCCACACTCAACCTAACCTAACCTAGCCTAACCTAACCTAACCTAATCTAACCTATCCAAACTTAATCTAATGTAAGTAATGCTCAAGGGTTGGGTCGCTCTCTGTGCTTCACTGTGGAGGGTCACTATCAACAAATCTGCTTCACGCGTGAGTAGCCGACAGTCTAGTACAGTACTACAGATACATTAAGCACTGGGCGACCTGCAGGGTGAGGAGCCATTTGTCAGGCCCGACACACTTCCCGCTGTGTCTCATCAACCACTTAGTGCCATTCTCATTCGACTAGCCTCTTACTTGTGACCTTGACCTCAGAATCATCCTCCACTTGAAATAATAAACTATCGGATCAAAAACCTAACCTGACCTAACCTGACCTAACCTGACCTAACCTGACCTGACCTGACCTAACCTGACCTAACCTGACCTAACCTGACCTAACCTGATGAATTTCCTCTACTAATAGATGACAGATGTACAGCTTGACTAATTCTCACCAAACAGTAAACATGAAGACAATAACAAATACCTTGCGTATAATTTTGTATGTGGAGAAATTTTATTAAAAGAAGCACCAGTAGATCCAGGTCACTCGGCTGCCTGACCAATGATCCAAGTAGACACGCAACTGGACTATGGCTTGACTTACTAAACACGCATGCAGGAACAATATAACTCAGAGCGAGAGAGAGAGAGGGGGGGGGGGGGATAATGAAAATGTAATTCCACTAATATTCCACACATCAACTTTCATCGGTGAATCCGTTGCTATCCGTCCAAGTTACCGCGTTCACAGTATTGGTTAAGTAGAGCACCTGTAGAGGCAGGAATAAGTGGCAGTAACTCCCTGAAACAAGGAGGGAGAGTACAAGTTCCTGAACTGAGCCAAGAGACCCACACGAGGCAACATTGGGCCAAAGGTGGAGAATCCTAACTCAGTTTGTTCCAAAGATAAAGAGTTCACTTCTGTAGGATATAATGAACACACACACACACACACACACACACACACACACACACACACACACACACACACACACACACACACACACACACACACACACACACACACACACACACACACACACACACACACACACACACACACACACACACACACACACACACACACACACACACACACACACACACACACACACACACACACACACACACACACACACACACACACACACACACACACACACACACACACACACACACACACACACACACACACACACACACACACACACACACACACACACACACACACACACACACACACACACACACACACACACACACACACACACACACACACACACACACACACACACACACACACACACACACACACACACACACACACACACACACACACACACACGAACAAGAGGAAGCACACACGTTGGGAGGATGCACAGTCAAAGAAAAAAGTCTAGTTACACTTATTATTCTGAAACCTAAGATGAAGAGTTTTGGAAAAGATCTCCGTCACTGACAAGGCCAGGCTGTGTGACAGGTGGGCGGGTGTGTGACAAGCTTCCTGTTTTACATCGAAAAACAGGGTCATTCCGGGAGTTCCCAATCTGACTTCTAGAAAATCCGATCCGTGGGTGACTAGTGCGTGGCGTGACCAGTACAATATCTACCTGTGATTCCCCTAAGCAGATATATTTGTCAGTTTACTGGTAAATCTTTGACTACCCCACTAGGTGTGCTAGGCTAGGCCCATCGGCCTCCCCTCAGTGTCACGGTTTGTAATTCAAGCCCTTGTCCAGCCTTGACCACCCCACCAGGCCGGCCACCTAAGCTAACCACACAGCTTGACCGACTCTCTACTGCCAGCTTACGCTCCCCTCACCAGCTCCGATATGTCTAAGTTGTCTGATAGTATCACAAATATAAAGCTCACGAAACACCACAATTAGTACAGTATATATCAGGTTCCTTCAAGAGAGCTAAGGCTCTCAACTGGCTCAGCCATGTTAATATTATTATTTTTTACGACTCTGTATCTGTGTTCTTCTGGCTAAATAAACTGTGTCAATATCATTATCAATATGCTTACCCACAGATGGCATACAGACCTTTGTGTACACTGCCATTTCTCGATGTTGGGAAAGTCAGTCACGTAGCAACGAGATCAAGTGTAATTACATAATAATATCAAAGAGAAGGATAATGCATTCTTCAGTGTGCTAATAGTCCATAAATTATTTTTCAATCATCTTCTACTGGAATTCACCAGCTTAACATCATCAGAGGTTATCAGTAGTCACTAACGGATCCAGAGGGGGCAGCGGAGTGGAGGGGAAGAGCTGGTGGGGTGGGCTCCTTTGTTACCAGTTAACAATCAAGGGAACTTTACCCAAAATTTTCATCATGGATTCCGGAACATAATACTAAGAGGGTGTAACGAGACTTTTTCTTTAACTGTACACACGGACGGGAGGATGCACACATGCAATACACACGGTAGAAGGACGAACACACAGAAGAGGGTACGCACATACACGGACCGTTAACAGTAAGGCTGGGCGTGGCTCAAGACGTGTAATTGAGGGTGGGCGAGGCTCTGAGCGGGTGGGTGGAGGTGGGCGCGAAACTCTGAGCAGGTGGGTGGAGATGGGCAAGGCTCTGAGCAGGTGGGTGGAAGTGGGCGAGAAACTCTGAGCGTGTGGATGGAGGTGGGCGAGGCTCTGATCAGGTGGGTGGAGGTCGGCGCGAGGTTCTGAGCAGATGGGTGAAGGTGGGCGAGACTCTGAGCGGGTGGGTGAGGGCGAGGCCTGAGCAGGTGGGTGAGGCTGAGGTGGGTGGAGGTGGGGAGGCCCTGAGCAGGTGGGTGGAGGTGGGCGAGGCCTGAGCAGGGAGCGGGTGAGGCTCTGAGCGGGCGGCTTGCCAGACTGGCCATGACGGGCCAAGTTCAGATCAAGCATGGATAAGAGAGAGGCGTGGGGGAGGGGTGCTGCAGGTTTAAAGGTTTTACTGGTACAGCTGGTGTGTGTGTGTGTGTGTGTGTGTGTGTGTGCGCGATGTGTGTGTGTGTGTGCGCGATGTGTATGTGTGTGTGTGTCTTGAGAACAGGGCACAGGAGGTGGTAGTCAAAGGTAAGATGAAAGAGCCGCGCTCCCCGTGTATACTCTGGCAAAGCTCCACTACACACACACACACACACACACACACACACACACACACACAAGGTTATCACTGATACAACAAAAGCAAGCAAAAGAAACACCTGGCAGGGATAAATGATAATAGCAATATTCTCTCCGTGCTAGAAGTAATAGTAGCAACAGGAACGGAAAACTAAAAGACTTATCAATTTTACAAACCGCAGCACTCACCACTAGAACACGAAGCGGCCAATAACAACAGTACCCGCATTTCCAATTCTTGTTGACACAGTGGCGGCACTAGCAGCATTACTAGCAACATGAGGACCAGTAACCACAGGGAACACCACTAGCACAGCAGGAAGGTCAAATCAGGTGAGGCAGAAATCCAAGGGTTAGGTCGGTCACCTCCCAGAGACAAATAAGGCGGGGGCAGAGTGTGTGTGTGTAGCGTAGGCAAGACAGCTGCCCCCTCACCACGCCCTTCACCCCGCTTCTTCACAGCCTCCAGCAGCAGACTCGTGGGTGCCGCTGTAGCTGTGGGCGTGGCTCAGGCGCTCTGACTTTACGGTTTTCCTAAGCATGGACTCGCAGAGAGAGAGAGAGAGAGAGAGAGAGAGAGAGAGAGAGAGAGAGAGAGCAGAGGAGGGAGCGAGGGAGGGGGAGTTATGTCCACCAGCCTTGCCAAAAGAATTCTGTTAATTTCCAAGAATGGCGGAGACGACCACCAGGATCACTGTCAGCGCCAAGGGAACGGATCCCCGGTAGAGGTGTAACAGTGCCAGGAACAAGTGCCTGATAGATGTATAACATTTCCAGGAACAGGTGCCTGGTAGAGTTGCAACAGCCGCAGGAACGAGAGCCTAATAGAAGTGTAACAGTATCAAGGAGTAGATGTCTGGCAGGGGTGTAACCGTGCCAGGAACGTGTGGCTGGTGGCAATTTAATCACTTTGCACATTCCGTACGCGAACGATTGACCCAGACTGCAATTTTCGCACAAAAGCTGAAAATACGGCCAGCTAGATTTCCCCGGTATATTTACGGGAGAAGTGACAGAGGTAACAACCCCACATTAAGCCAGATGATGGACACACGACGATTTAATTTTCCGAATATGAGTGATTCTGATCTATGACATTTACGTCTATTGTGACATATTGCAAAGTCTCTCTCTCTCTCTCTCTCTCTCTCTCTCTCTCTCTCTCTCTCTCTCTCTCCCGCAAACTTCTTCATAAAACCTAATAACCTTTTCAACTGTACACAATACAATTTCCAGAGTATAAATAAGTTTCACAGGCTTAACCTAATCCTACTGAATACTACATAATATTTACATTGCAGTCACTTTTAATAACAAACTATATCGAAATATTCTGGACAACAACAAAAAAGTGTTTAAATATTATCAAACTCACATTAAAAGACATATTCTTATATTGTGGCTAATAAAGGTTATATTTGGGTCTGATTCACGGAGGCCATTAACACGTCATGTAAATCTTGTCAAATATTTACACATAATACTCTCACCCCATGTGTCCACGTTGCTGAAAATAATGACAACCAAATTGGATTAAATATAGTAAGAGCATTATTGATGAGAACATAAAAGGTAGATTATGTATAGAAATGTATACAGATAATTTATAGTATACCATGATGTTGAATTATGTATGTATGTATGTATGTATGTATGTATGTATGTATGTATGTATGTATGTATGTATGTATGTATGTATACCTGTGTCATGGTTACGGGAAATGTAAGTTTGGTGTTGGTTATTTTCCACGATAACATAATTCATACGTTGTTTACTTAATCATATAGTTATTAACGGTATGGTTACATAAGCTTACTTTGAGGTTAATTTAGACAGGGTGTTCGTCCACGTATTAAAAGACGTCTGTATGTATATATTTTGAGTAAGAATGATCTATGAATGCCTTTCCAAACTAACTGATCCACTGAGAGACTTTTACCCCCAGATCTCCTGTCCTGTACCATACTCTGGGCTCCCTATCTTAAACATTCTTCACTGACGCACCTTACTACCTATTTTTAACACCCCTGTTTTATCTAACAAATGGAGCAAGTCGACTACGGGGACGGCCACCATCAGTACACACACACACACACACACACACACACACACACACACACACACACACACACACACCACTACCTGATAAAACAAGTGTAAATCTGTTAAGAAATGTAATTTTGGAGAGTGCTGCTATACCTGGAAAGAGCGGTGTGGAATATCTAATTTACGTAATAACATTATATATCCTCGTTTAACATGCAATATGCTCATCATCAATTGTGGGCTATTTACCGGGAGTAACTGGGCAAATACTGGTTAATCCTGGTAATCTGTGTTGAGTGAAGGTATTCTTGACGCAACACACATGACTTGCTAGTTTTTGTCTCGTTTCTATTTGGTTTTTGTTTTATACAAGATATTTCCCAGTGTAAACCTTGAATATGTAAGGTGTCATAATAAAGTACATTATTATTATTATTATTATTATTATTATTATTATTATTATTATTATTACTATTATTTATTTATTTTATTTTTATTTATTATTATTATTATTATTATTATTATTATTATTATTATTATTATTATTAGACGTAACAGTATTAGTATTATCAAGACCTCAGAAACATTTTGTAGTTCTAGCAACACCATGAGTTAGACTAGTGTTCAGTATTGTGAGTCTTCAGTATATAAGAGAGTACAGTATTGACAGGTTAATTAAGTCAATGTCAACCACACCTTATGTTTGTTCTCGCTAACTAAACTATCATCTCATGGGCTTGTTAACTTGTGAAGAACACCATACACACAAACACACATACACACATACACAAACACACCTACATATACACACACACACACACACTACTACTACTTTATCTATCACAACCACAAGACTACATTATACCACACCCACACGCCTACTCTACCACACCGACACACCTATACCACCACATCCACACTACACTCTTTGTCCTACTTACAATAAATACTGGAAATTGTCACACTAAATGTTGGAAGTGGATACCATTTCCAATATTTAATGTAAATAGAATCAGTTATATAACACTACAGACATATCAACGACTAACTATATTATTAATCATTAAGGACACACACACACAACACACACAGATTATACCGTATACATACATACATACATACATACATACATACATACATACATACATACATATACTATATACTTTTCTCCGGTATATCAACTAGCCACACCGATTGGCAAGATTTTTCGTTGCCTCTGAATTGCATCCTGCACTTTTCTCGCCGGAGCGTAATTGAAAACCCACATCAAAAATGAAAAGTTTCAAAAGTCAAAACAGAGAAATAAAAGACGAGCTCCAAGCGTGTGAATGTTTTGTTACACCTCCTCTTTATCTCTCTCTCTCTCTCTCTCTCTCTCTCTCTCTCTCTCTTTGTCTATCTTACTCTTTGCTTGGCTGTTTCTCTGTATGTCATTCTCTTTGTGAGTCTGTCTGTCTGTCTGTCTGTCTGTCTGCCTGTGCTAAAGAAAGATTTAATGCTCCATAATGTGATGAAGATATAGATAGATAGATAGATAAATAGATAGATAGATAGATTAGATGGATGGATGGATGGATGGATGGATGGATGGATGGATGGACGATGATGGTTCCACTAGTAGCTCACAGCCTCACCCACTAACACACACTGCGACTAATGAAAATATAATCCTCACCGGAGTTTCGTCTCATTTTAACAGGAACGAACCATCGCTCAGTGGTTCGTGCCTGCTAAAACGAGACAGTAACATACAGCGTCATAACACAAACAAATGAACCTAAAATGAGGAAGTCAAATTTGTGTTTCATGACAGTAGGGAATACTTTACAACGAGGTTAGTCTGTTTTATACGTTATTTATTTTATTTTACGGTCCATTACGTTTATTTAGTCCACACAGTTTTATCCTGGTTCTTCCCTCGGCTTCAAAGACTGACCCACTTACTGGTTTAATCTAAAACAACAGGAATAACAGATGAGGCTCGTCCGTCACTGCCCATCACGGTAATCAACTTCACAATACGTTGGAGAAATTTGGGTGAGATTCTTTGGTTTGTAAATTGTCCTATTAAAGAAAATTCCTCTACTTTACTCTTACCTTTAGTATTGCTTATTTCTTATTTTGAATTGTTTATTTTTTATTTTTTATTCTCTATCTAATTTTATATCATTTACACTCATTTCATTTTTCATTATATTGTGTGATTCATTTTTTACAGTTTAATTCTGGCTGCTTCAGTTACCCAAGTGACTGATTGACTGACTGACTGACTGACTGACTGACAATGTTTTTCCTCGTTTGGGATTATTTTTTCCCCTCCAAATGTGTCTCATATTTGAAGGACATACCATTAGTCCCAAATTAATATGGTTATGAATAAATCTTAATTATCTTCTAGTTATATTATTTATTATTATACTTAAAATGACAAGAGTTGCAGGAAAAGACTCATATAATCCCTCTTGAAAATATTGAGAAAAATGGAAGAAAATAAACACCTGATGATTTGCCCCTACTTATTTCATCCTAAGATTAACCTAACCTAACCTAACCTAACCTAACCTAACCTAACCTAACCTTCCAGATGAAATAAGCAGGGGTGGGTAATCTGCAGGTGATCATTTGACTCCAATGATACAAATTAAATAGTAAACGAAATACAAAGAAAAACTACTGAATTCTCTTGGTCTATTCAAATCGGTTCAGAACAGCTGTACGTCGTCATAGCTGGGAGGAAATAGGAGTATTCAGTGAGTGTATTTCGTTTAAGAGATGTTGAATGAAAAACAAAACGAAAGAACTCTTAAAAAACCTTTGTATTCCGTTCATGGATATTGGAACTGTTTGGGGGGTGGGAGGGGGAGTTCCTGTGGCGTAACTGGCGAACGATACCACCCAGTAGCGTCCAGACTATGAACACAACTCTCTCTTGAAATTTTGAGGAACACACAGAAACTATCAATACCTGTTCTCCATAATTTTAAATGAAGGATATGTTGTTGTAATTTCTACCCAAACACATTTCAGTGAAATCTACTGTAAGATGTATCAATGATATGATAGATATATATTTGAATTATTGAATATATGCATGAGATATAAGGCGTAAAAAGAGAGATGTAAGAGACTACATCCTGTAAAAACTGTAAACATGAACTGGAATAACGACTACCAGAAGGCCGAAACAAGTCAGAAAAATTGAAGACGAAAATATATAAAAGAAAGGATGTGAATTGAACACAGCAGATGGCAGGCTGCCAGGAGGGGAGATGGGATGAGAGATGGAGTGATGAGATGAAAGATAGGGGCAGCGAGAGGATGGGTGGAGTGGGTGGGGAAGGTGAGGGTCTGGGGGGAAATACCTCAGGAGAAGAACGTTGGTGGGGACCGAGGAGAGGGCAGCGGGCTCGGTGCCAACCTTAAGGGGAACCTCCTCCTCTACCTCGCTGACTCACACTACTCCTTTACCTCTCTACCTCTCATAGCGCGACAGTGAAAAATCCAGACCAGAACAGGATGTTGATATAAGGGACACATCACTATAAGAGAATGATTTGTATATACTCGTACACACACGAGATAAATATTCACCTCTGCTGCTGTACAAGAGCGGAGACGGTACACTGAACACTTGTAGGTAACAGCAACACTTACCACAGGAGCTACACCAAAACTTACAGGCAACCGTAACACTTACCAGACGAGCTTAGCGAAGCAGGCGTGCATAGACATGTTGACAGTGGTGGTTGGTGAGGTGGGAAAATCCACCTGAGTTACTGTTCCTCCCTCACTCACCACAAGGCATCATCCTCTTCCTTTTCCTCCTTCAACAGTTCGTTTTGTCTGTTGGTTCCTGCCTGCCTCCAGCACCTCCCCATCACACACGTAAACACACTCAATCACTCGCTTCCCGCTATAATGATCCACTTTATGGTGCACTTACAATAGTCTGTCATATACGATTTTCTCGACGATATCAAACACTTATTATCTTCGGTGTTCACAGGTTCTAAGCAATCATCTTTATCGCTCGTTCACATCCCTCCCTCTCTCTCTCAAATAGAACGATCAGGACGTGTTCTTTTCACCACTTTCTTTTCTATACACAGTCTTGTAAAACAATATTCTTCAGCGTTTTCCTTGCTATTTACTTATAAATCTTTTGTGAACTATTTTTTTTATAAGAACTTAACAATAGAGACAATATTTGACCACATGCCTCTTTTATTTTCGACTTTTCTATATGCACTTAATATAAAGAGAGAACAATTCACACTCCTTTATTCTTGAACTTACACTCTTAAATATGCATTTAACAGAGAGATAGACAGACAGATGGGTGTTGTGGTCCACCAGACGCCCACGTCGGCCTCAGAACACTTGGAAGGGTGTTAGTAGCAGCATGGCTCCCTTGCGTCATTACGTGACCACCCTCACACTGGCAGCATGACCCACTCTCATCACACTACCTCCCCACCACCGTCGCATCATCACACTCAACATACTCATGATTGAGAAACTATACGGTGGTCATAGCTGCATTAGTGCGGGTGTGCTCGTACGGTTGGCACAGAGAGGCTGGTCGTATGCCTGGCAACACAGCACACACAAAAATTCTCTCAGAGGGTCAGTCAGTGGATTGGTCACTCAGTCAAGACTCTCCCGGGCCTGACTAAAACAACCCAGTAAAACAGTAACAATCTTATTCAGAATTCTTCCTCCCGGTACACCAAATCTTGTTTAGCTGACGCAAGATTTATGAACGTGAAATTGCCTCCGAGATTACTGATATACTCTGTTAACTTAGTCCAACAAATCCAACCAAAATTACCATTTATATATATATTTATACACTTTTCAATGTTGGATCTCGTATGTTCAAACAACTTTCACCAGATAATAATTTGTTTCATGAAAGTTTGCTTCACAACCAATTTTCATCACACTCATGGATTTCAAAAGTTTTGTGACTCACTATTTCGGGAGTCACATATTATGCGTGCGTGTGTATTTGTGTGTTCGTCATAACTTTAAGTGAGGTAATCTCTCCTGGTCGTCATTTAATAAAGTCTCAATGATCCTGAAAATTAAAAGAGTTATTAAATGTTGTTTAAACGGTAAATATTTATCTATTATGAAGACGAAAATAAATGGCAAATTTCAGGTGATTTTTTTTCTTCTGCAATCATGTGAACGACCCTAATATGCCGTCAACGACCAAGGTATGCTGTTAACGACCAAGATATGCTGTCAACTACCAAACCAGTTACCAAATGAGACCAAGATATGCTACAACACCAAGATATGCTTGTTAAATCAACGTAAGATATAAGCACAAACGAAAGTTAACGACCAAGGTATGCTGTTAACGACCAAGATATGCTGTCAACTACCAAACTATGTTGTCAACGACCAAGATATGCTGTCAACGACCAAGATATGCTGTTAACGACCAAGATATGCTGTCAACGACCAAGGTATGCTGCCAACGACCAAGGTATGTCAACTACCAAACTATGCTGTCAACGACCAAGATATGCTGTTAACGACCAAGATATGCTGTCAACGACCAAGGTATGCTGCCAACGACCAAGGTATGCTGTCAACGGCCAGAGACTCGGAAGAAAAACCAGGTAAACGCCAATAATAGAGAGGTGTGAGAGGTAGCAGCCACACTCCCACCTCACAGACAGCCAGGTACGAGTCACCGCCCTGGGATATGTCTAAAATGACCGGTCAAATGGGCCGCAGTCTTAACAGAACCAACCCAAGTCAATCTAACCTAACCTAACCTAACCTAACCTAATCTAACCTAACCTAACTTAACGTTAGGTTAAGTTAGGGTAGAATGGGGCCTATTAGGACGGGGGCCCATGTAACCGGCTATAGCTTACAAGACAGGAGTCTGTGGCCCCAGGTGTGGCGTGAGTCTCGCCATCACTGTCGTGTTGTGTCCAGCCATAATGAGTTCCAGGGAATCTACCTGGAGTTCTCAGCCGGACTCAGCGACAAGTGTTATTGATCAGAACTGCAGGTTTACAATAGTGTCGAGATTTGATTGGCTTTCAACATGGACTGGTGAATTTCTTGTACTTTTACCCTCCGAAACTGTCACTGGTATTGGCTAAAATGGGAATCTTAGCCAAAACAACAAAGGCAAAATAACAAAGTAATCACTAAAAAAAATTATGAACCTCAATTCCGTAAAGTTTTCTTTATAAAAAAGAAGTTCTTGTGATAGAGTCGTCGGGTTTACAATCGTTAAGTGATATCGGCTGCCAAAGACGTTCAAAAGAAATGCTGTACCTCCTGAGCCCTACAATTTGCACAGATACAGAGCACTTGAGGTCTGTTTCTACACTAGCGACGAGGTGAGTGGCCACGGTGAGCTGTGATGACTGTGTATCCTAGACTCACTTCACCGCCTCACATAAGATTGTTTTATCTTCTCTCATCATTTTAGAAGCAAAAATATAGATACAGATACAGACATATTTACAGACACAGGTAGAGACAGATGTACAGATACAGATACAGACAGATTTAGAAATGTTACAATACACTCGGTCACAGAGGCAAAGGTCTCGTACACACAGAGAAGAGAAGGGCGTCTTTATCTTAACAATATCAACACTGTGCTGCGCCAACATGTTGTCTTCCATATATCAAAACAATAAAAAGTCCAGTGTTGGATCAAGAGAAGGAACCTCTGCTGTAGTGTATGTTATATATATATATAATAAAATGGTTTCAAAGTTACTGATATATAAATAATTAAAAGATTAAAATATAAAAGGTTTACATGTTAGTCCATCGGCATTGATAACTACGACGTCGAGATCGAGCATAGTAAAAATACACAACGTCGCAAACGTCATAAGAACTGGATAACCCATCAGTCCATCCAACAGCTCCCTGCGTGTCCCTCTCTAACCTTATGAGACACTTGTAGAAGTTAGGCCGGAACAAAGTTGGCGTATGTCCTGCGTACGTACGGTACAGTGGCGGTTTTTTAAGGTAGGAGCAGCGGTGTGACAGGGGAATGTAAGGGCGAGAGGAGAATTAACATAAATAGTCCAGACATGTATACGTTTTCGTCCAAGCTGCTCTACACAGAATGTGAAGCCCATTAAAACTTTTGTTGAAGCATATCTTGAGAAACTTTGGAACAGTTGCACTACGTAGTAGAGTTGACTAAGTGTGTAGAAGAATTGGAAAAACTCGCTTAATACATAAAGTGAGGCTGGCGGGGTCCTCTGGTGCTGGTGAGGTGTGGAGCTCTGGCCGCCCCACCACTCTTATACTGTGTGTCCAACAGTTAGTCCTCCCTCCTGACTATTAATAATTGGGATACATCAAACCAGGGACGGTCTCCACAGACACACCAGACACTGCCATAGAACCAACGGAGTGCTATCTGCCGGCACTGGAGACAAAGAAAGAGAGAGAAAACCTCAATCTGGCATCTACTGGTGTCACTAACACCCTGTTGTTCTCATACCACCTGGCACTCCTGATTGGCACCTGCGAGAAACAACCTCCCATGACCTCTCCATTCAAAATACACCCATCAGTACTACCAACACCCTCCTCGATACCCTGGCACCCTATAGGCACCCTTTTGACATACATCTCTAGAGCAAACAACGGCCGCTATCCCCCCTAACACATACTTACGGAGTTTAATTAGAAATATTTTTACAGGTAAGAGCAAAGGTGATAAATGAGGGAAGCAGGATGATACAAGGGGTGAGTGGGTGATGTAGGGAGGATGTATGGGTGATACAAGGGTGGATGTGTGGATGATACAGAGGGGGGGGGGGAGGCGAGGTAAACATTTTGGTGGTGTGTGGGTATTTACTCTCAAACACATCACCAGGATGCTGCTCTAACCCATAACATTTTGCACACACACACACACACACACACACACACACACACACACACACACACTTTATGTCATGTTTTACCTCCATCACCTTATTACTCCCTCTCCTCCCATCTGGTACTTCCCTCCCTCTTTCCCTTCTCCCCATTCACATTCCCTCCCTTCTCCCGTCACACATTCTCTCCTCCTCCTCCTCCATCCTACACACACACACACTCTTCTATCTAACTTCTCCCTTTCACACTCTCTTCCTCCCACTCTCCCTCTCTCTCCCCTCAGCTCACAACCCTTCAAGTCCCCTCAGCTCCCCTCTCGGATTCCTCTCCCTCACCAGCTTTTTCCTCGCCTTTATCTTTGGTGTTTCGTTCTCCCCTTCTATCAACGCTGCTTATTTCCCCTTTACTGCTTCCCCTTACACACCCTCCCCTCCCCTCACCCTCACCCTTTCATTCACACGCACTCTACACTTACTTATTCATTCATTAAAATAACCTCCATCTCTCTCTCACCTGTGTTTCTGATCAGTGTCTCAGTTTAGTTATTTCTTAAGACTCTTTCGCCTTGTTGTTTTCAAAAGCGTAAATCTTAACGCCCCCCCAAACATCTCTCCTCAACACAGTAGCACTCTCCTCCTCTCAATATCTCCCCAACACAGCATTCCTCCCTCCCCAACAACTCTCTCAGAACCCAACTGAATCTTCCCAAATTCTTTCCTTCCTCAACCGAGCATTGTTCGATTTCATAATCCCCCCAAGAATTTCTGAACGCCTCTCGGTCGTCCAGCTACTTCTCCCCACCGCACTCCACATGAGTCAGGTGCTTCATGAGTCTGGTATTATGTAAACATGTTAGACACGTCATCACCACAACCTAACACCGTCTTACTGTCACCTCAACCACAACCTAACACCGTCTCACTGTCGCATCACCACACCATCATGCCACCACACCCTAGCACGTCACATCACCATATCGACACACCATCACACCACCATACCACCATCCTGCTACTCTCCCACAGCTGCTGGCCGCCATAACAGGAGAAACACACATACAACACAAACACAATTGGTAATCCCTTGTTAACGAGCACCACAAGTATCAGGGTGTTATACAGTAATATACCGTGCCATAACAATACTCTGGCACCATAACACCGTGACAACACAACGCACTGACACCACCCCACCACAACACCCTGACACCACTACAACACCCTGACTCTACCACAACACCCTGACACCACTACAACACCGTGACACACACAACAACACCCTGACACTACCACAACATACTGACATCACAACAACACACTGACACCACAACAACACCCTGACACTACCACAACACCCTGACACCACAACACCCTGACTATACCACAACTCCCTGACACCACTACAACAATGTACATCACAACAAATAATTCTGACACGCATCAAATGTACATCCCATACCCACAACACCCCTGACACTACAACATTATCCTGACACCACAATACCCTGACACCACAATACCCTGACACCACAACACCTGGCAATTAAATAAACATCCTGACACCACAACAACACTTGCACTACAATAATTCTGGACACTCACAACACCCTGACACCACAACACCCTAGCACCAGCAACATCCTGACAACACAACACCCTGACACCACAACACCCTCAAACCACAACACCCTGACACCCACAACATCCTGACAACATAAATAATTCTTTGACACTAAGCAACAATAATTCTCAAATGTCTCTTTGACACCAAGGCTACAACATTCCATACTCAATAAACATCTCTGACACCACAACACCCTAGCACTACAATATTTTGACTCTGAGTGGCACAAACAGACAACAGTCCTTCTGACAACTTCTGTAACTGTAACTCGTCCCCTTTAAAGCGCTCCGACGATGTGGGTGGTGGTAATAGCGAGTGTGGTGGGTGGTGGTAAGAGCGAGTGTGGTGGGTGGTGGTAAGAGCGAGTGTGGTGGTAAGAGCGAGTGTGGTGGGTGGTGGTAAGAGCGAGTGTGGTGGGTGGTGGTAAGAGTGAGTGTGGTGGGTGGTGGTAGGACTGGGTGAAGTGGGTGGTGGTAGGACTGGATGAAGTGGGTGGTGACAGGACTATACTGGGTGGGCAACTGCAGGTGGGTGGGTGGTAGAGAGACAGAGTTAACATACCTAATAATCAATTAAACCAATCAACCCTTTAACAACCCCGTCCTCATTTGCATACTAAACGCAAATCCATACTAAACGTAGAGACCTTCTGAGAATCCTTCTTTATGCCGTACCTTGAGTGAAGCAAGTCAGCTACATCCTCAGAAATCACATCTAAGCAACGTCTAATGGGACGCCCCAGTTATCTTGTGTGTCAGTCAACTAATCAGTTAACAATTCGATCAGTCACATAATAAGTCAGTCAGCCAATCAGTTAATAATTCATTCAGTCATTCAGTCACTCAGGTCGGGACTGGTCGTCATGACTCGAATTGATTTCAGACAGAACTAAACTGAGGACAAAAATATAGAGGATATTCTTCACTACGTCTCATACTCCGCGCCTTGTTGACGCTCAATATTTTACACACAGGACGAACACTACTACACCTCCCACACCTTAACACACACATACACACACACCTGAAGTTACGGCAAAGACTTGGTAGGGCTAAAGGCCGTCTAAAAACAAACCCTCAGGACCTGGTATGGTTAGGTTAGGTTAGGTGACGTGGTGAGTTACAACTAGTGCATTTAACACCAAAGAAATATCCGGTAATTGATTAATGAATATCAAAGTGAATTAATATATACAATAAATTGGTGAATATATAGACTGATATTAAATGTATATGAATATTAATGAGGAGGGAATTAGATTATTTTTTTTTTTTGCATTCCTAAAAAGCTCCGCTGATGACAAAACATACCTCCCTAGTGAGTTAGATCGCTCCTACCGACAGAAGGCAGGCGAGCATTAGTCTGGCGAAGTTTTCTATTAGCTTGTCGATACGGGGTTCAGCTAAACGCCAGGCGCTATTGACATCTCATACTGGCAAGGATTTAACGGAGGGACCTGCCAGCTTACCAACATGACCACAACGACTGACTGACAACATTAGTCCACAGGTGAAGTTGACTGCCTAGGCTTACCGGAGTCATGGTGGACCCTCCTTCCTCTTCCTTCTCCTATTCCTCTTTCTCCTCCTGACTGCCCTCCACATCCCCATCTCCCTTCCCCCCCAACTCATCGTGACCCTCAATAACATCTCTCCTCCTCTTCTCCTACTAATACAGCCTCCCCTCTTCTTCCTCCACTACCTCTTCCTGAATACCTTCACCACCTCCCCTCCTCCTCGTCTTCCCCCTAACCACCCTTACCACTTCCCTCTCCTCCTCCTCCTCCTCCTCCTCTTGACAATCTTCAACACCACCCTTCCTCCTCCACCACCACCACCTCTTCCCCACTTACCCCACCACCCTCCTCCTCCTCCCACCACCTCTTCCTCACCACCCTTACCACCTCCACCCACCACCACCTCTTCCTGACACCCTTACCACCACCTCTCCTCCTCCTCCACCACCTCTTCCTCCACCCCCCTTACCACCTCCCTCCTCCCTCTTCCCTGACCTTACCACACCCACCTCTCCTCCTCCCACCTCTTCCTCACCACCCACCACCTCCCCTCCTCCACCTCTTCCCTGGCCTCCCTTACCACCACCTCCTCCTCCACCACACCTCTTCCCAAGCCACCCACCACCCCTCTCCTCCCCACCCACCTCCCTACCCACCTCTCCTCTGTGCCTTCCTCCACCCACCACCACCTCCTCCTCCCTCCACCACCTCTTCCCTCCACCTCTTCCTGGCCACCTCCACCTCCTCCTCACCCTCCACCACCTCTCCTCCTCCACCACCTCTTCCCCTGACCACCTCCCCTCCTCTCCTCCACCTCTTCCTGACCACCACCACCACCTCTCCCTCCTCCCCACACCACCTCTCCTCCCTTACCACCCACCTCCACCTCCTCCACCTCTTCCCTGTCCACACCACCACCTCTCCCTCCTCCTCCTACCTCTCCTCCCCTCTTCCTGACCACCACCCCCCCTCTCCTCCTCCACCCCTCTTCCCTGACCACCACCTCCTCCTCCTTCACACCTCTTCCACCACCCTTACCACCTCCCCTCCTCCACCTCTCCCCACCCCCACCTCTCTCCTCCTCCACTCCATACCACCCTCCTCCCCCCCTCCACCACCCTCTCCCTCCCCCACCACCACCCACCTACCTCTCCACCACCTCTTCCTGACCACCTTACCTCCCCTCCCCCTCCTTCACCTCTTCCTGACCACCCTTACCACCTCCTCCTTCAACACCAGCTTGTCTCCTTCACCACAAAATTAAATACCACCACTTGTTTACATCAAGTATTTGTCCCCCACACGTGCAATCCTTCATGATAAATTTTGCAAGAGTCGTGTAATAATGTCACACTGCTCACTCGAGGTGTCAGAGGGAGGTGATAAAAACGTCAAATATTGTTCCCTTCCTCTCATGTCCCCGCCATTACCGACAACTCGACCACAAACTTTAAATTTTATAAACAAGAGCGAAAAGGTGTAGACGACAGGTACAGTTACAGAAGTTTCATATTGATAACAGTTATACATGGACGTTATTCATGTCCTCATAATACTGAATCGTGAAAAAGAGGATTGACACAGGATCCATATATGTTAATAAATAAGTTCAGTACATAGAAACAAGTACAACACAAAGAGATTTCACACTATGACCTGTCTATACATAAATATTATTCATTTATTCGTGAGTTTATATACAACAAGCATGACCACACTGTCCGTAAATTGGGAGGAAACAAGACAACATTACAAGAATATTCACGATCACTTCACATCATCACCTCAACTTATACAACAACAACAACACGAACAGTACTCAGCCAGTGTGAGGGTGTAGGAGGGTGAGGGACAGCCCGTGTGAGGGTGTAGGAGGATGAGGGACAGCCAGTGTGAGGGTGTAGGAGGGTGAGGGACAGCCAGTGTGAGGGTGTAGGAGGGTGAGGGACAGCCAGTGTGAGGGTGTGGGAGGGTGAGTGACAGCCAGTGTGTGAAAGAGGTGTGGGAGGGTGAGGGACAGCCCGTGGCGAGGTGCAGGAGGTGAGGACAGCCAGTGTGAGGTGTAGGAGGTGAGGACAGCCTGTGTGAGGGTGTAGGAGGTGAAGTGACAGCCAGGTGTGAGGTGTAGGAGGTGAGGACAGCCAGTGTGTGGGTGTAGGAGGTGAGGACAGCCAGTGTGAGGTGTAGAGAGGTGAGGGACAGCCTGTGTGAGGGGGTGTAGGAGGGTGGGGACAATGGTGTGAGGGGTGTGGGAGGGTGAGGGACAGCCCGTGTGAGGGGGTGTGGGAGGGTGAAGTGACAGCCCGTGAGGGTGTGGGGAGGGTGGGGACTGTGTTGGAGGGGGTGTGGGAGGGGTGAGTGACAGCCCGTGTGGGGGTGTAGGAGGTGAGGACAGCCAGTGTGTGAGGGTGTGGGAGGGGTGAGGGACAGCCGGTGTGAGGTGTAGGAGGGTGGTGAGCAGCCCAGTGTGTGAGGGGTGTGGGAGGGTGAGGGACAGCCCGTGTGAGGGTGTGGGGAGGGTGAGGGACAGCCAGTGTGAGGGGTGTGGGAGGGTGAGGGACAGCCCGTGTGAGGGGTGTGGGAGGGTGAGTGACAGCCCGTGTGAGGGTGTAGGAGGGTGAGTGACAGCCCGTGTGAGGGTGTAGGAGGGTGAGTGACAGCCCGTGTGAGGGTGTAGGAGGGTGAGGGAATCATGGCACACGCTGAAGTGTTCCCGGAGTTATTCACAGGCTTGAGTAATCATGTTCTTGTGGCTTAGGAATTCAACTATTTCATTCCCAGACGATGTGTTAATGTTACAGTAGGAAGGAAGGAAAGAAGGAAGGAAGGAAGGAAGGAAGGAAGGAAGGAAGGAAGGAAGGAAGGAAGGAAGGAAGGAAGGAAGGAAGGAAAGAGCGAGAGCGAGAGAGAGAACACTTTCCCAGAGTAATGTTATGATATATTCTTTTAGTGTCGTCACCCGGCTACATTTCACCCAGCTATTACGCGCGAACGACATGGTATACGACCCTAAATATTTAATAGAATATTGTATGATCTTTCTGGCAGATTTGCACTGATGTATTTAACTGATTATCTCTGTGTATAAGTTTCTAATAGACGGATGAAACATTTTTATTTTATTTTTTATCTGATGGAAGGATAAAAAAATGGTATTGGTGAATTTATGATAATATTGAAATGTATATGACCTTCATAAATGACCTCTACGCATGACCTCCACTCGCCTCTGACCTTTTCACCCATGACCTACACATATACGTAACCTTTATATATCATGATCTTCATTACCCCATGCCTCCTCCTCCTCCTTCTCACCCTCCACTGTTATCTTTTCCCTCACTTACTCTTCCCTTTGTCCATCTTCTTCTCCCCCCCCCAACCCTTCTTTATCCTCTTTCGCCCCCTCCTAACTCACCTCCTACACACGCTCACCATCCTTCATTCTCATCCTCCATAAACCTGAGCCCACTGTACCCTCCACCCTCCCCCTCCCCCCGCGCTGCGCCTCTCGTGGTTCGTCGGCTTTGAGCAAATAAAATCAGATTTTTTTTTTTTGGTTCAATACACTCGGGAAAGCCATGTTTTCGAAAAAGTCAATTCGTGGTGTGCGGATAGTGTTTTTTGGAGGGGGTATTCTGAAAAGACTAACTACTAGTCACAATTTTCCCCCTTGATGTTCTTTAACTTGAATCAAATCACATGTTTCAATTGATTTATAAATGAATTCCCCGTTGTTCATTTAATTTTGTCTACTTTATTTTTCAGTCAAGTTACGAAAAACACAACTATAATTTCAGTTAAGTCGTGAATAAAATCATCTTTTTCAATTAATTTGCGAATAAAATTAATTGTTCTAATAAATGTGAGAAAACAAAGACATTAACTCTTCCATCAATTCGTGAATAAACCGACACCTGTCAGTCAATTAGGAAATAAACCCACACCTGTCAGTCAATTAGGAAATAAACCCACACCTGTCAGTTAATTAGGAAATAAACCCACACCTTTCAGTCAATTAGGCAATAAACCGATACCTGTCAGTCAATTAGGAAATAAACCCACACCTGTCAGTCAATTAGGCAATAAACCGATACCTGTCAGTCAAATTAGGAAATAAACCCACACCTGTGTCAATCTCAATTAGGAAATAAACCCACGCATCAATTCAGTTGAGCAGCCAAACACACCTGTCAGTCAATTAGGCAATAAACCGATACCTGTCAGTCAATTAGGAAATAAACCCACACCTGTCAGTCAATTAGGAAATAAACCCACACCTGTCAGTCAATTAGGAAATAAACCCACACCTGTCAGTCAATTAAGAAATAAACTCACACCTGTCAGTCAATTGGGAAACAAACCAACACCTGTCAGTCAATTAGGAAATAAACCCACACCTGTCAGTCAATTAGGAAATAAAACCACATCTATCAGTCAACTTGAAAAGAAAATAACGTTTATCAGTCATTTCACGAGTTTTGAGATTCCATCCAGTCATTACCTGAATTTATCCCAATATTTCAGTCAGCTCGCAAATATAGTGCTATTTTTCTGTCAATTCGCGAATGTAGCAAAAAAAAAAAATCGGTTATCAGGTCACTAATTAAACCACACTTTTCAGTCAGTCAGCGAAAATAAATACATTTTTTTTGTATTTTTTTCTCGATGGTGGACGAATGTGGCAGACAGGCGAGGAGGAGGAAGAGGAGGTTGCTGCCACATTAAACCTTGTCTTACCCGCGTAATTATTTCTCGTATTTTTGGGGAATTAAATAATAAAAATAAATATGGTAAAAGTATTAAAAGCTTATGTATAATTCCATCATAATTTTCATGGAGGACAAAAAAAAAAACGAATTGATCTGATCCGATTTCATGTACAAATTCTCTGATCTTTCAATACAGTGTAGCTTAATGTAGGATATTTTATGTAGTTGTGTATATAATAGTTTCAGAGAGTATAAATATAATATTACAAATGCAGTTCGTTGAGTAATATTGTGTTTTAGTTTTGTTTCCAGCAGTAAAGAATTTATTTGATGGTGTGTAATGTTACGCACGCATGGTGATGGGTTCTAGTGACAAAGAAAGAATGAAAGAAAAACAAAGAAGCACAAACAAAGAAAAAAGAAAGAAAGAAAGAAAGAATGATAGGTAGGTAGGTTAGTGTCATATGCCAAACATCGGGAACGAAAAAACTTATAAAAACACAACCTGAGGAGATGGTGTGTACTTAAAAGAGTCCAAGAGAAAGAAGCATTGATGATTTCCCTCAGTAGAGTAGAGGAGTACAGTACCATGGTATATTGTTTATGTATGTACTACACACATCCCCACCGCCATGAGTAAATACAAAATATTCATCCTTGGTTCCACACAATAGAATGTCCCCGAGAATTATTTAATATTATTTTACAGCTCAGCGTATCAAAAGTCAAGGTCACAGGTTTTAATAAATTCCCCTCCCGTCAACACCCCTAACTTAATCAACAAAAAACAGTTACAGTACAATGTTTAAACTGTATTTCCACCAGCAGCTTCGAGGGGTGTTAATACTGTATCTCTCTCTGGGGGCAATACGTCTAAGAGTCCGAGATAATATGATTTATTTGGTGTTGGTGGCTAAATCAAAGGGTAGTTTAGTTCTTTGATTAGGAAAGTTTTATATATATATACAATTTTAGCTACAACTGAGGGGTATCATTATTGTTTGTCTGTCAGGAGAGAGGCTTTAATAGAGGGGTACCTGAGCGATGGTAAAATATTAAGAAGTACTAAAAGCAGCACCACCACCAAGACCAGTAGGTGGTGTGTCTCCCTCCCCCTTGCAGGAGAAAGGCGCCCACCACCTGGATCTTGGCAAGATCTAAATTTACGACCCGCATATTAATACTGAAGCGGAGGGTGAGTTTAACCATGTGGCAGGCTTGCCACACTGCACTTGCCCTGCTCCCTCCCTCCCGCCGCCATTACAGACAGGCTTCTACTATGCTCCTCCCTCCTTCCACACTCCCTCCACCCTTCCTCCCTTCACAGTTAGGCTGTTGCTATACTCCTCTCATTTTGTTAAGCCTTCCTCCCTTCTATACCTTCTCTCCCTCCCTTCATCTGTACTTCCCTCCCCTCTTCCCTTTATCTACACCTTCCCTCCCTCCCTTTATCTACACCTTCTCTCCCCCCTTCCCTTTATCTACACCTTCCCTCCCTCCTTCCCTTAATCTACACCATCCCTCAGATAACCACCACCTACACCACTTCTACACAACCATCACTACCACACTACAACAGGCACCACAATATAACTAATCACCACAACCAACACGCAGTTACAACATAAACACCACAACCCCCACACACACACCACCACACCATATGTCCACACCACACCACCACACCACCAGCACACGCTATACAGGACCGGGATACCTTAAGGAAATTAATTATTGCCTCCATTGGTCGACAGGCTCGTGATTTTATTCTTTACACGACGTAATCAATAACATGGTGGAAGATAAATACACCCAACTCGGGATTCTGAAAAATGCAGACGTTAAATTTTCCTCGTAAAAGGACACGTACGAATGTATCTAATTCACTCACCTAAAAGCTTTGACTGAGACTCTACCCTATAGCTAAAGACATTATCTTAATGAGACAAAAATGACACGTGTTAGCGTTTTATCTTGACAAACTTGTGACCTCTGTTTTTGGTGCGCATTTCTTTATAATTTCCTGAGCGACCCTGACGTAAATATGTTGTTGGGGACACACACACACACACACACACACACACACACACACACACACAAACGAATACACAAAGACGCATACAAGCACGTAATCTCATATATTTGCTGTGTGTGTGTGTGTGTGTGTGTGTGTGTGTGTTTAATCTTCTACGTGTATATGTGCGTATGTTTATATACACATACATACATACATACACACCTGGTTGGTGGTTATGAGCCGTGAGTTAACGAGGCGTCGTGTGTGTTGTGTATGTCTGCGTCCCTCACTAAAATACACTTTATGTGTACACGACGCTCACATGGACCACACCCTCATCACCACACCCTCACCACCTTGTCTTACACTATCACATGGACCACACCCTCATCACCACACCCAACACAACACTCACATGGGCCACACCTTCACCGCCACACCACCTTGTCTTACACTATCACATGGACCACACCCTGACCACTTTACCCACCACAACACTCACATGGGCCACACCTTCACCGCCACACCCTCACCACCTTGCCTTACACTATCACATGGACCACACCCTGACCACTTTACCCAACACAACACTCACATGGACCACACCCTGACCACTTTACCCAACACAACACTCACATGGGCCACACCCTGACCACTTTACCCAACACAACACTCACATAATATGAATCACGTGTTCATAGTTGAAGAAATGTAAACAAAAACACGAGACAGTCGCTGAGGGTAACGTTCGCCCGCCTCCATTCACTGAATCTTGTAAATCGATTTATTGGTCGTAAAATGTGATAAATATGAACGATAAATCATGATTATTGAGATTAATTTTACTGTTGATGACATAAAACCATATACAGAATCCCATTTCGATCTGCACTGCCACTGCCAGCTTCTTCCACCATTCCATGAAAATCGAGAACTTAAAAAAGAAAAAAAAAGAAAAAAATCGAAATTCTTACACAAATGTTAAGATTTTCACACACACACACACACACACACACACACACACACACACACACAAAATTAACACAATAAAATCAGATTGTAACAACATAAATGCGTGCGAATTCCGTCCATGATAGAGAAAATATACCATCCCTAATTTACATAAACACTCGAATTTAATCGCGTTAGGTAAGGGGAGAGAATTTACGAGACATAATTAAGCTTAAAGCTCATTTGGCATTAGGCGTGTACGTGTGTGTGTGTGTAAAGGTATACCCACAACGAGGTGTATCGCTGTGGGTGTTTGTGTATGATAATGATATCCTGATTATAAAGGGGTAATACTGCTTAAGTGCAACAATATAATCCTGCCTGTGCATCTTACTGAACACCTGAGAGAGAGAGAGAGAGAGAGAGAGAGAGAGAGAGAGAGAGAGGTGATGACTGTCTAACCTTCCTGGATTCTCATTAGCCCTGAGACATAAGCCTCCAGTTTCTCAAGTATCCTGGAAATTTCTCCTCGCGGCTCCTTCAGTCCACTGAAGGTTCCACACCCGGAGCGTCATCACACACGTCTCCATCTTGGTTGGCTGTTTCTTACCACACACACACAGACACACACACACACACACACAGGGTGAAAACACTGCCTGCACGAGCAATCATCAGTGTTTGGCGTTACCTCAACTTTAGTTAGCTGTTTGAGTGTTTTCTTTGTATAAACGGGTGGGAGAAAAACAACGTCAGCAAGAACAATCAACAGCACCAGGCGATTGTCCAACAGCGGTGAAAATAACTGTTATGTTTTACACGTGAACCCATGATCCAAGGATTTGTTCAGCTCACATCCGGTCGAACACCCCTAACGCCTTGACCCTATCGTAGTAATAGTATAATCATAATTAACGTCAACATCATTATTTATTTTAGTGTTATTGTAAGCACCAGTTTCCCCCCAAAGTAACCATATCTACGGTTGATATATTAAAACTCGGGTGCGATTTCGGGCGGTTTTGGGACTGAATTTGAACTCAGAACACTACGTATCCTCCTCCTTACAAGAGATTTTACCAGGGAGTTCATTAACAGATGAAGACCTTACCTCTGCACCTGTTGTAGGGAACAGTATCGCTGTATTTTGTTAAATTATATACTGTAGAAATTCATTGATGTGGTTGTGTCTAAGTATTTACTCATAGGACGATATAACAACTAAGAACTCTCTCTCTCTCTCTCTCTCTCTCTCTCTCTCTCTCTTCTACTAAGAGTTGTATACCATAAATTCTCGACAAGTTTAACCATGCCTACAACCTACGCCCACACGCCCATAAGCAACCAATAGCCATACACAACTATGACTATATCCAACTCACACCCATACGCAACCCACGGCAATACGACAAACGTTCGTTCGAGACACCTGGCTCACACCTCCGTATTGCCCAACTGTATAAATATATATAATATGATCAATGAACACACACACACACACATAAAATAAAAAGATAACAAATAAATGGCTACCCCTCGTGTAACGGAGAGGGCGGGCACAAGGGCCACCTAGGCGTGAATGTGTTAAAGGTGTAGAAGCTGTCGCCAACACAACAACCACACCCTAAGTTAACGATCTACATGACCCAGTGTCAAGGAATAGTCGGAGAAGATCGGACAACTCGTCAACTGCACTAACCATCACCCCGGAATACGATCCGCAAATCGATTAACATCCAGGTTCCCAATTACTGCTGGGGAAACTGAGGCAAATGGCGTAAAGAAACTTGCCCATAGTTTCACCCTGCCAGGGGATCGAACCCGGGTCCGCTCGGTTGCGAGGCGAACATGCTAACAATTACACCACAGGTCGCCATATTACATACACACACACATACACACACGCGCGCGCGTAGGCACACATGTACTTCTTCCATCCTTCACTCCCGTCCTCTTCAACTTTCTCCTCCTCCCCTCCCCCTCACACTGCACACCCCTCCCCCCACAAGAAACGGGAGGTACTCACCCCCCTGTGAGGATCTCTACCTACCTGGTCACTGTACATAAGGAACTAAAATGTAAACAAAACCTCACGAGAAAAAAAAATCAAATTAAATAAAAAATAAAATAAAATAAATAAACTTCCAAATATTACATACAGAATATTCATGTTAAAAAAACAAACATCTAAAACATTCGTATCTGAAAGGAAAATTTTAAAATGAAAACACGAGAGAAGCTTTAAAAAGTATCCTACAAGCGAGTCAAAATACCATCCCGTTTATAAGATCCTACAGTAGGGGGGAGGAGGGGGGGGGGGGTTCCAGCTGAACATCAAAGGGGTAAAACTCGTCACAAAAGAACGGGTCAAAAAAATTATGGGTAAAGAGTCAGGCTTTCTTAACTCCTGCTCTGTCGTGTAGTGTCAACTCCTGCTATCCGACTGTACAGTACCTGTAAAGCCGGGCTGAACCGATATTATCAGACTGTAACTGTACTACCAGTGTGTCTAAATTATCAAACTGTACCTGTATTATCAGATAATACCTGTACTATCAGGCTGTAATTGTACTACTAGACAGTACCTACACTACCAGACTGTAACTGTAATATCTGACATACTTTATCAGAATACCTGTCTACCTGTACCAACTCTGCCCGCACTGTACGTTCTCAATGTACAGTACAAGAGCATCGTAAAACAAGTTGATCTTCAAGTGCCTTGCAGGTGTATGTGGGATGAGGCACCAAATTCTTACTGTTATTTTTTACTAAGATATTTCGATTTTATTCTGAGAGAAACTGCAACGTTTGTAAACAGTAAACCTGTATGTTGGTATTTGAAGAATGAAGTAAAAAAAAAAGGAATGATATTTTGGTGAATAAAAAATAAGAGTGTGTACCAGTGGCTTAAGTCAACGCTGACTTGAAAATAATAATTGAAGGAATGAAAGTAATAATGAGATTGGAAAATATTATCAATTCTACTAATATCGTCAATGTTATCATTACCATCATCGCAAACATTGATTTTACTCTCAGTTTTAACACGTATCAAGTAACACCCAGCAGCACATGTCAGTCACCAGCTCACGTATTTTAGTGTCATTACAGGTAGACTCACTATGGTGTGTGTGTGTGTGTGTGTGTGTGTGTGTGTGTGTGTGTGTGTGTGTGTGTGTGGGTGTGATGTAAGACAAACCGCGGCATCACAGACACTCACTCCAACACACCATTACAGAGCTCCCAACAATTTTCAGCTATTGTGGAACATTCCGTGCACTCCCTCTGCTGCCACAATGAAGAGTTGTTAAGGGAACAATGCGGATTACACGCGGGAAGGCGATTAGGTTTAAAATAGCGCTGTGATAATAATGCCTTATTCAGGAGAGAGCTGAAGGAGGGACACACTTGAGTGATCTGTTTGTGTGGCGTCGGTGTAACATTTTTTTCTCTCTACCAAATGATATTGAGGAAAAAAATGTTAGACACGCGTTTCTCAGATATTTTCAGCTGTTTCTCATAAATGATCAACCTTCTTCACTTATTTTTTTTTAGGTGTTTCTCAGATATTCTCAATATTGCCGTGTTTCTCATATATTCTCAGTATTGCCGTGTTTCTCAGATATTCTCAGTAATGACGTGTTTCTCAGATATTCTCAGCCTTCACGTGTTTCTCAGCCAGGAGATAGGGAAGACAATATAAGGAAATAAAGAGGAAAATACTTAATAAAAGCACCAGTATATTAATTATATATCAGTCCTCGGTGGAGAGAGAATCAGAGCACTGGTGACCTAATTGGAATGACCTACTGGTAGTTAATACACAATGTACATATACAACCAGAGAAACATACAGCAACAGTTATGAGTAAAAAAAATCAAATCAACCCATTGTAAAAGTCTCTCTTTGATGCTACTAAAGTCTACGGTCATTACTATCCACATTTCAATTACACTTTAACCTCTGACAGCTGATCTCTGACCCCTGACCCTGACACCTGACCTGAACCCTGATTCCTGACCTGATCCTTGAACTTTCACCCCTTACCCCTGACCTCCATTAATGAGGGGGTCACCAAAATATTCCTTCCATAAGCTCGAGATACTGACTCACTACACAGTTGCTCCCCATTCATCTGTTAAAGGGAACGGGAGTAGGATAAGGTGGGTGGGTGGGGCTATTCTGTTGTTCATGTCTGGTGTACAGGTGAAAGTTATCTGCACTCTTTCTATTGATTCAACTTAGTAATTAGTTTAGCGAGTCAAGTGTAGTATAGATAGAAGTATGGTGGCCAGAATTATAAGTCATCGTACTCAAGGGGTTAAGTCATCGTACTCGAGGGGTTAAGTCATCGTACTCGAGGGGTTAAGTCATCGTAATCGAGGGGTTAAGTCATCGTAATCGAGGGGTTAAGTCATCGTAATCGAGGGGTTAAGTCATCGTAATCGAGGGGTTAAGTCATCGTACTAAAGGGGCTGAGTCATCGTACTCAATTGGTTAAGTCATCGTACACAAGGGATTAAGTTATCGTACTCAAGGGGTTAAGTCATTGTTCTCGAGGGATTAAGTCATCGTACACAAGGAGTTATATCATTGTACTGAAGCGGCTAAGTCATCGTACTTGAGGGATTATGTCATCGTACTCAAGAGATTGAGTCATCGTACTCAAGGGGTTAAGTCATCGTACTCGAGGATTTAAGTCATCGTACTCACGGGACTAAGTCATCATTCTCAAAGGGTCAAGAGAGGTACTACAGGTGACATCAGAGAGGCAGTTGGGTGGCGAGAACATCAATGATCTCTTGCTTAGTATACCCCTTATAAGAGAGAGAGAGAGAGAGAGAGAGAGAGAGAGAGAGAGAGAGAGAGAGGGGGGGGGGGTCCAATTACCTGTGAACAAGTGTTAGTAATATCAGATGTGCCTGCCTGACTCAGCACGACACATGATGGTGATGGAGAAGAATATAACTACCATTAACCATCGTCACGTATACTTAACACATCCTGTTTGTGGATAATAACAGGTTTAATACGCTATAACCACTCCATCACCATAAACCTAACTATCACTCCGTCCAGGTTGGCACTCCTCGTTTGGGTATATACAGTATGTTACGTTTTGTTTTATTTTTGTTTTGTGGAATCGGTTATTTTGCAAAATGATCGGCATGAATATTGGTAATTATGCTCCCCCCCCCCCAAAAATTACAAACAACCGAAACTAACCTAAGCATAAGGTTAGGTTAGGTTAGGTTAGGTTAGGTTAGGTTAGGTTGTCTGTTTGTAACCTAAACAGTATATAGGTTGAAAATTGTTTACTCGTTGTTGTGTTTTGAGGAAGAAGGAAGGTGTGTGTGTGTGTGTGTGTGTGTGTGTGTGTGTGTGTGTGTGTGTGTGTGTGACAGTCAAGTGTCCTTCACTCTCCCTCACCCCTTCACAGTGTGTCCTCCCTACACCCCGAGGTATTACACAGGGGAGGTCCTTCGTGTACACTGCTGCTATTGACCTACAGTGTGAGCCAACGCACGGGGCAGCAGGTTTAGCTGTAGTGTAGGATGTATGTAGTATTGGACATGGAGTAGTATTGGACAGAAGTAGTGTTGGACAAAAGTAGTGTTGGACAAAAGTAGTGTTGGATATAAAGGAGTGTTGGACATACATAGTGTTGGACAGAAGGAATATTGGACAGAAGTAGTGTTGGACATAAATAGTGTTGGACAGAGGTAGTGTTGGACATAAAGTGTTGGAAATTGGAAATACAATAGTGTTGGACATACAGTGTTGGACATAAAGTAGTTCTGGACATAAGTAGTTTTCTCCATAAAGGAGTATTGGACATAGTGTTGGACATGAAGGAGTTGGACATGAAGGAGTTGGACATGAAGGAGTGTTGGACAAAAATAGTGTTGAACAAAAAGGAGTGTTGGACATGAAGGACTTTGAGACATAATTATGTAGTGTTGGACATAAAGGAGTGTTGGACATAAAGCAGTGTTGCTGAAGACAGTATCAGTCACAGGTACCGTTGAACATCACACCGAAACAGGAAACCCTTGCCAGGACACATTCCATTAAGGTGTTGTGAACAGTCACTCTCCTCCTGCCTTACAAGCCGTGCATGCAAGCAATACTTTTCCTCCAGTTTCCCAGGAAAGTCAGTGGCGAGGGTTTATATAATTTGCGCTCTCAAGGAACCGCTTTAAACCAGTTGGGCAACTTTGGGGGCACACAAAAACTCTCCACCGCTGGCACGGCTCTTTATACTGGCTACCCAGGCAAGTTAGTCTCCTGGGAGAATGTTGGTTGTTTTTCTCGTCTCGGAGTAAATCTTTAACCAGTAGAAGTACGGTGTCTGTACCAGGTACGAAAAGAGCTTTACACACTGAGGGAAATGTGACCTTGTTTTATGTGATGTAACATTTAGAGTGGTAATATTTTCTTCCCTAAAAAAAAAAAAAAAATTTGAGCGTCAGCTTTATGGCAAAAAGTCTTCCCCACAACAATATCGTTATATACAGTATAAACTATTACCACCACAATCATTCCTGGAATCAATCTTGCCTCCAGATAAAACCAAGAAAAAACATGTAATTTTCCCCTCAACAATCGACCTGTCGTTCCTCTTCCTGTTTGTTTGTGTTTGTAAACGTCTCTCTCGTGCTCGGTAACTGGACAGTGTTTCCTCGTGTCGGTCTTTGGGTCATAATCGTCCTCAGTCCTTCATGAAGAAGGCCAGAGTAAACACTGTTTAACTCTCCCTCATGTCTATCATACAATAACATTTTTTTTTATCTTACAGTATAACAATTTATATAAAAAATAATGGCAAAAATTTGTCCAAACAAACGAAGGTTATTGACCAACAAAGGAAACATCAAATCATAAATAACCAAGTTCTAAAAATATGCATGCAACACCCGATGTCAGTAACAACACCAACCTCTGGCACAGACACAGGTGAGACTTCAGGGCAAGTACCACAGCCTCGACCAATAACAAGACCGTCTGTGGCACTTTCTGTATTTTGAGTGGCTGTCAGCCAGCAGGTGGTGGCTTCTTCAGTGACTGAAACAACTCCCGAACAAATATGACTTTGGAGGAAATATTTTTACATTTTATCAGTCCAGGTGCAGCGAGACGCACCACCGATCCTTCAAAATAAAATTTCCTCTGGAACTGAGACGCGGATGATGGAGGAGCAGTCCCGGGTAAAACAATTCCTGGGCTGAAGTTTCCACCAATAAAGTATTGGGAGCAGAGGGGTACCAGCACCAAAGGGTACCAGCACCATGGAATACCAGCACCTAGGGGTACCATCACTAGAAGGTACCAGTACCAGGGGGTACCAGCACCAAAGGACACCATCATTAGTAGGTACCGGCACCAGAGGGTACCAGCACTAGAGGGCACCAGCACGAGGGGGTATCAGTACCAAGGAGTAACAGCACCAGAAGGAACCAGCACCAGAAGGTACCAGCACCAGTATGTACCAGACCCAGAAGGTACCAGCACCAGAAGGTACCAACACCAGAGGGTACCATCAGCCATAGGTGCAATATCTATCCACATACACTGCAGCCTTAGGAGCTCATTAACCATCTCTTTAAATATATTGATTGATGTTACGATTTTATAAGAACATTATACATAACAATACACATTGAGTAATACTTCAAGACCATTATGTATTAAGATATATAGTCACACATAAACCTAAGTATCAAGTTTTTCATTAATAAGTTAAGTCCCAAGACCTGCAAGTGCATAAACAGTTGAGGTACAGAGGTTTATGCATGAGAAGGCGGATGTACTGTACCTGGCTCATGACTTGTACCACAGGGTCTATAGAGATGTGTTTGTGTACCTGTACCTGGCTCATGACCTACATCGAGTACCTGTTTGGGTGTGGAGGCATAACTGACTCATTACGTCTACTAAGTGCCTGAGTTTATGACCTATACCGGTACCAGTGGAGTGCCTGAAGGTGCAGTGGTGGGTGGACCTGAGTCACCATGGTCTACGTCGGGAACCAGACCTCATAACCTGCATACCTGAAGGAAGGGAACCTACCACGTTGAACCCATGTACCTGTATAATACCTCATGACCTGAACCGTGAACCTCTCTCTTGACCTGAACCCGAAAAGAACCTACCATGGACCTGTACCTCATGACCTGTACCGAGTACCTGGCTCATGGTCGGGTGACTCGCACCTGAGAGAGAGAGAACAGAGTCTACCTGGAAGAACAGGTATAGGTGTTGTCCCTCCGGGGGGTCAACGCACATTAAACTAACGGTTGCATTCATTTTAGTGTCAGGTGTCGTCACTATGTGTGGGGGAGAGGGAGGGAGGGCTAGGGGGGGGGAGGGGAAGGAGGTGTTATTGAACTAAGGTATTATAGAAGCCTGAAGGGGGGGAAACAGGTTGAGGGGAGGGAGGGAGGGAGAGGAAGGGGGGAGGGGGATAAAAGACTTAGACAGAGTCATCATAAAAAATAATGGAGAGTGAAGAAAACTCTGAAATGCAAACTAAAAATAAGAAGAACAAAAAATAGGTAAATCAAAATATGAACGGACGTGATAATGAAAAAAAACTGCGAACTAAATGGAGAGACCACAAGAGTTGGAAAAGATATCAGAAAAATTCATAAAGTCATTGCAAAGTTAATGTTGCCTACTCTCTCTCTCTCTCTCTCATCATGATGGACATCGGGAAGGCAGTGAAGGCGGTGGAGGTTGAGGGCAAAAGGAGTGGCAGAGGTGGAGGGCAAAAAAGGGCGATAGAGGTGAAGGGCAGAGGTGGAGGAGGTGGAAGTGGGGGGATTGGGAGGTAAGAGGTGGTGGGAGGGGGGGGGGGCGCTGGTGGACGGACGGACACCCGGGCTGTTGATATTCTTGTGTTTATTTACGGAGTTCTATTTATATCACAGGCAACAACCTGACCATCTCGCCCTGTGGTCAACAGATGAAAATTGTGATGGAGAGAGAGAGAGAGAGAGAGAGAGAGAGAGAGAGAGGCAAATATATAGACAGACAGGAAGAGACAAAGATGAAAAGCCAATAAACAAAAAATGAAGAAGAAAAGTGAGAGAATTGGAGAGAGTTAAATGAACCAAAATACAAAGATCATGTAGAAAAAGGGGAATTATATTATGTATTTTTGTATTTTACTGAAATTTAGTTGTGTTTCATAATAGTTTTCCCAGTGGAGGTTGGATACAGGTGAACTGTACTTTACCTCCTTGTCTCCTCAGAAAGCTGGTGTTGTTAAAGTGTTCCTAAGAGACGTTTACAGGTGAAGTACACACACACACACACACACACACACACACACACACACACACACACACGGTCATAACCACACATAAACACAACACAAGTCAATAACCTTTCACCCTTAACCTCCTCTTCCTCCTCCTCCAGGTGTATGATCAGCTGAGACGAATCAGCTGACTCATGACGTCATAGCCCATCCTTGAGGGTGAGTCACACGTACTGAAGAGCCATTACCTGACGTTCTACCTGGCCTCCACTCAGGCCCACATACCCTAACAAGGCTTTAACATTACTCGATGTAGAGTTAAATGCACCAATATGTTATGTTATGTTATGCTATGCTATGTTATGTTGTGTTGTCCTTCCTCCTCAATACACAACCTCTATCACCACCACCACACAATATCCTCCTCACCACCACACCTCCTTATCACTACTACACCTCACTACTACACCTCCTCACCACACCTCCTCACCATCACACCTCTACTCACCATTGCACCTCCTCATCACCACACCTCCTCACCACCACACCTCCTCACCACCACACCCCGCACCACCACCACAACCCGCACCACCACCACACCCCGCACCACCACCACACCCCGCACCACCACCACACCCCGCACCACCACCACACCATCTTCTAACACCATCACCAAACAAGCAAGTTATAACTCATACTCGGGCAGCTCTTCCGTCTCCTCTCGCATCCTTTGTGTTCAATATTTGGCCAAAGTTTTCCACTCTTTCTTGCAATAACCTTGTGATGTAGTGCACAACTTGCAATATCACTTAAAGTATTGTTTGGCAATTTGACGACAGGTGTATCAACAGTGAGCGTCACACAGCAAGACAAAAGTTTCTCTCATCTCAGCCATAATTAGACTTTGTGTGATAACCTTGGGTGCGCGTTGAGGTTTGTGTTTGACTTGTAATTATACAGCCGCCAGAGTTCAACCTTCCTGATCACTGCCCCGAGAACTACTCATCGGACTGCCTTCATATTGCAACTGTGGGGTCGTACTTAGGTTGTATTAACCCACCAGAGTTTTGTTTTGTTTTCTTTCTCATCACTGTCTCTAAAGCCAATGGTCGGGATGTTTAAAACACATCTGTCAATTGTGCTGGGTGGCGTTTCAGTCTGTTTGTTTATCTGTGTCAATTCTCGCGCTGCCTGGTCCAAGATTTCAGCTGTCGCTTTAACGTTAAGACTCCTGAAAGATTGTTATTTTTCTCGACATCAATCAAAGGTTTAAAGTCGAGGGGTGGAAGGTTATTCAATGAGGTCTGAGCTACAGAGTTCAAGATTCAAATTCTCAAAGGTTTGTAAGGCGAATATTGCCAGTATTTAAAGATGTAAGAACGTACCTAACTAGTTGCTTTAAGTTACACCACAAAACAGCGTTCAAGAGTAACAAGACACTCACACTGAAACTCTACCTTAGTTAGATTTATTCATTTAGCGTCTGTCAGTTTTATGGTATCGAATCCTTGAGGAAGATTTTATACATTAATTTGGTCTCCTAACAGCTGCTACAGTATATTTGTGAGCGTGTCTAGTGACGGTAAGAGGCTCGGTGTAATCCCGGTGTTACTTTTTTCTTCACTTTACATCAACCCGTTAGGTGCGTTCTTACATCTTCATTTACGAGGAGTGTTCACCTCACTAGCCTCTGAGAATGTGCTCCCTGTCTTACACACCGCGGGGAACAGTAAAGGCGAATCATGGGGGAGGGGGTTGTCCCGCCCTAAACACGAGGCGTCACACTCTGGTAAACACCACTAAGCGTGTAGCTGTGTCGGGGGTGAGCTAATTAGTGTCTTTAAATGTTATTTCTTCGGCTACTTAAACATGCTACCTTAATAGAACTATAACTGGCTTCTTAAAACATTGTTACTTTATGTCGTGGTGAGTCAGCGGTGAAGGTCAGTCGTGATGTGATTCTCGGCCACTGAGTTCAGCAGTTTCCGGGACATTGTATAACTAATGCACCGATTGACCTCATATTACAGCTACAGTTCCTACTAAAGCTCCATTAAACTGGTCATTAGATCGTGACGACCAACATTTCCAATCATTACCTCGGGAACGAAGGACCAGAACGTACTGATGTCTTAACTTTGGGTTTAGTAATAGTGTCGTTCTTCGGCTACTGGTGAAGAACGTAGCGTTAATTAAGGCTCAACGATTCCCTTCAAGTATGTTGACCGATGATTGGCCGAACAGATTACCGACTCCGCCCCAACCCAAGATATACTGCTGACTTCTGATAGGCTAAACGGATCGTCGGGTAAATTAACATCTGATTGGCTGATAACGGCTACCAACCACGACTAACCTCAGCCCTCACTGTGTTTCTGACCCTTGACGAATTATTCACAGTCCTCCAACAATGACTCCGGTTCACCTGAGCAACATTCCGCGTTCCTCAAGTTTGAAATTCTTGATTTTTTTTACCAGTCGAATTCCCTCCATGCCAACCATACCCAAACACGGTGGACAGTACAGGAATTTTATAAATAATTCAAGTTGGTTTAAAATCTTCGTTCCCTTGTAGCATATCTGTGTGTGTGTGTGTGTGTGTTATAATTGACTCGTTATCTGCCTCACATTCACTTCCATCACTAATTACGTTATATCCATCTGCATCCATACCCACAACCACCATAACAGCCACTATTATTACATCATTACCACCATCACAACAACCACCAGTGTTGCACCATCATTACGGCATCTTTACCACCACTAAAATAAACATCAATACTGCACTACTTCTTCTGTACAACTATATTCATCACAACATCAATACCATTAAAGCACCACCAACGCCACACTACCACCAGCCCCACACCACTACCACCACCCCACACCACTACCACCATTCCACACTGCTACCACCACCACCACCACCATTTTAAAATCCAGTTGTACGCTGCCAATGGTCCATGACGTCCTTAGATCATTATAGGAATATTGAAAAATACGAAGATGATGACGACGTTACGAATGACTATTGATGAGAGAGGAACTACCGGGGCCCCTCCCACACCATGTACCGTGTTGTAGAAGAGCGTAAGGTTCAGGATGGCTCGCTAAGGTAATCTCTCCGTGGTGGGTCGTTTGATAGAGAAGAGTTGAGCATTAACGAGGAGGGGGAGGGACCTGGTTGCTTCCTGGCTGGGTCTTGCTGTCTCTCCCCTCCCCTCTCCCCCTCCCCCTCAATATCACTCCTTTTCCCCCTCTTTCAAGTCCCACCCCCTTAACCCTCTCCCCACAGGTTTTCCTCCCTACCCCAATCTCTCAACTCTTCCTTAACTCCCCTTCCCCCCTTTCAACATCCCTTCCCTCCTTCAACTCCCCTTCCCCTCTCCCCCTCAACTTCGCCTACCTCCGTCCCTCCTTCAACTTCCCCTCTCGCACCCTCTCCTACCCCCCCCCCTCTCCTCCAGCTGTGGTATGTGTGTGTCGTGTTAATTAAGAATGCATACGGTTATTTGTGGGTACTGCAACACGCACCTAGTTACTGTACACATACACACACACACACACACACACACACACACACACACACACACACACACACACAGCTGTTTACATATACACTAGTGGTCTTTTGTTGGGGATAAGAGTCATCTGTAGTTCATTAGACACACGTTATAACCAACACGTCCGTACAGTAATAGACTCAGAGGTAAACAAAGAGATAAACCGAGTCTCCCTCCGTGTAAACAAGTGAAGGTGCTCTGACCACCAAATTGAAATTCCGGATCAGAATACCCAAAGAGGAATTCACCATTTCATCGACGGCAATTTAAATTTATGCAAAACCTCTCGCAAATTTGTCCTCCGTATTCAGTGATATCTGAACCCGGAATTAAATTGGTTGAGTTTACGTCGAGGAAATTTTTCTGAATCGTAGGAATCTTGTTAACAATTAGGTGAACAGCGGAGGGTTGAACGTACGGGAGAGCAATATTGCGGCCGTCTTCGAAACTGATTTGCTAAGACCAGTCCGAGCGTTCAATATTACTTGGTGAGCTCAATGGGACCTCCCTCCTAATCTGAATATGATTGGCTGCTGGGAGGAAACTTTACCGAAAGATTTAGACTTGTATCACCATGTATCACTATTTATCATCATCATTATTATTATTATTATTTATATATATATATATATATATATATATATATATCATTATTACACCTCTTATCACTACTATTACTTTCATTATATTACTATTATCAGTATCAGTAATAGTCTTATCATTATAGTTATTTATTTTAGTTTTGCTATCCACCAAAAGACATGTATTCAATTCTGTCTAAACGTCATAAAAATTCCTTTATGAATGTGTTTTAATTTACAACAGAAAAATAAGTCTGAATGATGTTTAATAAAATATGATGTAAAAAATGCAAATGTTGCCTTTAGTCTCGCTGGTGAGGCATTTCAGTACTCTTAATTAAGCTGTGTGGTGAATACTCCTGCTGCTTATACTCTACGAACACCCAGTAGTATATTCTTTCCGGAAAATATATATATTTATTTATTTATTTATTTATTTATACTGTATATGTAAAGTCCTTTTGAAGTTCTTGCTTTAAAAGTTGTGTGGAGGTTTTCAACACAGCTGTGATATGAATAAAAGAAGAAGTGGCAAGGACCCGTCTCTCTCTCTCTCTCTCTCTCTCTCTCTCTCTCTCTCTCTCTCTCTCTCTCTGTGGAGTGGGGTGGGGAGGAGCAATATCCGGCCACTGTCCTGCTCCGGTTCCCACGTCCATCCTCCTCCCCCATATATTCCCACACTCCCCCACAAGTTCCCACTCCATGACACCCCCCTTCCATATGTTCCCACACGCCTTCATATCTTCCCCCGCTCTTGTCATGGGGAGGAGCGGGGTTGAGGACTGCAGAAAGCCCCCAATCACACTATATGGGACTGATGGGAGACCTACATGTTTCCCCTCCCATGAACACATCCCTCATTCACCCATACATAGAGAAACCCCATGTTAACCCCCTCCCCCCATAAACAGTGTTTATGGGGGGAGGGGGTGGGGCTGAAAAATGGGGCTATGAGATGCCAGCACACACACACACACACACACACACACACACACACACACACACTGGACTGAAACACTGGGGACTGAAGTAAGGATTAGTGTAAGGGCTGAAGTAAATAGTGAAGTAAGAACTGAAGTAAATAGTGAAGTAAGGGCTGAAGTAACCCTGACCCTCCTAACACACTATGATCTGGGTGTAAGAGACATGAGGAGGTAGAATGTCCCATCGTTTTCTGCTCCATATACACCGGGTAGAGAGAGAGAGAGAGAGAGAGAGAGCTGTGTGTATGGGTGTAAAAAATGAAGGTGTGCAGGAAGCCCCTCGTTCCCCGCGGTACATTTTTATCTGTCGAGAAATTACCACAACAATGGCTGCCTCCACGTTTGTTTACCTGGCTCTCCGATGTCAGTGTTTGTATGCCAGTCCTAGTGATGTCAGTGTTTGTATGCCAGTCCTAGTGACGTCAGTGTTTGTGTGCCAGGCCAAGTGACGTCAGTGTATGTTCACCTGGCCAAGTGACATCATAGTTTGTTTACCTGGCTCAGTGACGTCAGCGTTTGTTGACCTGGACACGTGAGGTCATAATCTCCTTACTTGACCCTGTGACGTCATAGATATTGTGAAGGTGGCACTGTCACTAGTTTTACTCCTCCTTCCATCCCTTCCCTTTAATGCCATCCCCTCTTTTCCCACGTCCCTCTCCCCCTCCCAATTTTCTTTTGCCTTTTCTCTGCCCTTTTCTATCCCTCCTTTATTTGACGCCTACCTGTGTAAGTAAACTCTTTCATGAATCTATTGTTTATTTTCCTATGCGTCTCTCTCTCTCTCTCTCTCTCTCTCTCTCTCTCTCTCTCTCTCTGGGTCACCACACGCTGAAGAACAAATCAATTATTCACCACCAAAAGGCTAGCGACCTGCATCAGGCGGCCCAACTTTTAATTGGACAACCACAATGTATGCGACCGACTAGAGGCTCCACTCACCTCCCTTCCTCCCTGTCTGTCTGTCCGTTTGTCTGACTATGTTTTTGTCTTCATTTATCTATCTATCTATCTATCTATCTATCTATCTATCTATCTATCTATGTTTGTGTATATCTTGTCTTCTGTCTATAGATGTATCCTTATTTTATGTGTCCGTTTATCTTGGTCAATCCCTGTCTATCAATCTTTGTTTTCTCTTTCTGTCTACCTATCTGTCTTTCTGTTTGTTTATCTGTCTATCTCACATAGTACCTTCCCTCCACCCTCTCCTATACACACAGTACCTTCCCTCCACCCTCTCCTACACATAAAGTACCTTCCTTCCACCCTCTCCTACACACAGTACCTTCCTCCACCCTCTCCTATACACACAGTACCTTCCCTCCACCCTCTTATATACACACAGTACCTTCCCTCCACCCTCTTCTATACACACAGTACCTTCCCTCCACCCTCTTATACACACACAGCTTCCTCCACCCTCTCCTATACCTACCTTCCCTCCACCTCTCCCTATACACAGTACCTTCCACTCCCTCTATATACACACAGTACCTTCCCTCCACCTCTCCTATACACAGTACAGTCCACCTATACACAGTACCTTCCCTCCACCCTCTTATATACACACAGTACCTTCCCTCCACCCTCTCCTATACACACAGTACCTTCCTCCACCTCTCCACACAGTGCCTTCCCTCCACCCTCTCCTATACACCCTTCCCTCCACACCTATAGCCATCCCCTTCCCCCTCTCTCACCTTTACCTTACCCCTCACACACACACACACACACACACACACACACACACACACACACACACACAGTCTCTACCATTCCATCCTTCCCTCTCACAGACGAAGCCAATCACCGCAGTAAAGTGAGATAGGACTTCCTTCTCTCCTCCCAGCCCTCCCTCCTCTTCCTACCTACCCTCCCCTACCCCCCTCCTCCTTCTACAGGGGCACTTTACAACCCCCTTCAGCCAGTCTTAACAGGTAACATGATACCTCTAGCCTAACGAGTTGCCTCTTGTGGGATGTTAAATATTAATGTAAAACACACACGTCACGCAATAGACACAAAGACTGTTGTAATGTACGTGCGTGAGACTGTACAGTATATTTGTTTGACTCTCTCTCTCTCTCTCTCTCTCTCTCTCTCTCTCTCTTAAACATACATCGACATATATATACGCGCTTACGGACATACACACGTTCTTCCTGCAATACCTGGAATACAGTAAACATCCCCTTTGACAAAATAATATAAACAAATTTTGAATCAGAAAATATTTTATAGACGAGAACAAATAAGCGTTTAGGTACAAGTTGAGGTTTAAGTAAATAATAATAATAATAATAATAATAATAATAATAATAATAATAATAATAATAATAATAATAATAATAATAAAATACACCAAACAAAATAACAATATAGTAAACTAGAACGGTGACCAGGCCCCCCCCCCCTCACCCACTATATATTACGTGGAGATTCTCCCTTCAGCGCCACCTGGAGGAATAGTTAACAGTATGTACTCAGCATGTTAAGGTGGAGGTGAAGAGGCTGGGAGTCAAGGGGTAGTGACTTACCTACTGTAGGACACCAAGCAAGTGAGACATACAATATACATGTTGCTCCAGGTCGATGTAGTTCATTATTTAACTTTGAGGAGAAGCTACGCCTACTGATGGAATATACCCCTCTATACTGTCCGGTATTTCGTTGGCAATTAAATGGTTTCGTAGTATTAATTATTACAATCAATCTAAGAGCCACATGACCGTATTGATCTGCCGTCGGATCAAAACATTGGAGAGTTAAACCGGGGTAAATAAACACCATCACAGAGACCCACACTGGTGTCTCCTGTTTAATTCATCAAAAGGTTTGGTCTATTAGCTTTATAAACAACGTGTGTGTGTGTGTGTGTGTGTGTGTGTGTGTGTGTGTGTGTGTGTGTGAAAGAGAGAATCGGTTTTCCCACGACAAATTTTTAAGAAATATAATTGTTCAACTCTCTCTCTCTCTCTCTCTCTCTCTCTCTCTCTCTCTCTCTCTCTCTCTCTCTATATATATATATATATATATATATATATATATATATATATATATATATAATCATAAATGTATTAAATAAGTAATCAAGCTTATGCAAGGAATCAGACCTGAAGACCTTAATAATAATAATAATAATAAAAAGAAGAAAAAAAACAGTGTATACACAATTATTTTTCTGGACTCGTGAGAAAAGTTATAAAGTCGGTCGCCATAACAACCACAATGGCGCCGCGTGACTTTATCGGCGAAGAACTTGGTGGAGTTGTTGTGGTGGTGGTGGTGGTGGTGGTGGGGTTGGTGGTGGGATGTGGTGGAGATGGTGGTGGTGGTGGTGGTGGGGGGTGGTGGATGGTGGTGGTTGGTGGTGGGGATGGTGGTGGTGGTGGTGTGTGGTGTAGGTGGGGTGGTGGTGGGGATGGTGGTGGTGGAGATGGTGGTGGTGGGGATGGTGGTGGTGGTGGTGGTGGTGGTGGGGGGTGTGGTGGTGGGATGGTGGTGGTGGGGTTGGTGGGGATGGTGGTGGAGATGGTGGTGGTGGTGGTGGGTGGTGGTGTAGGTGGTGGTGGTGGTGGTGGTGGTGGGGTTGGTGGTGGGATGGTGGTGGTGGTGTAGGTGGGGTTGGTGGTGGGGATGGTGGTGGTGGTGGTGGTGGTGTAGGTGGGTTGGTGGTGGTGGGGATGGTGGTGGTGGAGATGGTGGTGGTGGTAGTGACAGTGGTGAAGGTGATAGTGGTGATGGTGGTCGTGATGGTGTTAGTTGCAGTGGTGATACTGAACATAAACACAACACGCCCCCCCCCCCCATATCCTCCCTGCTGATGGCTATGTACCCATGTCCACTACACCACACAACCTGCCCCCAACAACATGTCCTACAATGTCCAGCATATACCGGACATCCAGACAGATACACAAACAGCAAAATAAATATATTCTTCCCGTCGACCGAAACATTTGATAGAATTCACGAGTTTCAACTTTCGTAACTGTATTCAACCAACGTCAAAACACCAGTCATTAATAATACTAACAATAACAAAAATTCCTCTTAACTGTTATGCCTCGTTGTTTAAAATTCAAATTCTCGTAAAGGAATCCGTTCAACGACAAATATCTCCGACCGATAAATTCTAGAATGATAAAAAACTAAATTCTCTTTAACCGAAACATTTGGAGGCGTTTAAACTCAAATTCCCGTAATGTAAATCATCCAAGGTACTTCCACGACCCGCTATAAATATTCTACAAAGACAAAGTACAAATTTCTCTCTAATTACGATGTTTTGAAGAATTTAAATCTTTAAATTCTCGTAAGGTGAGTCATCCATATCACACCCGACAATATATTTTCCCGAACCTTTAAAAAATAAATAAATAACAATTCTAGACGATCTCGATAATTTTTTATGAAATTTTAAGCATTTTAATATCAGTCTCGTGGCGTGGGCGATAAATGTTCAGAAAATACTTGAATGGTACTATGTTAGAATTGCTTTAATTGTAGTGTCAAAAAATGCTTGAATGCTAATAGGCGATGTAAAAAAAATGTTATATGGTAGTATGTAAAAAATATATGATCAGTGGGAAATGTTAAAAAACAAATCTACACGTATACGCTTTCTTTAATATGAAATAACAAGAGTTCAAAATCGCCATTCTATAAAGAGTGGGAAAACATCCGCTCGGGAAAACATTTCATTGGTGGTCGTTAGTTCACAAAGTCGATATTCTATACAACTTTAGTCTTTTCTTTTATTAAATTTTTGCCATTTTCATTCAGGTTTCATTTATTATTTACTTCAATTTTTTCGTTATGGTATTTGTGTTATAATTGGTTTCATTATTTTCTTAAATTTTCACATTTTTTAAAGTTGTCATTATTTGCTTCAATATTTCCTCCTTTACATCACCATTCACTTCAGTTTCCTCTTTCTTACTTCATAAAACTTGGCCATTTGACTGTACTTCTTCGGCCCATCTAATTAACCTTTGCTGCTCCTGACACAGCACCTGGCAATTTCAGTCACTTAGTTCTTCCTAGACCCAAAAGCCGAGTGCTGAAAGGCTCACAGCTGCGACACTTTGACACTTTCACCACGCGCACCATCACCAATAACGTGTAGAGAGAGGCGTCCTTCACCAAGATAACGATGACCCGAGTGCCTCACGGTCTCTCACCAGCCTGTCTGTCAAAAACGGCACATAAAAGGGCATTCGTCACTAAGATACTGTAATAGAATGCCTAATTTTGCTTCACCAGTCTATCAAGAACGGCATATAAAAGGGCATCCGTCACCAAGACACCAAGAATGCCTCGTTTTGCTTCACCAGTCTGTCAACAGTGACAAATAGTGAGGCCTTATCACCAAGATTGAGTGGTAAAATCCCCCGCGTTCCTTCGCCAGTCTATCAACAAAGACACACAACCAAGACGTGCATCACCAAGACCTGTGGAGACAAAAGAGACAAGTGCAGTTGTATCAACCAGGTAGCCTCCACCAGCCGTAAATAATATGAAGTGGGCCGTCTGTCACCATGAGCCAGAGACACAAAAGTGCAAAGACTCCCACCAAGCTGTCACCAACAATAAGCAGCGGGGTGTCTGTCACAGTTACTGGGTGCCCTCTAACCTTCTCCTGCCTGTCACCAACAATGGGCTGCTCTCAACAATTTTTATTTTTCCTGTTAGAATCAGAAGAGTCCACTGCTCACCCCTGCACTCCTGATGTCCTTGACAAACATATTTCTTAAAGACAGACGGTCTCGGGATCACCAAATCTGTTGGTTCACTGTGAGACATTCCTTTGATAGATAGGTCTCAGGTTCTCCAAGTCAGACACACACATCTGAGGGAGAAGTCTATCACTTCCTGTAGGTGTGACGGTGGAAGAGACGCTACACTCCCCGACCATCATAAATTCAACAGTTTCACCAGTTTAAAGACCTCCATTACTAGAACTCTGCTTGTGACTGAATATATCATTGACTGTTACTTCAGGAGGTACATGAAAAATGAAAATGTAAACACAAGTAAAGCTACAACAGCTTACCTTATCAACAAATTAATAAAAACACGGAATCATAGCCATATTCTTTACAGTTTTCATTTATTCTCAGTAATTAAAAAAAAAAGGAATCACATCGAAATCCTCAACAGACTGCAGTTCTCTATAAAACAAGAGGAAAATCGTCGCCAAAAGCTGCTCTTGTCGAGTGAAATCAGCTTAGCAGTGATGACAGGGCGTTCTTTTCCTGTGGCTGCCTGATGCCTCGCACTCCACCAAGCATTACGTCTCCCATCAGAAGAACCTGAACCCAAATGACTTCAGTCTTTACAGTGCTTTCTTTTAAGCAAATTCCTTCTGTATATTCGTCTGATGATTTATTCCCTCCCTTCCTCTATCTTCTATACACTGTACGTGATATAATAATAATATGTTCTAATTATGCCTGATTTTCCTCCCCTGAGCTGCATCATCCACATTTTCACTTATTCTAGTCATGTCTCCATAATTAATTTGTCATGATGATCAGCTTCAGCAACTGCGTTTTTACGTTAGATTCTTTAGCCACCTGACGCACTCACTGGAGGATATATCTGTCTGCCCTGCCCGCCTCGACCAGCCAGCGATCACACAGCTTAGGAACAATTCTCAGTTACTTTCCTTAACTCTACACTAAACTACGTACGGTACCCTATTACGGATTAACTAACTTAAAATCATAATATTTCAGTCATTCAAAAGTGTATGTGTTTGGAATTACAGCTGTAAATTAACCGAAAAAACAAGATGTCCATTGTGTTAGAACCTTTTATGCTGGGCAGTGTCAGGTGGGGCTCTCCGTATTCAAGTGGCAACAGAGATCATTACATAATTTTGCTTACACGATTCATCTATCAACTTTATCAGAATGCTCAGTATAACAATTCATTTTTACTAGTGTTCAGCGTCGTTACAAATTAATAGCTTCCCTTAAACACCTACAGTGACTGAAACATATACAGGTTCACTCAGCCATACGACCTCTGTCTTCCTCACCACCACGTATCTACACATCAAGTCATTTACCTCACAACATGAAGAGGACAACATCACTACCCCATAAAACACACAAACATAGCCAACGGCAACATCTTGATCAGGCCCACCATCATCACCACATGTTGCCACAGTCCTCCACTACACAACACAACAAGAAGTCATACAAAACAAGCAAATTACAAAACGCTCGCCACAGCTCCGCCCCTGGTCGACATCATATCCATAAATACATCCGAGACAGACCTGGCACGCGAGGAATAGGCGGGAAAAAAATACATCACACGTTAATATGACCATAAAAATATGTCGTATACCTTCCGACCAGGTTTAAACAATCGCCATTATCAAGTTAATCACAAGATGATATGTTATTTTGGTCCATTAAGAGAGGTGTGTGGAGGGGTAATCCACCCCCCCCTCCCCCTAACTGGCTTTCCGCCTCGCACCGCCTTCCTCCCACACGCCACTTTCTTCTTCATCAAGACAAAACAAAGCCGTAGTTTCCCCACCAACTCATAAATCGTGGCCTCTGGGGCAACTGGGTCGCTAACTGAGGTTTCTCACTCCGCCGACCCGTCGACTCCCCGGCCTTCCTGTCTCCCTCCAACGACACATACTCTCTGTCACCGCCACCTCGCACCACCAAGGGATCACTACCTACTTGGCACTGAGTACCACCGACAGGAAAGGGTACCTACAGATTGTTCCGCGAGCTCAAATGTCCACTGATCAGTACCAATGACCACGATCCGGCACCTGACACCCCCACCACTTGACGACCATTTAGTAGCAAAAACAGTTTTCAACGTAACGTCCACAAGTTGCAAGTTTGATATTAATAACATGTTTTTACGTAAGACATAAATCATGGAACTCGCTAAATGTTTCAAAACTCATTTAATAAAGTTAAACTTCTGTATAAAGCGTGTGAGATTTTACCAAGTCTAATGACGTTACCTGAAAGAGGAGGAAGAAGAAGAAGAGAAGGAAGGGGTGGAGGAGGAGGAAGAAGAGGAGAGGGAGGAAGAGGAGGAAGAGAAGGAAGGGGTGGAGGAGGAGGAAGAAGAGGAGAGGGAGGAAGAGGGGGAAGAGAAGTAGGAGGAGGAAAATGAGGTGGGGTAAATAACCAATCACAATTTCTCTCAACAATCATTAAAAATTATTTTCATGAAATCGACGAAATTTAGAACAACTCTCTAATTTATGTTACTAGCTCACTATAACTATTGCACTAATTCTTCATAAGTTTTCACAGGTTCATAAATTCCATAAGTTTTTCCTATAGAGTTGCTTCATATAAATTCGTTGACACAGAATTTTGACCTAAAACAGCACTAGAGTAAATATCACTACGCGTCGTTAAGTAGTGCGGGTCTCTTGGGTGTAGTCCACGAGTGCCTCTGATGACGTCACGTTGTTGGTTATCCTTAATCGAGTCGCCTCACTGTTTACCATTGTTTGTCTACCAGCACAAACAATGGTCTATATACTTGCTGAATCATTGTAAACTTATATCATGATTTTACAGACCACTGCGCATCTATCTATGTGAACATAATGTGAAAAATGTAAACAAAACAGGCATTTAAAAATCAAAGCTGCACACACACACACACACACACACACCATTTTCTGCCTGTGAGGTGTGAGTGGGGTGGAGGTGGAGTGTGAGGCGGAGGTAGAGTGTCAGGTGGAGGTGGCGTTGTATGAGGTGGAAGTGGAGTGGGTATGGGAAGGTGGAGTGTGAGGTGGAGGTGTTGATGAAGGTGGAGGTTCTATGTAAGGTGGAGGTGGTGGAGAAAGTGGAGTGTGATGTGGTTGGTGTGGATTTATCTGGTTGTCTCGTGAGGGTCATCTGAGACAAGGGCTGGTCTACCGAGGTAGGTTAACACACACACACACACACACACACACACACACACACACACACACACACACAACTGTAATTATATAACTTGAATTTAATTGAAACAGTTTATCTAACCAGAAAAACACAGATACAGAGTGGATAATAATAACAATATTAACATGGCTGAGCCAGTTGAGAACCTGAGCTCTCCTGTAGGCACCTGATATATACTATACATTTATCTCAAGGAAGTATTGTGTAACATTTAGTATCATCTGGAATAGTACAATAGCATGGTGGTAATAAGAACATCTCATAATGTTACCACGGTTATCACTTCAATATTTACTTATTTTATTTATTTATTTATTTTATTTTTTATTTTTTTATTTTTTTATTTTTTTACGGCAGCGATATGAATTTCAGTATTCGTGGTGGTCACATTCGAGAAGTGTGTGTGTGTGTGTGTGTGTGTGTGTGTGTGTGAAACTGACTTTTTCAATTATCCAATTAAAAAACGATAGATTTCATGCTTAAGTTAGCTGCATATAACACATTTTACCTGTTTTTAATTTTGTAAATCTGTTCGCGTTTTGCTTATTGTGTAATTGGAGTAAGAAACGAATTTTGCCCCCAAAAATTACTCCACAATTTTTCGCAGACTAAGTGTAAGCTTTTGACTCGTATGATTCAATTAAAATCGGTCGGCTGGTCAAAAATTAACGGTCTTTTCTCATGAGTCAGCCACTACAGGTAATGTGAGGAGTATTTCATGTGTTTTATTGAACGAATCCTTTTCCGTTGCCATCAACAGTAGCGTTACCTAGTGCAAAATTATACTAAACAAAATTAAAGAATTAAATAAGTAAATTAAATATATATTACTTCTACTAAATAATAATAATAATAATAATAATAATAATATTATTATTATTAATTATTATTATATGCATATCACAAACTACTGTTTTGGTTCAATTGAATTTAGAGCCCTGACAACTTAATTCGCTGTGATCTATGTTATATGTGACACAGGCACCCAGTAAACAACATTCAGTCACACGGAGGACTTGGTAGAAGGGACATAGTTCTTGCATCAGGCACTCAGCATCTGTTCAGAAGCCCTGGAGACCCTGAAGATGGCACCCAGCTCCTGTATCGAGCACCTAGCACCCAGGATCCCACTGTGGCCTTCTCGGTACACCACACATCGTCCTGTACAACTCTCGAGTGGGTTTAAGGAGACAAGCTTAACACAACGCACGGAGTTTAGAAATAAGATTTTTACAAAACCCATTACCATAATGCGGGACGCGAGCGACGAAAAAAAGAAAACACATACACACATTCCACCCTCGACTTCCATTGGCACACAAGGCCCCCCCCCCCGTCGAGCCCGGCACACACGCGGGCTGGGACGATCCAAACTACACGTCTCACATAGCCCCAAGACCGACCAACACAACCTTTTCACATGTTTCCACGACTCCTAATAGCCCTTTAACTTTCTCCATATCCCTTCACAGCCCTTAATAAGTCTTATTAATTGATCACAGTTCTCAACGGCCCTTCGTTTCCCTTCAAAGCTCGCCACAAACCCGCTCTTCCTCCTCCACCTCATCCACCTCATCCACTGCATGAGATTAGTCTGCCTCCAAAGTTTGGTTAACGACGAGGGGGAACGCGCGGCTCGGCAAGATATAAGGAGAAACTTGGCAGTGTAACCGACCTAAACAATATCATACTGGGAGTCATATCCTAGAAGTTCGCGGATCCCCAAGATTTATATTGGTCGTGGTGCGCATGAGTGGCTAAGGCTGCCAAGATGATCTGCCTCCCCCTCCCTCCCTACCAACCACTCTCTACCCTCCCCCACCATCTTTATTCTACCATTACCACCATCTCCTCCTCTTCTCTCTCCTTTATCCTTCAAAATAATAACAATAAAAATATCGTTAAGTAACACCATCTTCAAAACAACAAAAATATCCAAGAATTAGCCACCTGTGTCAGCGCTATACTAGTTACGTGTTCTTTGTCAGCCAGGTAGTCAATCAATCAGTCAGTCAGTCAGGATTGGTATTCACAGAGCTGACAGGCGCAGAAACATTAATATCATTCACGTATTCGATAACAGCACTTGACGTATCCTATAACTCTCTAGCTGCTGTTATAATGGATTACTGTACTACGCTTTACTGACTAAGCTTAGTCCCTTCTACTCCATTATGGTTCAACGCGTAAGTCGAGTGTATCACAACATCCGGGTGATGCTGGTGATAAAAGAGCTAACGGGGGCAGACAAATATCAACATGGTACTGGAAATGTTTACATCCATGGAGGGGCCTTCAACTAATCGACCAAGGAAGGAATTTGAATAATGTTTTCAGTCGCCCCCCCCCCCCTAAAAAAAGAGACCATGTGTATGCGCGCGCGCGAGAGAGAGAGAGAGAGAGACCCAGGCGAGGCAGGAAGAGCTCGCCACACAGCTGATGTTATTATAATATATTTCTGTACTTCAACATCTTCTCGGGTCTTTATTCACGTCTACTATACCAGTTCGTACAGTAAACAACAATTAAGAGGGTCATATTTCTCTCTCTATTACCCAGCAGACGTCTGTGTAATTATTATTATTAGTAGTAGTAGTGGAAGTAGTAGTAGTGTTGCTCTCAATATTATAATTATTATTATTATTGTCATTATCAATCTTACCATTGTCATTCTTATTACTATCATTATCATCGCATCAAAATTCTACACACACAACACTCGTCACGTGTCGTTAAACTCTAGCAATACAACTCGACTCCAGATGATTTTCTTTTTAAATGGTCATAAAAGCGATCTAATTCACCCTTAATGGCCAATAAAAGAGTCTTCGTGAGGGAAATGGAGGAAATTGTTGCTTCAAGACTGGTTCTGACTCTTGCCTCGACGAACAAAGTGTTCAGGTCTTGTTGTCTACCCGTCCAGAACGCGAAGTCAACACAATTAATCACGAACACGGCAGCTATCCCAGGCGTCCACTGCCCTCCCACACCAGGATATTCAAAGGTTCCTACTGTAAACATTTTCTCTTAACTGCAGGTATGAGAAGGCATCAACCGTCTCGCTTGAGGTACGACATAAAGATGGATTCTGAAATATTCGGACGTTAAGTTCTCCTCGTTATTAGACACGAGAACACATCTTGCTGGTTCACTTTTGTTACGACACAATGGAGGATTCTGATATATTCGGACGCAAAGCTCTCGTTATTGTAGCTATTAAAGGACCTAGCTGACTTAAGTAAGCTTCAACACAAGGAAGAATCCCTAGAGGCTCGTATGTCACATTTTCTTCATAACTGGAGATGTAAGAAACAATCTGGACGGCTTAATTAACGTACGACACAAAGATGAACTGTTGGTATGCTGCATCTTCCTCCTAATAAGATGTAAGAACGAATGTAATCGGCTTAATATTTAAAAAAAAAAAAATTACAACAAAAACAACTTCTAATATGGTTTCAAAATTGCTCTGACTTTACCTCACCTTCGTAAATCCTATAAAAGCAATTGCAAAACAAAACCAAAGTAGACTTCTCGTGAATCGAATGATTGTATTTGTCGAAATTCAGAATCAGTGATTTTATTTAGATTTTTTGGTAAACAGTACTGTTTCCTGTTTACTAATAAATACAGCTACAGTAACTTACCCTGTGTTGACAGTATTTAAAGAGGTGCCTTATGGTAATCTGAAGGCTTATTAGGTACTATAAGTACAAGTACGAACTTAGTTATAAACTGCAGGTTTATTGACCATGTAGTGAAAGTATGACACTCTTGGTGCTTTAACCTAGGTAAAACCTATCCCCTATATCTCGACTGGTTATTATTATTATAATTATTATTATTATTATTATTATTATTATTATTATTATTATTATTATTATTATTATTATTATTATTATTATTATTATTATTATTCCACTATTCAGTAGTAGTAGTACTTTAACCCAAACAAAACAAAACATTATCACCTTCTCCAATGACGGACGACTTGTATGACTCACAAACAACACTTGCATGACATAGTTAATAGGCCCCAACCTTATGCACTCCAATCTTATGGTTACGTTAGGTCAAAGTGGAGCATATTTGACCTTCAACCTACCATACAAGAACTGACCCTTGGTATTTACTGATTTAAAGAAATTGGTCTGTAGTAAATGCGAATTTTTCCGTAGGTACGCTTTCAAGGACATTCCACCCCGCGCCAGTTCTCTGCAGTATATTCAACACTCAAGTTTTAAAGTTGTCCTCTCTCTCTCTCTCTCTCTCTCTCTCTCTCTCTCTCTCTCATATTCTTTCATCACATCCCCACAGTCTGCATCCTGACACAACTACCAACACACATCAACTCTGACACGACACATCTTATCCTCAATCCATCCACACCCTCCTTCACACTACATCCACACCCCACACCATTCACATCATCCATACTACATCCACAATATCATTTTCCATCCACATCCCTCTCCTTTCATCCACACTCTTCATCTTTTATCCACATCATCTATATTACATTTACACCCCTTCACTATCATGCATATTACATCCACACATTTAAAATATCCACACCATCCACATTACACTTACACCTCTCCTCTTTCATCAACACCCACCTTCCCCATCTCCTCCACACAGAAGTTCATTCACCCTGGACAAGTACCGGACATTAATTCCTGGCCTCACAGTCTTTGGTCACCTGTCCCAGAAGACCATGATGACTGTATGACAAAACGACGTAACCCACAATGACTCCTTCCACTACGAGAGAGAAGGTGATGACTGAGCTACACCACAATAGTAATTTAGGCTGAAAAACCGCATTCAAAATAGTAGGATTACGATCTTTCTGTCCGTGTGTAGGTGATGAGTGTGTGTTAGTGGTGCGCCGTCATGCTTTTGGTAGGGGGGAAGTGTGTTTGCATATACTAAGTAAGGGCAGGTCTAGTGTGGGGAATGATTTTGTTGTTAGTTTAATTTATAATAAAACTTGAAGTGGTGGAAATTTGAGGGTAGTAAATCTGTTATTGTTTAAGTCGCAATATAGAAGGATTTTATCTACCGCCTCTCCTTGAAGTGGGATTACTAACCTCATCTCTATACATTACTCACAAACGTAAGTACATTGGGAAATGATGGTTACAAGGGGGTACACTTCATACATCAACATCACAAAATACAACACATCACCGTAAGACATCACCATCAATAATACCTTGAACATCACTACCTCCCTATACTGTACACACACACACCACTTGGGGGAGCTTTTGTTAAACAGATCCCTCACTTCCTACTCAATATGATATACTCAACAACTTTAGCTGTCAGATGTTAGCGAACTACTTAGTTAGCTCACCAACTACACCCACTTAATTAACAAGTTTGGAGTAATTGTGGTCGAGGCAAAGTGGAGGATTTTGGTGGCCAGGGGGAGTGGAAGGGGTGCAGGGTAAATTGAACAGTAGGCCTAACACGACCAGGTCCATTAAAACCGCGCTCTATCAGAATGTCCTCCATTACAACTAAGCCCCACTAGGTTCCCTCCCTCCAAGAAAGGCTCACAGTCCAAATTCTCAAAACTTACTCAGGTTGATTCTTCCAAGCGCCTCCAACTACCCCATAACAAAGCTACGGAATAAACATGGCGGTCAATATGGCATCAGAATTGGCACTGAGACTCTACCGTGACGGGATGTGTTCACTCTTCTCTTCTTTGTATAGGAATAACACATAAAGTAAGAGAACGTGTCAAGTTTGCAGGGTTTGGAACATCTCAGACGCGGTATGTAGATTAGTTGGTTCGTTTGTATCAGGGAGGAGAAACACAGTGTGACATAGTTAAGGGGGTGACATAGGTAAGGGGGATGACATAGGTTAAGGGGGTGACATAGGTTAAGGGGGTGACATAGGTTAAGGGGTGACATAGGTTAAGGGGGGTGACATGGGTTTGACATAGGTTAAGAGGGTGACATGGGTTAAGGGGGTGACATAGGTTATGAAATAGGTTAAGGAGGTTGCCATAGATTAAGGGGGTGACTTAGGTAAGGGGGACATATGTTAAGAAGGGTGACAGAGATAAGGGTGACATAGGTAAGGAAGATGACACAGATAAGGGAGACGACACAAACAAAGTAAACGACGCAGATAAGGTCGTTGACACGTGGGACACATAAGGGAGGGAAGGGGGGAAGGAGGAGGGAAGGAAGGAGGAGGAAGGGAAGGGGGAGGGAGAAGGAGGCGGGGAGGGAAGGAAACAGGGAGGGAAGGAGAGAATATGTGTGGTGGGGTACAAGAGCCACCATTGTTTATGCATCACAGATATTTGCGCCCGAGGAAACATAGATCGCCCGTCATTATGCCAGTCATCCTTCCCTTTGTCATATACCACATTTTTGGCAAGGGGGAACCATTGTGTGTTGGGGGGGAGGGGTGGGGGGGTGTTGGTCGACTGTAGTGCGGGTGTTGTGTATCAGGGGAGGGGCGATTACACTATATACACATCCCCCCCAGTGAGTGTAGTTTAGATGATAAACAACCGAGGGTCTTTCACCTGAACCTTTCCAGCTGTTAGTTGTAAAATGGTCAATTACACTTAAGGTTGAGTATTCACAGTGGGTGTAGTTAGGATGATACATTGGTACCTTCCTAGTGGCTATAGACAGAAGAGGAGAACTGTCGTACTGAGGTGAATATCTACTGTCAAAGCTCCTATACTCCCCACCTCAGAGAGTGGGTGTGATCAGAGGAGGAGGAGGAAGAGTGACATGTGCAAGCTTGTTCTGCACGCCTACACTCGTTGACTCACTGAGGCCTTTCTCTATAATAAGTGAAGATTCGATACTCTCTCTCTCTCTCTCTCTCTCTCTCTCTGTACAAAGAAGATATATGATTTCAGTCAAGTGAATCCTTCCTAATCCGAAAAGATCTCAATTCTAAGAGGCACCAACCCTTAAGTCTGATTAGGTTAGGCTCGTTCGGGTCAGGTTAGGTTAAGACGCGTACAAACTGAGGCTAAATAAAAATGCGTACCATCTGACGAACAACGTGACCTGATGTGACCTACAACAGCTGATGGCTCTTTCACTCAACGTCATTAGCTTAAATTCACCAGCAATTTGGAGAGTTTTTATATTGTGAGGCGCCGCTACCTACACTTCTGTCTAGCTCCTGTTACTCCGGTCTCTCTCTCACTGGATTTTCCATCATTCCATCACAGTCTCTCCTTTTCTCTGACTCTTTCACTGTTGATGTTCGACAATGCACAGTGCCTCTCAGGCGTGAAAGAGAAGGGAAGTGACCTTCTCAGGATGTCTCTCCAGATTCATAAACCAATTTGATGAACATTAGTGAGAGAGAGAGAGAGAGAGAGAGAGAGAGTCCACCTATCTCTTGATATGTATACGAGTATACAGGTACATCGCAGACCAAACTCCAGGGAGCGGGAGCACTAACAACCTTGCACCACAAGCATTAAGAAACAACAACAAGCGTAACCCACTGAAATAACTTTACTGAACAAGACCGAGCAAATGAAACGCCGCCATCAGCTTTACAACAACAGTCAGAAGCTTTCCCAACTAACAACGTGACTACACAGCTACGTGCAGCCGCCTCACATTACCACCACTCGCCAGGGGTCATCCAGGTCACGTCAGGTATACAAACGCACGAGAAAATCATCTGAAAGCAAATCAGCTGAGCGTGACGTAGGAAGAGAGATGAATGACTTTGTTTACATGACGGGGAGAAGAGAATGTCAACACACAGGACAGGGAACCCTCCGAATCACAGAGGTCGTACGTCACGTTTTTATATCTACAACTGTTAATCGTGAGAATGTATGTCAAAGGTTCCTTCGTTAATTTTTTTGTTCTCCCAGTATTGTTGACTGTGTGAACGCATCCCATAAAGATTCGTATTATTAAATTTCTCACCTCACTCCAGACAAGAAACGAACATCAACACAGACACATCCAAGCTTACCGCACAGGAACATAATGTGATCCAAACAACGTGGATAAGCGCTGGAACTCCACTGTAACTTGAATACATTAGATATACCTCGTGAAAACAAACATAAGGAACACTAAGGGCCCGGAAGGTCGTAGTCATCCTCGTAACAGTGTTTATTCCGGGATAATTTGTATGTAAATAAAAACTTATACATTATGAGGGTCATTACAACAGCCCGCTCGGTTATGACATCAGGAGTGACTAGGGAGGTTATGTGTGTGTGTGTGTGTGACGGCACTGGGTGTAGGGGGAGTGTGGCAGTAGAGTGGACTGGTGTAGTGAGGGTGTGTATGAGAGGCTGGGTGTAGTGAGGGGTGTGTATGAGAGGCTGGGTGTAGTGAGGGTGTGTATGAGAGGCTGGGTGTAGTGAGGGTGTGTATGAGAGGCTGGGTGTAGTGAGGGGTGTGTAGGGCTGGGTGTAGTGAGAGAGGCTGGGTGTAGTGAGGGTGAGGCTGGGTGTGAGTGAGGGTGTGTATGAGAGGCTAGGTGTAGTGAGGGGTGTGTATGAGAGGCTGGGTGTAGTGAGGGGTGTGTATGAGGCTGGGTGTAGTGAGGGTGGGTATGAGAGCTGGGTGTGATGAGGGCAGGTGCCTGGGTGTAGTGAGGGGTGTGTATGAGCTGGGTGTAGTGAGAGGCTGGATGTAGTGACGTGTATGAGAGGCTGGGTGGTGAGGGTGTGTATGAGAGGCTGGGTGTAGTGAGGGGTGTGTATGAGAGCTGGGTGTAGTGACGGTGTGTATGAGAGGCTGGATGTAGTGACGGTGTGTATGAGAGGCTGGGTGTAGTGAGGGCTGTGTATGAGGCTGGGTATAGTGACGGTGTGTATGAGAGGCTGGCTGGGTGTGGTGAGGGTGTGTATGAGAGGCTGGATGTAGTGACGGTGTGTATGAGAGGCTGGGTGTAGTGAGGGTGTGTGTATGAGGCTGGATGTAGTGACGGTGTGTATGAGAGGCTGGGTGTAGTGAGGGTGTGTATGAGAGGCTGGGTGTAGTGACGGTGTGTATGAGAGGCTGGGTGTAGTGAGGGTGTGTATGAGAGGCTGGGTGTAGTGAGGGTGTGTATGAGAGGCTGGATGTAGTGAGGTGTGTATGAGAGGCTGGGTGTAGTGAGGGTGTGTATGAGAGGCTGGATGTAGTGACGGTGTGTATGAGAGGCTGGATGTGTGAGGGTGTGTATGAGGGCTGGGTGTAGTGAGGGTGTGTATGAGAGGCTGGGTGTAGTGAGGAGGGTGTGTATGAGGGCTGGATGTAGTGACGGTGTGTGTATGAGGCTGGGTGTGGTGAGGGTGTGTGATGATGAGAGCTGGGTGTAGTGAGGTGTGTGTGAGAGGCTGGATGTAGTGAGGGTGTGTATGAGAGGCTGGGTGTAGTGAGGGTGTGTATGAGGCTGGGTGTAGTGAGGGTGTATGAGAGGCTGGATGTAGTGACGGTGTGTATGAGAGGCTGGGTGTAGTGAGGGTGTGTATGAGAGGCTGGGTGTGGTGAGGGGTGTGTATGAGAGGCTGGGTGTAGTGAGGGTGTGTGGAGGCTGGATGTAGTGAGGGTGTGTATGAGAGGCTGGGTGTAGTGAGGGTGTGTATGAGAGGCTGGTGTAGTGACGGTGTGTATGAGAGGCTGGGTGTGTATGTATGAGGCTGGGTGTAGTGACGGTGTGTATGAGAGGCTGGGTGTAGTGAGGGTGTGTATGAGAGGCTGGGTGTAGTGACGGTGTGTATGAGAGGCTGGGTGTAGTGAGGGTGTGTATGAGAGGCTGGGTGTAGTGACTGGATGTAATAAGACCATCACATCTAAGTGTGCCCCTTCATCCCTATCTAGACCTTCCCATCCTTTCCCTTCACTTCCCTTCTCTCTCTCTTCTACCATTCATCTCTGTATTACACAATAATCATCTTACCAATCCTTCACTTCCCATTCTCTCGACCTGCCCTCAATAGTGTAAATACCTCCTCATCACCTGACTGTTTCCACACACCTGCCTGTCTCCACACACCTGTTCTCTATATCTGGATTTATTTTTTTTAACCACCAGTATCCTCTTCACTTCATATAAGACCTAAGACACTCAAGTACATAATTTCTATAGGTTTTAGTTTGTTCTTCCTGTCTCTTAATGTCCACAGTCCATCCTACTGACCGGTATACTGGCGTTGGCTCTATTTATTCTCCTTTGTTTATATCTATGTCTCAATTGATGTGCCTCTCTCTCTCTCTCTCTCTCTTCTCATATATCTCTGTTGAGTAATGAAGGCCCCCTCTGTTACCTCCTCTTACTTCCGTTGCTCTGTGGTTCAGGTCATCGTTCAATGTTTTACTTTCACACACACACACACACACACACACACACACACACACACACACACACACACACACACCAACTCCCAAATATCTGAAACCACTTATTTTTTTTCCCTATTCTGTCTCCATTCACGGAAACTATAATTTCTCCCCGTCTCTCTCTCTCTCTTCTCTATTTATTTTCTCCACACACAAAAATATCAGCATTGAACGATATAGTGTAAGGACGCATCAGTTGCCCCAGTAAAACTAACCACCAGGAATATAATATTTTATAACAACTACAAGCACATTTATCGAACATAAAAGAGATATGACTGTGTGTTTATCCATGCTCGTGTGTAACTGCCGCCCCAAAACGACAAGAATATCGAGTGAAGCTTATGGTGTTGTGTGCCAGGTGGCCTTCCCCTCCACCACATCCACACCACCACACTGTCACATCACCATACTGCCATAACAATTCCACCTTACCATTTCCACCACACCACCTCCTCCACACCATCACACATTACCACACTGCCATAACAATTCCACCTTACCATTACCACCACACCACCTCCTCCACACCATCACACTGACACATTACCACACTACCGCACCACCTCCACACTGCCTTACCACTTCCACCACACCATCAAACTGTCCCACCACCTCGACACTTCCATACCACTCCCACCACACCACCTCCTCCACACCATCACACTGATACATTACCACACTACCGCACCACCTCCACACTGCCATACCACCTCCACCACACCACCACATCATCTCCACCACACCAAAATTCCATTCCACCGACACCACACTACCTTATTAACCGCCTCTTTCACCATATTACCACTCTTTTAACCGCCGCCACTACACCACCACTCTCGCACTTTATCTTCACCACACAGATCACCACCACCACACCACACAGATCACCACCACGTCACTACTCCACCACCACCTACACCACGACCACAGCCAGCCATCCTCACTAGTTTGTGGCGAAACCAAATGATTTAGCCAGAGGGCGTTGGGGAATTTTGTGACCTGAACGACAGAACTAAACTGTGGCGTGAATACTGAAGTAGCGATCACCATGGTAAGCCAACCACCCACCCACACACACAGACACACGTACGTTCCAGTTTTAACATTCGCCTCTTGTATGGGCACCTTAACCTGACCTAACTCTATTGGGCTATTCAAAGGACGTGTCGATATCCTATGATTTTTCTTTTCTTTCCTGACCCGAATTGTAACTTTTTTTCTGTCTTATATTTTTTTAGCCTTTTTTCCCCTCTCCACCGAATCAAATTATTTAAATATTTTATGTGATGTCTTACTTGTTGTTAAATCTTGAATGGTGTTAACTACTGCTCTCAGTTCCTCATCACTGTATCAAGGTGTGACTACGTCTGAGTTCTAGTGTCTAATGTGTTTGCTGGTAATAATAATAATAAATCTACTTTTTTTTAACCTATATCTTCACAACATTCGTGTATGTTATAATGTCTTAGGTATTCGACTTAGTTTATTGTACTTTGGGTCTGAATTAGATATGGATTCACAAGTGTCCCAAAGTAATATTTCAAAATTGTGTACCAAAATAATGCCGCACAACAGCGCCCCACAAAGGTACACATATCCATCTCCCCGCCTCCCCTCTCCCCCAACGCACGACGAGGCAAAATTCCAACATCGCTGCAGCAAATCACGATTTTTGTTAAGGCAAACTTCAGCCACGCACGTCTCCAACTATGTTGCATCTCATTACCTGGTGTGACAAGCAAACCTTCAAGCCTTTGGTAAATATCTGGAAGAAACTTTGTATTTGAAAAAAGCCGTAAGATATACACACACACAAAAGAAGAGACTCACAAAAACTACACAACTATAAATAACAATTCTCAAGAATAACGCAAACACTTATTTACACAGTGGGTGTAAAAATTATCACTAGAAACTTGGTTTGTTTACATGGCGGGACAACCATGGAATAACCGACTGTGTCAAGAGCAAACAATGTTGGATCTCACACAGTGTTTCAGTTGTCTGCACAACAAAGATCTTGATGCTCTCTTGTTTACAATAAACAATCTTACGCTGTGATGATTCAATCGTCTATACGGAGGACTCTGAAGCTTTCTTGTTTACTAAAATCATTGTAGAACGAGATATTACCCTTGTCTATTACCCGGACGTTGCCGCTCTTCTGTTCAATAAAAACATAGTGTATTTATAACGAAAACTCTGAAGATTAGCGCCGCCATGGTTCAACAGGACAGTTGTTGGAGATGGAATTACTACCACCAAGAGTACAGCTGTTGAAGACTTGTGAAGACAGAAAGACAACAAAGGAACCTAATCGTGTTTCCATTGATTTAATATATTCAGTATAATACATAAACGTATCTACAGGTGTACTTATTCTTGAATCAGGTGAGGGGGAGTTTGATTCTAATCTTCCTACAATTAAGTTATTTTTTGACTTGAGATTCGTCGAGTCCGCGAGTTCTAAACTAACCAAAGTTTCTCTGAGTTTACTGTGTATAAGTTATAGCTTGATCAGACCTTTAGACGCTGACTGACACTGGCTGAAGGTTTTGTGCCCCAGCCAGAAGAAACTCACACGTGCCTAAGGATCCAGTCACAATAGAGGTTAGTTATTACAGCTCCAACCCAAACCATTCTTTAGTTGATGTCCCAAACTAACTGATTCTTTGTGTTTGGTTTAGTTAACTCTAAACTTATCACACATGGATCTATCTTGCCCTTAATATTTTTTCTCGTCCTGTCATTTATTGTCTGGTAATATGAGAACTTATTTTAAATGTGGAATCGATACTGTACAACCATTAGCTCTGAAGTTCTTTGGCCTCTCACGATAACGAGGAAAAAAGTAAAAATGTTAAAGAATAAAAAAAAAATGGATCACGTGAAGATTAGTCCCCCAGGCTTGTTTGATCTTAAGATTATACACCCTAATGCTAACCTAACCTAACAATCCAATCCTAACCTAAACTAACCAAACTTAATCTAATCCTAACCAAGTCCAACCAAACTTAATCTAGTCCTAACCTAACAATCTAATCCTGATATAGTCTAACCTAACTTAATCTCATCCTAACCTATCCTAACTTAATCTAATCCTCGTTTAACCTAACCCCCCCCCCCACACAGGTAGTGGTAAGGTGTTTAATCATCAGGTGAAATAAGCTGTGAAGGAGTTATTGTTCTTCAGGTGATAAAAACAAATAGTCAAATGATCTGCCTCTTCGTGTGTATGTAAATAAATCAATTAGTGATCTTCCATATACATAAATTCTCTCTCCCTCCTCCTATCACTCCTATCACAGTTGCGTCGCCACAATTACCAGAATCAATCAATCCTCCTATCACTACTATTGGCGTAAATACTACCTCGTCAACTCGTTCTATTACTACTACTACTAATAACATCAACTGTTCTCTCGACACTACACCTTCAAAAAACTAAAATTAAAAATGTCCCACGTTTGAATATGAAGAGTGGAATTTTCAGCCAGTGTTCCACAATTAAAGTCTGACAACAGTCCTTAAACAGTTGCCAGTCCAACGTCCGACAATACATAACACAAGAGTATCATAAATGTTTTGATGGAGTTCACTTAAAGTGTTATGAGATTTTCTTATTCAGATCCACAACAATGTCACTTACAACACCACTCTACGGTAATACAGGAATATTTCAATATAATGACACTCCACAAGTGTCCTATACAACAATAGTTCCCAGGTGTACCAAAAGGGCACCATCCACTGTTGAGAAGTGTCCCTGAAGCCCAGTTTGGGTGAGTGAACGCAGGTTAAGTAAAGGAAGGAGTGAGGGCAGCTAGGGTTGGGCACTGCTGGGCGAGTGTCATGTGATATGCAACAGTAGAGCCAAGAGGCAGCGCATAACCACTGACATAACAAACACCTAGGACACCAGTACTCTGTATTGTGATAGCTCACTCACCAGCCGCTACTCCCTCAATACCTGCTGGGTAACACTAAGCATCACCAAACTCGGCCGTAATAACGCCCTCACGTGTAGCATGTAGAAACACTGGTATCCACTACCTGCTAACGTAACGCCAGTTCACAAGGTCACGCACTCGCTTATTATGGCACAACTGACATAATAATATAAATAAAAAACCTTAACCAATCTCTTCTCCAGGGATGATACAGTTCGCTTACTGTTCCAGAGGCAGCTGTCACAGACACCACACAACTATACACCGACAGACACAAAACTGAACTTGATTGGAGACCAACCCACACCACCAACTCTTGACTCCGGCCCCGTACCGAGGATAATAAGTCATGGGTGTAGGCCACTCACTGAGCACAGGCTGGAATGCTAGCCCGCGGGCACAAGATGGCTTGAGTAAGAGGCACCCAGAGCCCGTCTCACTATCTGTTATTACCTTTGTTTATAACAATAACAATGGTGAGGCACATAACACACGCGTAGTAAAACACACTCCCAGTGGAAATATAATTTCCTCAGAATATGTCCTTTGTGTATTCCTGGCAGGAACCCATACTCTTCCTATCCTCTTAATGCAAATTAGACACCTTCAACATGTAGTCTTACCCCCGGCAACCTGTAATTACATGCTCAAACACTACTACTATAAAATAACCCCACTTGTCCTCCTCCCACTCCTCTTTCTCTCAGTAAATAATTCAGAATTATTCAGATCGGTATTTGGGAACTTACAGAGTTACGACAAAAGCGGTGATCATCATACACCGCCAAGAGGCTCGCGGGCTGGTAACTATCATTGCGCTCCACAATTGAGATCACTATTTCCTTACCTCGCCCTGAGAGAAGTCTCCTCTATCTGTCACTCTTAATCCTTAAAACAATAGGAAAGTAAATTTTCTGATGTACTCAGATGATCATCGACGGTGCACCAGTAGTCAACATAAGGTGTGTGTGTGTGATGGCAGGAGAAGGGTTGGGACATCACCTTAAGATGCTGTTTGTTTCTGCCCCGCGGGACTAAAACCTCGGTAATTGCTGAGGAAATTCCCTGGGACTACACGAGACTGCGGGTCCCACAGCTTCCCGGGGAGCCGCGTATGATAGAACTCCCAATATAAGTTATAACCTAAGGGAATCATTCATAATAACCAATTATACAAGAAAAAAGTCTGCTTGAGGAATGGCGCTTGGAGAGTCGATGACATAACAGCCTGGCCCTTGTGCATGGCTCAGCAAGTATTGTTTTATGGTAGAGGCAGCAGCTGTCTCGCCGTCTTGTTGTTGTGACTGGTTTTATGACGATGTCAGAAAGGCCAAACATCACAGTCCAGATTCATAAAGGTTCGTATGGTGAGTGCCCCTAGTAGCAGAGAATGTAACCAACGGATAAATTCAGATCAAAACACAAACAAATACATCAAAATTAAACTGAGACTTAACTTTAACTACATACCAGTTAGGAGACGTAATTAACATACAGGATTTTCCCGTGAGTTAAGTTTACCTCCTGGTGCTGCTCAGTGATGGTAACTAGTCAAGGAAGAGACTCAGTTAAATGTTTATGTTATTTTTGGATGCTATTTTTGTGCTCAAGTTACAGTCAACCCGTTAGGTGCCTTATTAATATTTATTTACTTACGAGGAATATATCTCGTACGAACCATTGTGAATCTGGAACCAAGACACCGAGCCCTGAGAACCTGGCCCGGCAGGAGGAGGGGCGGCAGCTCACATTCCTCAACTCTACTTAACGTTCGTGTCGTTAATATTTCCTGTGTTTGTTTTTGTGTACAGACAACAGGACGTTTTACTCATTAACCATAAGTGACTACAACACAGGCGACGTCACCGCTCTCACTGGCCTTGACGTAACTAATCACAATATCACAATAATGTCTTATGTTGCCTAAGATTTCATTATAAAGTAAAATTTGCAGAAACAAGTCCGAATTTACGACCCCTGAATACTGAGTTCCAGGGTCTTGATGAGGCTTCATATCAAGGATTCAAATTTGACACGATACTGAAGTTGGAAGTTGCCTGTAATATATATATATAATATATATATATATATATATATATATATATATATATATATATATATATATATATATATATATATATATATATATATCTTAACATGTTTCAGTTCAGGTGTTTACATCCGGCGTGACACTATTTTGGGAGGCCCATAGATACCATTACAAGTAGCTTCATACACACACACACACACACACACACACACACACACACACACAAACTGACCTTGACCTCTGATAATTAAATGTTTCAAGAACAAATGACCCCACCTAAATGAAACTAATCTGGAGGGTGACAGCAGCAGTAGTAATAGTATTAATGTGACCGGCTGCATCATAAGCAAACAGCAATAGTGTTAACTGTAGCAGTGACAGAAGCAGTAATATCACCAGTATTAGTAACAGCAGCAGCAGCAGCAGTAGTGAAGTAGTGGTAGCAATGTGGTGGTGGTGGTGGTGGTGATAGAAACAGCAACACTCAAGTCTCATTAGCGGGAGACAGAGTGAAGTTCCCGACAGGAGAGAGAGGGAGAGAGAGAGAGACAAACCAACAAAGAAAATGGTAAGCAACGGACTCAAAGGAAATGAAAGGTGATGATGATGATGATTAAGATAAAGGAAAATATGACACAGATAAAACATCGAGAGACTGAGAGAGATGAAAGAGAACGAGAGGAGGCCAAGAGACAATAACAAAAGATATCTGAAAGGAAGGAGATAAGAGTCACAGAGACACGAGGACAATGAAACAAGAACGACAAACAATGGAAACGACACACACACACACACACACACACACACACACACACACACACACGAGAGAGAGAGAGAGAGAGAGAGAGAGAGAGAGGTCAGGGGACGATAAAGGTGACAATACAGACGTAAGCAGGAAGGAGTAAGAAGGCAAGAGAGAAACATGATTCTGAGGGGAGAGAAATGGAAGAATAAAAGTGAAGAAGAAGAGAAGGGGAAGGATAAACAGGGAAGAAAGCATTGAGAAAAATTGGTATTAAGTTAATGTAGAGGGAAGAGAGAGACAAAGGAGGAGAGGAAGAGGGAAAACCGGGATGAACATTAACACTTAATTAAGAGTCGTGTCGCACGATGATCACACACACACACACACACACACACACACACACACACACACACAGATCACTTACATTAGGTTTAACAAAAAAATTGGTATTGTCCGCCATATGATTTAACATTAATGAAAAGGATATATTATTTTTTAGAAAGGGGGAAAGGGGTAACCCTTCCTAACCCCCCCCGGCGAGTGAGGAACAGACCCAGTGGGGTATAACAATAACACGTGTAATTAATATGGTTATGAAAGACATAAAAATATATAATTACACACTACAAAATATTACAGACATCACCCACCTTGTATTTTCCAGTGCTGAGTCATGTGAGCCGATAACTGTTAGGCAGAAAAACAGAACTCCCACTTTGTGCTTTACTCTTACATCTGTTTACTTTGTTCTAGTATGTACAATAATTAATAATAATAATGATAATAATGATAATAATAATAATAATAATAATAATAATAATAATAATAATAATAATAATAATAATAATAATAATAATAATAATAATAATAATACGATGAAGATGAAAATATTATAACGACTCTAGTTTATTTATTATTTTTATTATGTATTTCATTTTGCCTTAATGAAATTCCGTTTCACTCTAATTTCAGGAACACGTCCAGTCCTTGTACTGCAGAACACGTCCTCACACCTTCCTCTCACAGAGTAGAGCCTCTATCTCTCTCTCTCTCTCTCTCTCTCTCTCTGTACCAACAATGAACGAAATCTCATTAAAACTTTGTAAATAACACAAAACTGTTCCCACTGGTGATGATGATGATGATGATGATGATAGGTTCAGGGTCAGTGGGGAATTAAAGGTGATGTGGCGGTAAACGTCACCCCTTGCTCTCATATCTGGGTTATGCTGCCACCTTTATAAAAACTGTATGACTATCGGTGTAGGTGGAGAAGGTTATGTAGCTTATGGACACATTTCTTATCTAGGTTAAGGCATCAGTTTGATTATATCTTCTCATTCATATCTAGGTTAAGGATTCCATAAGAGCAGTACGGCCACAGCTCACCACCGCCTTCACTTTTTTAACTAAAATCTGGCGCCTACTCACACCTGTGTCCCGGACATGACCCACAGACCATTATTATTATATGACCAGAAACTAGGTGTTATATATACTGGTAATAATATTCATATCAAGGTTAAGTCGCCAAGGTTAGGGTACCACCGTCACCTAGCGTCAGTCCCAAGTGTATATATAATTATTATATAGGTGAACCATGCTAAGGAGATGGGTGAAAGATCGGGTAGGTGGCAGGGTAGGTGGACACAGATGGCCGGGTAGGTGGGCATAGATGGCCGGGTAGGTAGGGAGGGAGGTGGGTGGATAGGTGGGCAAGGCGGTGGGTGGATCGGTGAGCAGGGAGGTGGATGGATGACAGCTATGGTGAGCCGGGGAGGCGAGAGATCCAGGAAAGTGAACAATAAAAAGAGAACAGAAATAAAGTCTTGTATAATGGTAAAACCGTGTCCACTACTTTTTTCCCCAGTCCGAGTTATATCATTATTTATTTTTTTTTTTACCGTCACAATCCGGCACATGACACGAAGCCGCCGCCTCCGCCACTCACAACTCAACCTGTACACGCTGTAGTTCTCCACCACCTCATCTGTCGACACTTTATACGTTTCCTTGGCATTAATGTAGTTGCGTATATATCTATCTTACCTTTTATACACACCCACACACACCCACACACACACCTACACAACGCTGAGACTCTCCTCCACGAGCTTTGATCACGTTCGGGAGCTCACGATGGCATCATGGTGGACTGGCGTCTTAGGCAGGTGGGCTCTGTGTTCAAGATGTGTAGCAAAGATTTGTTAATGTTCACTGTTGCCCCGCACGTCATGGACCAGAGACAGAGATTTGGTGTTCAAGAATTGGTCCATGAGAGTGTTGGACCCAAGTCATGGACCAATTAAAAGAGAGAGAGAGAGAGAGAGAGAGAGAGAGAGCCATCTAAAACACAAGGCAAAGACGAATATTAACACAACGAACGAGGATAAGAAAATACATATAAAAAAAATCACACATAACCAAACTGACACACACACACACACACACACACACACACACACACACACACACACACACACACACACACACACACGTCAACAAACATGCACCACCGAAACATTCCATCTCGCTCTCTCATTTCACTGGACCAAAATAAAAACACAAAACATGTTCTCTTTTTTTTTCGTTAAATTTCCGACTGCAACTTTTGGTGGCCACTACTTTGTCATGCAGAGTGAGCCGAGGGTAAAAAATAAATAAACTACGCCAACTCCCCTAATTACTGCTAATATTAACGAATGAAAAGGATAAAACATAAGAATAATGAGGCACTTTGTGTGTGTGTGTGTGTGGGTGTGTGTGTGTGTGTGTGTGTGTGTGTGTGTTTGTGTGTGTATAGGTAAAACATAAGAATAATGAGGCACTTTGTGTGTGTGTGTGTGTGGGTGTGTGTGTGTGTGTGTGTGTGTGTGTGTGTTTGTGTGTGTATAGGTCGGGTGGGGAGGTCTATGGTAGTGTGAGAAGGACCATAGGTGAGCAAGACCAAGGTAGTGTGTGAGGAGGACCATGGTAGTGTGGGGAGGGCCTTGGTAGTGGGGGGAGGAGGACCATGGTAGTGTGAGCAAGACCATGGTAGTGTGAGGAGTGACCCTCATGGTAGTGGGGAGGGCCTTTGACAGGGTGAGGAGGACCATGGTAGTGTGAGAAGGACCATGGTAGGTGTGAGGAGGACGGTGGTAGTGTGAGGAGGACCATGGTAGTGTGGGGAGGGCCATGGTTGTGTGAGGAGGACCATGATAGTGTGGGGAGGGCCGTGGTTAGTGGAGAAGGACCATGGTAGTGTGAGGGAGGACCATGGTAGTGTGGGAGGGCCTTTGTTTAGAGAGGACCATGGTAGTATGGGAAGGACCATGGCAGTGTGGGGGAGGACCTGTAATGAGGAGGAGGACCATGGTAGTGTGGGAGGCCTTGGTTTTAGGAGGAGGACCAAGGTAGTATGGGAGGACCATGGCAGTGTGGGGGAGGACCATGGTAATGAGGAGGACCATATGGTAGTGTGGGGAGGCCATGGTAGTGTGTGGGGAGGGCTCTGGTTTTGTGAGAGGAGGACCATGGTAGTATGGGGGAGGACTACAGCAGTGTGGGGAGGACCATGGTAATGTGGGAGGAGGACCATGGTAGTGTGAGGAGGACCATGGTAGTGTGAAGAGAGGACCAAGGTTGTGTGAGGAGGACCATGGTTGTAGTGGAGGAGGACCATGGTAGTGTGTGAGGAGGACCATGGCAGTGTGAGTGGTCAGAGTGGCTTTATAACGCGATATTTCTCAGCTTCTTTCATCATCTCAAGTTGAAACATTGAAGTGTTTAGACAGCTTTTAAATGGATCCAGCTTGACCTGTGTCTTGCTTGTGTTTTTCTTGGTGTGTGTGTGTGTGTGTGTGTGTATGTGTGTGTGTGTGTGTGTGTGTGTGTGTGTGTGTGTGTGTGTGTGTGTCCACGTCACCGAACACAGACAAGATACTTTTTGTTTGTGTTCTTGTTATGTTGTGCGTATTTCTTCATTGTTGTCTTTATTTCTAGTTTTTTTTTATTGTTGTCATTGCTGATATAATTACATTTAAGCCACGTAGAACCGTAAGATATTAGGCGCGTTTATCACAAGTTTGAGTTTCCCGCCAATATACTTGATTACTGGTCCAATTAACAAGTACAGAATGGTGGGCGTTAGAACTATCGTATTGAATCGTGTTGTAAAAAAAATGACTTAGTGTTTTATTTAACGGTTTAATGTGGAGGTGACACATTAGACAAAGGCCAAATAGTTTTTTTTCTTTTTTTCTTTTTAGATGAGAAAAATCTGCGGGAAAAAATGAGTTATACAGTACACGTTTTATGTCTGCAAAATAAAATGAAATATCAAATCCCGCCTCTGCCGAGCTGGGTTTTTTTATATTGAGTTATCTGTGTATCAAAGTGGGTTTTTTAACGTATTATTATTATTATTATTATTATTATTATTATTATTTCATAATCATTATTATCATTATTATTATTATCATTATTATCATTATTATTATTATTATTATTATTATTATTATTATTATTATTATTATTATTATTATTATTATCATTATCATAATTATTACTATTATTATTATTATTATTATTATTATTATTATTATTTTTATTATTATTATTATTATTATTAATATTATTATTATTATTTTTATTATTATTATTATTATTATTATTATTATTATTATTATTATTATTATTACTATTATTATCATCACCATCACCATCACCATCATTATTATCATTATCATTATTATTATTATTATTATTATTATTATTATTATTATTATTTATATTATTATTATTATTATTATTATTATTATTATTATTATTATTATTATTATTATTATTATTATTATTACTATTATTTTCGCGTTGCTGTTATCTTCACTACCATCGCTGATTGACTGACTAAGTGTACACATTAGGAAAAGGACAACTCACAAAATTTCTTCCTTACCGATACAAGAAAATAGAAAATAATAAGCATCTGCCCAGTTATCGATTTTTGGGGCATTTCTCTCAGCGATTTCAATGCCCGACAGATGGTGAGCTGTGGGCATGACCCTTAAAGAGTGAGTGAGTAGGTAGGGGTATAATAAGGGTTCAATGGAAAATATAAAGAGTGTGTGCCATGACCGTTGGGTTAGGTTAGGTTAAATTAGGTTAGGTTAGGTAAAGTGTTTATCAAATGAGTATGATCCCCAAACACCAGGTAAACTAACTATGGTAAACTAACCTACAGTCAAATAATTAAAAGTTACTGACACTCTTTCCAATATTCTATTCCAAAATTCCGCAAGCTTTTTTTTTAATAATAATAAAAAAAAAATTAATTTCTTCCTTTACTAGGATTTGTTTATTGGATTCCTCGCCGTCCCGGAAGAAGGATTAAGGGTAGCCCTCTTTTCACCGTGTTTCCTTCCGTCCGTTTGTCCGTCTCTTCGGATTTTGTGAATACGATGCCTCGAAAAATATAATAATGGATTGTATCTATATTTGGTATGGGGAATATATTATAACAGCAAATCCCACATGGGTCCAACAATCAGAGTTCTCCAGCGTATTGGTCCACAGTGATGACCTCTTGTAATGTGTGGTACTGCAGCTGGTATTTGGCCTTATATCTTGTTGTTTACCTTGAAAAAATATGACACGATGGATTTCACGACAGCTCAAACAGAGCAATATGCGGCTCACATTCACAGTAGAGACTTAATACTTAATATTCGTCGCAATATAAGAGCACAAGGGGAAGGGTGGCTGAGTGTATACAGTGCTCGCCTCCTGTCCTAAGGATAGTTCGTTCCCGGCCGGAGAACCCTTAGTCCATCCAGTAGGGATTGGGAGCGTAAATACAAGTTGAAAAAATGACGGCGATCGAGTACAGTGCCACCCATCTCTGGCCTATGAGACTCATTTCACTGCAAACAGCCAGAATACGTATCAGGTGTTGGGCCGTGGTCGCCAACTCTCAGATCGGAAGGTGGTAACTCAATTGACTAAAATATAGACTGAAGTCGGGCGAACATTCGTCTAAAGGGGAGTCCAGACCTAGTGAACGAACACGAACAAGCAAAAGCCGAATGGCCGTTTCTGTTTGTTCTTGTTCGTTCGTTCGGTGTGGACGCGCCTTAACACAGGTAGTAACAGCATGATCTCCACCAAGGATATAAACTGGAGACGTCAAGTGCTGACGCTGTTTTTTAGGGCACGAACCTCAGCATCTTAAGACGCTACGTTGGTCGGTAAACTGAAGCGCTAATTGGGTTTAACTCTTTTAACACGATTAACTCTTTAAAAGTTTTTCATCACGGAGCCTCGCCAGCTACCCCCTTTCCATCCCTATCTCACCGGGCAAAATTAATTCCCACGGAACCAGACCTGAATTTTCATACAGAACTAAAATCGTGCTTTGGTTTAGCTATGCTATGTTAGGGCGAGTAGGAATCTGTCAGTTTATGTTATGGTAGGTTTGGTTAGGTTTGGTTACTTTAGATTGGGTTGGTTTAAGTTAACTTGCAATAAATTCGGATAAATTAGTCAAGTTGTTCAGTTTAGATTAAGTCAGGTTAGTTTCTAAGTTAGACTAGTTTAGGTCAGTTTTGATTAGGTTAGGTTATGTTAGGCTATGCAAGGTTAAGTAGGGTCCTAACTTCTCCCCACCGCTGCCTCACCTCCAGTCTGCTCCCCGCTGACGAACTGAATATATTTAAGAAGTTAAATGAATGTTCTTAAAGAACGCCTGACGCTTGAGTGGGGTCAACCTGCCGAGCCCCAGTCTTTTATCCCTCGCCCGAAGTCACGATGTCTCTCTATCTGTCTGTCTGTCTGTCTGTAGACATGGGTTGTCCTCCGTGACCTGGCAATAATAACTTTTTACTGAGTACAATACAACTAAGCCTTGCACACCACTTCTTTATATGTGAATAATAAGCCGTATTGATTTTAGAGTGGGTTGTGGTGGTGGGGAGAGAGAGGGAGAGAGAGAGAGAGAGAGAGGATGGGTGGGTGGTGGGAGGGAGCGTCGGACGCACCCCTGACGGCTGGTTGTGATTTAATAATCCCAGGAATTATTAAACACTTGAGTCTCACTGTTTGCTTCCCCACACTCCTGACTTTTTACCCCTCCTTCAGGACTCTTCAGGTGAGAAACCCTGCGCCTTGGACTCACCAGAGATTACTTACACTCCCGCTAGTCAGGTCTTGTAGTGCGTCTAAGGACAATCTTGTTTGTACACACCTGTACCTGCTCTACATTCTTCCTGTCCGGTCACGTCCTACAGTGGGAGCTATTACCTCTCAGCCTTACTACCATGGAGGTGCTCGGACAAACGGCACGACAAACAGCCCCTGTGTGTGAGGCATCTTTCTTCATCTTTCTCGCACCATCAGGAATTATGCTGACTGAGTGACAGAAATTGCGCCCCCCCCCCTCTCTACATAACCTTCCCTCTGCTGTCCCCTCATAACCTGCCCCTCCCCCCTTTCCCACATAGCCTATCCTCTATCACCGACCCCCGACTCTCTCCGCTTTATGAGGGGGACATCCAGTGGAGTGAGGAACTCCCTTTAATTCGCGTCATAAACAAACTATGTGTGTGTGTGTGTGAGTGTGTGTGTGTGTGTGTGAGTGTGTGTGTGTGTGTGTGTGTGTGTGTGTAACTCGCTGAATCCCTGGATCTGGAAACTGTCCTAACGATCCCTTAACCTAACGTAATTCAAATAAAATTAACCTATCTTATATGCAACATATTTTAAATTCACCTACAGTATATTAACTTAACCTGTCTTCACCGTAATTTAATTAAACCTAACGTATCTTCATCCCCAACCAACCTCTACCATAACCTAAACTAACGAACATCTATCATAACCTAACCTAGCCTAACCTAACCTAGCCTAACCTAACCTAACCTAACCTAAATTGACCACAACATACCCGCTATTGCAGCCTAAAAGCCAAGACCAGTTTCCTGGGCCGGATATTAGTTTAGCCACGACTGTGTGAACATGATGAGGTTAGTCTGGTTTTCGTTGGTGGTGCAGGCAGCTGTGACTGCTGGCCCCGGCAACATATTAACCAAGTATTGTATTTTATGTCACTATATTGAACACGTCTATCCGAGGTGTGGAGGAACATAATTGTGCAGGGGCGGTATAACAGCGTCTGGTGATACACTGTTTTTGTGACTCAACCGACCAAAACTAAAGTAAAATTGTTTAATGGAATCTGAACTTTTTAATCCGACCTGGCCTGACCTGACCTAAATAAATCTATCTTGATGTAATCTAAACTAACCAACTAATCTGATCTCAACTTAGTATACATTATCGTGCTGTTATCCACACCATTGATGAATCGTCCGATCCCAAAAACCTTCTTTCAACTAAAATACAATCTAATTAAACCTAACCTAAACTAAACCTATCTTAACTTAAACACTCAAACTTCAGGTAAGAATACGTGGATTAAACTATACCTAATCTCATCTCGGATACTCTACACGTTTGAAAATGAAATACAAATATTTATACATCAAATGAACCTGCTATTATGACAAGGTGTTTTTTTTCTTCACTATAAGTCACTGTATAATTATTTCCTGACGAAGAAATTACCACAAGGGGAGACAGCGAGTCCTGGCTTGGCTGAGGTGACGGCCACACTTACCCAACACCCACACTAACACCACCACCACCATGGCAACACTTACCCAACACCCACACTAACACCACCACCACCATGACAACACTTACCCAACCCTCACACGAACGCTGCCACCACCACCACCACCACCATGACAACGCCTACCCACCACGCACACTAACACTGCCACCACCACCACCACCATGACAGCACCTCCCTTTCTCATAAAGTCAGTTATCGCGCGGGAATATGACCGCTTTATACAGTGTCAAACGGCAGTAAACTGGATTACACCTAAAACAAACTTCGTTCTACAATACCTGTGATAATTTGACTCGATTTACCGATAACTTAACTTCATGGTGAGTGTCAGTGACCTCTACGTGAAGTGTGACGAGGTAAATGAGTAACAGGAGCAAATGAAAGATGTGTAAGAGAGAGAGAGAGAGAGAGAGAGAGAGAAAGAGAGAGAGAGAGAGAGAGAGAGAGAGAGAGAGAGAGAGAGAGAGAGAGAGTGCGTGTGTGTGAGTGTGTATGTGTTAAACGGTTCCAGTACATAACATTTACATAACATAACAGCTGAAGAACTTGCCACTAATATTACTCACCATGAACGTCACCACCACCAATATGTGTCACCACGTACCTGGAAGGAAGAGACATATATGTTAGCAGCTAGACTATATATGCAGACTATATATACTGTTTACACATATTAACAGACATGAAATACCTCTTACCCCTAAACCTGTAGGAGGCCGGTGAGTTAGTAACTATATTACCATCATTATCCACATGCTGGTAACTGTTACCATCATCCACTGCTACTGTTATCATCAGCTACTGTTACCATCAACTACTGTTACCATCAGCTACTGTTATCATCAGGTACTGTTATCATCAGCTACTGTTACCATCAGCTACTGTTACCATCAGCTACTGTTACCATCAGCTACTGTTATCATCAGCTACTGTTACCATCAGCTACTGTTACCATCAGGCAATTGCCATCACTTCGCCACCGCTACCATCAGCCATCGTTACCATCAGTCATTACTGTTATCATCAGCTACTGTTACCATCAACTACTGTTACCATCAGCTACTGTTATCATCAGGTACTGTTATCATCAGCTACTGTTACCATCAGCTACTGTTACCATCAGCTACTGTTACCATCAGCTACTGTTATCATCAGCTACTGTTACCATCAGCTACTGTTACCATCAGCTACTGTTATCATCAGCTACTGTTATCATCAGCTACTGTTACCATCAGCTACTGTTACCATCAGCTACTGTTACCATCAGCTACTGTTACCATCAGCTACTGTTACCATCAGCTACTGTTATCATCAGCTATGTTACCATCGGCTACTGTTATCATCAGCTACGTTCATCAGTACTGTTACCATCAGCTACCGTTACGCTCATCAGCTACTGTTACCATCAGGTACTGTTATCATCAGCTATGTACCTCGCCGTTACCATCAGACTGTTCCATCGTACTGTTTATCGCTACTGTTACCATCGCATGTTACCATCGGTATGTTATCATCAGGTTTCGCTCTGTTATCATCGCTACTGTTCATCGTACTGTTACCATCGGTTTCGCTCGTTCATCAGCTACTGTTACCATCGCTCTGTTCCATCAGCTACTGTTACCATCAGGTAGTTATCATCAGCTACTGTTACCATCAGCTACTGTTACCATCAGGTACTGTTATCATCAGCTACTGTTACCATCAGCTACTGTTATCATCAGCCTGTTACCATCAGCTACTGTTACCATCAGCTACTGTTATCATCAGCTACTGTTACCATCAGCTACTGTTACCATCAGCTACTGTTACCATCAGGTACTGTTATCATCAGCTACCATCAGCTACTGTTACCATCAGCTACTGTTACCATCAGCTACTGTTATCATCAGCTACTGTTACCATCAGCTGTTACCATCAGGTACTGTTATCATCAGCTACTGTTACCATCATCTGTTATCATCAGCTCTGTTACCATCAGCTACTGTTACCATCAGCTCTGTTACATCCTACCTCGTCCATCGATCATCGGTACTGTTATTCGCAGTTACCATAGCTCGTACCATCGCTCTGTTATCATCCTTTACCATAGCTCGTACGCGTACACGTTTCCATTAGTACATGCTTAAGCTACTGTTACCATCACTCTTATCATCAGCACTGTTACCATCAGGTACTGTTACCATCAGGTACTGTTATCATCAGCTACTGTTACCATCAGCTACTGTTACCATCAGCTACTGTTACCATCAGCTACTGTTACCATCAGCTACTGTTACCATCAGCTATGTTACCATCGCCAGCAGGATAATCTCATCTGCAGAGGCAAGGTGTAAGACCAGGAAGTCTTCCCCTCAGTGATTTGGTATTCATGAGCGGAGGGGATCACCGGAACTTAAGCCATACACAATGGCACCAGACACGACTTGGAACAGGGAAAGACTTTCTTCCTAAACATTAAAGGAGATGCTGTAGGGACGGCTTTAAACTGGAACAATACACCAAAATAAACAGCTTTCTGCCTTAATGGGACACTAGTTACTGAAGGAACAGCTCTTCTTCTGAATACTGAACGAAGTGTTGAAGGAACGGGTTTTGTCTTTCATCTGCAGATATTTGGGTCCAATGAGGCGACAGAAGAAGGAAGTGATGCTTCATACACTGTTGTTCTTACCAAGGAATGTCGAACGCCTTTGACGAAACCTCAGCACATCTACCTAAGTACAGTACAGTAATGCTATTATTATTATTATTATTATTATTATTATTATTATTATTATTATTATTATTATTATTATTTACTTTTGCGTTTCACTTGCCGATGTTAAACGAGTACCATATCTTAGGATCCACACCAGACCAACATTAAGATTAGTGAAAAATAAAAGCGGTTTACGTTGTCATATATAATACAGTATAGAGGCTGTATGTATGGAGCTAGCCTTTATAATGGTATATATTCTCTGGTCACAGCAAATTGGAAACTGTCTGCACCTAAATGTAACTCTGTAACATTACGTGAGCTTCATAAATGGTCACTAAACATTATTGTGATTCCTTCCAGTCTGAGTTGCCAGTACAGTATATCGTATATTATTATTTCATAAGATATTAAATTATTTTTATTATTATTATTATTATTATTATTATTATTATTATTATTATTATTATTATTATTATTATTATTATGCGCAATTCAAATATTACTCTTCAGATACGATAATAAATGGTGTGGATGACTAACAACAGTATTTTAGTATTGTGGATGATGGAACTTGTTGTTATTGACAGTAGGGGAGAAGAAGGATTAAAGGAAGGGAGGAGGGGAGGCTGGGAGCGAGATGAAAGGAGACAGAGGAAGAGAGGTGGGATGAGAGTAGATATAGAAGGGAAAAGGGAAAAGGAGGGAGACGAGAGCGTAAAAGAGAAGGACTATCCACTGGGTTCTTTTTATACCACCGTGAGGCGAGGCTTTTGAGGGTGACGTGTTTACAAAAGAATTGTTGTATATTATTCTTGTATTGTGTAGTGAGCTGGTCAGGTCACCAAAGGAGGGCAGTAAACCATACATACAGGTCTGTGGGTCACACTTACAAACTTGTGAGTTCTTTTACAGGCTTGAGGGTCATGCTTAGAGATCTGTGAGTCAGTCACAACTCCCCGAACGACTTAAATGAGTACCTCAGTTGAACGCCTCATCTGAGCTCCTCACCTCAGGTCGCCACAATAACATGTAAGCGCCTCTCCTGAGCTCCTCGTCAGGACGCAATAATGCTAGATTGTGCCTCGGCTTCACACAACATACGCGATGTTAACCAAGTGTTCCATATTGCCTTTGTCACCTCCTTGTCTGGATTATATCACCACCTGGGGCAAATTTCGCCGTGCGATAATAATCTTGTGGTCGATAATAACTACAAATTATGGAGATAATAATCCCCTGGAATTAACTTAGATGATAAAAAAGATAAAGCAAATGGATCCTAATTCCGTGTTATTAACTTGGACAATGATCTCTCGTTGTAACTGACATAGAAATGCTTCACTTTATAATCTAGTTGAAAATCTTCAGGTATTTACTAAAAAAATAATTACAGCGATGATTCTTTGTAAATTAGCTAAGATTATATAAAAATAATAATTTATGGTAATTAGATATGAATAACTTCGAGAAATATGAAAAATTTGGCCGAAACTCTCACAGTTGTTAATAAATAATACACACTAAGATAATCCTTTGTTGTGACCTTAAATAACAATAATAAAAAAATCCGGCTAATTGACCATTATTTTAATCCTTTAAATACCATTGCTAGAAGTTATGGCTGTTGTTTTAAATGTTGGTGTTTCAACTGCCGCTATTATTAAGCACAGGTGTCAAGGTTTTCTTCTTTTTTTTATTTTTTTATTTTTTTTTACACATTATCTGACAGTATGACCAACGAGGGAGTGTGGCTGTTCGGACCAATGGTAAGCCAGAGTATCGAAGACCCTGGGAAAGCTACAGGAGCACTACCAGTGTTAATAAGACCATAATATGACAGATGGTAAGGCATGAGTGGGTGCATTCAACCAGATATGTGAGATGGACAGGCGCTTGCACTTATACCTGGTACAATGGTTGATGCATTTTGTGAGTGTGGCAGCTCTGTGTTTGTTTACAGCGTTTAAAACCCACAGAACGGTCCTAAGGAACCTCGCAATAGTAGCCAGACAAAGCTTGCTAGAAAATACATTCCAAAGAATTGCCATATCTCACAAAATGCGCCAGCCATTGTACCAGGTGTAAGTGCAGGCGACTGAACACAAACAACAGCTGATCGTTGTGAGCGTTGCTGGGTATAAATGAACGAGTCTCACAGATAAAGTATAGCAGATGTAAACAGACAACACCTGATTTGTTTTTCGATGAATGTTGTGACTGAGCCAGTTACACCACCTCAAGTCATCTCCAACCTTCACCACCATCCTAATGTTGATATTATTATTATTGCTATTATTGTTATTATCATTATGTAATAGGATATTTAATATTAAGGTAATAAAATGGTGGCGAAGGTATGGCTATTGGGGGAAGCTGGAGGCCATCAAAAAAAAAGTAGTAGTAGTAGTAGTAGTAGTAGTGGAGAGAATTCTGAATGTTGATCAGGGCAGCTTCACTCCTCTGGTGTTCACAAGCTCTGGTGGGATGGGACCAAGTGCAAGAAGCTTCTGCGCCAGACTCGCGGAGGTGTTATTTGAACGGAAACAGCAGCCCAGAAGTTACGTTACAGCCTGGTTGAGATGTTGACTGTCCTTCTCTCTGCTTAGGTCTGCATTGCTTTGCCTCAGGGGAACGAGAGCATCGGCCCCAAAGCCGACAACGGTTGCAGATATTGACTATGAGGCAACAGTCACTGAATGTCGCATAGATTTGCAGCTTAACTAACTCAACACAGCTAGGATAGCTACTTTTGTATTAGGATATTTAATTTTAAGGCAATAAAATGGCGGCGAAGGTGTGGCTATTGGGAGAGGCTGGAGTCCTCGTTAAAAAATAAGTAGTAATAGTAGTAGTATTGTTGTTAATATTTGCCCTAGATATTTCAATAACCATGGGACATCAATCGTTCTCTGCCTGACAAACGCCACGAGCCAATGACCATTACTAACGATCCCTCACGATTCACTATCATTTCATCAACATAGTACAACCCCGCTGCCCACATTTCCAACAACATCAACACTGATAATAACTTTTTGAGATTCGATTTCAAATGCATTAAAAAAATAGACTCTCCCTCTTTGCCAACGATCACTTAATTAGAATACCTGTGCAACGTCGCCGGAAAATTATTGCCTTTTTAATTGTCGTGTGAATGTTCATTTGGGTGGACTGGACAGTGGCGTTCATTTAATGTTTATTGAGAGCTAATTTGAATAATGAATTACCAGGACTAATCCGGCATCATGGGAAAACACATCCCAGGGTGGGGCCGCGGGCTATTGTCCTTGTCAGGGTGGGAGGAGGCAGTGTTTGGTATGTGTTGTGGGCGTGCTATTGTTGTCCTCTGTGCTGACGTGATGACTGTATAAGGGGGAGAGGGGGAATGGGAGAGGGGGAGAGTGGAGAGAGGGGTAGTAGGGAAGAGGGGGAAGGGGAGAGGGGAGATTGGCTTTTATATACAGACACCATCTCTCTCTCTCTCTCTCTCTCTCTCTCTCAGTACTTCATCATTCTACCTCACAGTGCCCCCCCCCTTATTACCCCCTACCATATTTCTCTCCCTCTCAGACTCCTCCAGCCCCCCTCCTCCCTTTTCATCCCTCTCCCTTCTTACTTTTACCGCTCCCTCACTCCTTCCACCTCTCTTTTTCCACGTCCTCTCCTCTCTCTCTCCATCCTCATTTCCTTCATTTATTCTCCCTCTCTCCCCTACCTAACCTCCTCCTTTTTCTCTACCCGTCCTTCCTCATTTTGTTCCCTCACTTTGGGTATACCCCTCTCTTGTTCTTCCTTCCCACCACCTCCTCTCTCTTCCTCTTTCCCTCCCACTCCCTCTTACCTCCCTCTCTCCCTCCATTCCACTTGCTCTTTCCTCCTTCCCTCCCTCCTCCCTCCTTCTTCTCACTGACCAGGCAACAGTTTGACAAATCTCAGCTTTAAGGACCCAGGCGACAAGGGTCAGAATCCTCTCGAGAATCACCATGTTTTTGAGACGAGCCCAGCACCCTTCACCATCACTACCACCACCACCACCACCACCACCACCACCAGTACTACACGAGCACCCTTCACCACCACTACCACCACTACTACTACACCACCACCACCACCACACCATCACTAAACTCAACACCACTACTACCCCAACACCTGCAACCATCACCACTACTACACCAACACCTGCAACCAACACCACTACCACCACCACTACTACACCAGCACCCTCAACTACCACTGCACCATCACCACCACACTCACCACAACTACACACTACCACAACATCCACCACACACTAAACCTACTACCACTATACCATTACCACCAAACACCATCACTAAACACACCTTCATCATCACTACTACAAACATCACCAACTACACTGTCATCACTAAACCATCACCACACTACCACTACGCCTCCATACCTACCAAACATCCATCAATATTACGCCGTGTACCCACCACACACACGCTACCACAACTACCACCACCACACACACCACCACAACTACCACCACCACATCCTTTCCATTACCTCCCATCACTCCTCCTACCAGCACGGAGACACAACACAAAAAGAAAGAAAGAAATTAAATAATGAAAAAAATCATCTTAAGAAGGAAAATTATTAGATAAAGAATAAAATGAAAGATGGAAAAATGGAAAAATAAAATAAAAAGAAAAGTGGAAAAATAAAAATGAAAGGTGAAAATGGAAGGAAAAAGTCACCATGAAAAAATTAAAAGAAAAATTGTAAAAGGAAAAAGAGAAAAGGAAAAATAAAAGCGGAAAAATAGAAAAAGGATAAAAAAAAACGAAGATAAAATAACTTATACGAGGAAAAGTGAAAAGAAACCAATATAAATTTTGAAACTGTGTGACCAAAGAGACAGACGGACGATGTTTTAAACCACAGTCATCAAAGGGTTAAACCACAGTCATCAAACGGTTAAACCACAGTCATCAAAGAGTTTAACCACAGTCATCAATGAGTTTAACCACAGCCATCAAAGGATTAAACCGTCATCATCAAAGGGTTAAACCACAGCCATCAAAGGGTTAAACCGTCATCTTCAAAAGGCCAAGAAACTGTAACGCATAAAAATATAATTAATGTCTTCCTTCTCAGATCAAACAGTGATGGTGGTGATGTAGGGGAGAGTACGGGCGATGGACAGCAGTTCTTCCCCTTCCTCTCTTCCTTCACCTCCTCCCCTTTCTTTTCCTTATCCTTCTCTTCCTCTTTTTCCTCTTACTCACTCCTTCTCCTCCTCTTTCCTTTCCTGTTACTCCTCCTCCTCCTCTTTCCTTCTCTTACCTCTTTATCCTCTTATTCCTTCTCCTCCTCTTTCCTTTCCTCTTACTCCTCCTCCTCCTCCTCTTTCCTTCTCATACCTCTTTATCCTCTTATTCCTTCTCCTCCTCTTTCCTTTCCTCTTACTCCTCCTCCTCCTCTTTCCTTCTCCTACCTCTTTATCCTCTTATTCCTTCTCCTCCTCTTTCCTTTCCTCTTACTCCTCCTCCTCCTCTTTCCTTCTCCTACCTCTTTTTCCTCTTACTCTTCCTCCTCCTTAAGTTAGAATAAGATACTGGATGATTTGTTCATGTGACACAGTACTACTGCTATATTTGTCTGAGGGTATGCTGCTGCGTCTGAGGGTATGCTGCTGCGTCTGAGGGTATGCTGCTGCGTCTGAGGGTATGCTGCTGCGTCTGAGGGTATGACGCTGCGTCTGAGGGTATACTGCTTCGTCTGTGGGTATGCTGCTGCGTCTGTGGGTATGCTGCTGCGTCTGTAGGTATGCTGCTGCGTCTGTGGGTATGCTGCTGCGTCTGTGGGTATGCTGCTGCGTCTGTGGGTAAATTGCTTTTTTTTGTGGGTATGACGTTTCGTTCTTCGAGGTGCGTCTACAGGTTTTCCATCGTTCCTGCTATATAACCGACTATGCCACGTTAACTACTGTATAAATTACAATATATCCACACACACACACACACACACACACGCATGCGCGCGCGCGAGATCCTTGTGGACATAGTACGCATGCGCAATGAGCCGCAGCGTGAGAGAGAGAATACAAAGTACGAGTAAAATTTTATTTAAGAACGTCAGATTAGGTCATGGTCGGGTCTGGTTGCAGGTTCGTGTCTGTTGTCATTAGTGGCTCTTGTGTAAACGTGTTAATTGACACTGAAATATAGCGCAATCTTGAGATATTTTTAATTATACACGAGAACGTATTATCTGCAGCTGAAATATAGAACAATTTGTGGATATTTTTAATCCCGTAAGCAAACACATCATCTCCCGCTGAAATACAGACTCTATCTCGCGATTTTTATATAAACACAGAAAATATCAAAAAAAAATATAGACCCATTTGGGGAATATTTATCGCGACATCTATTGCCAAGAAAATGTAACTATTTTTGCCATATTTATTGGTGGAAAAATGCTTTTTTTTTCGAGGAATATACTCGCCAGGAATGACAGGAGGAAATATTTAAGCAAATATTTCATATATACGTCAACAATTTTGAGGTAAAAATTGTTCATTTGCAGGAGTGTGACAGTGGGATGGACGTGTCGCGAGTGTTTCCTGTACGACTATTCATAACTTTCGAATTTAATACTTATTGTGTAAACAAAACACACATATACATATACACACCCATGAACACAAGCATACATACATACTTACACACATTAGGTAGTAGGCAGGTACCAAACAGGGAGGTACTACAGCCTGGGAAGATTTTGAAAGCGTAATGTGTCGCCTAATGGTAGACCCTGCTGCCATATGGCATCACGAAAACTGTGACCAAGTCCCAGGTTGCTGATCTGACTTTCTGCCTCATTTACACACAATTGCAGGGTCTCAATTGTTTCTCTTACTATTGACAACACAACATACTTATATTGCTTCTCACTTTTGATTTTTATTATTATTATTATTATTATTATTATTATTATTATTATTATTATTATTATTATTATTATTATTATTATTATTATTATTATTATTATTATTATTATTATTATTATTATTATTATTATTATTATTACAGTATTATTATTAGTACCTGTAGCACATTTTCGCCCCCCAGGCCAGGGTGGGCTAATATCCGTAAAAAAAAAAAAATACAGTACATACATACATACAACCCGACCACGTGTTTTCCTCAGCCCAGTAAGAAGCAGAGCACCTAAACCAACAACACAGTACAGTAATAGGACACGCCCTGCCATTCATCATCTTGCTAATTATCCAAAGCCGTTTGCCTAATTAAGCCGGTGAATACCCAATACTTCATCCTCCCCCGCTGGGACAAGTATCATTACGGATACCTTTCTATGTAAAGTTTATAATGAGTTACGTAAAACTCTAATTATTGGTTAGGTTAGGGTAGGGTAGGTGAGGTGATATTTCATTAAGTTTACCGTCACCAACTCCCCACACCCCATCACTCCCTACACCCCATCACTCCCTACACCCCATCACTCCCCACACCCCATCACTCCCCATCACCCCATCACCCATCCTCCCTACACCCCATCACTCCCCTGCCCCATCACTCCTACATCCATCACTACCCACACCCCTCCTCCCTACACCCCATCACTCCTACAACCCATCCTCCCCACCCCATCCTCCCTACTACACCCCATCCTCCCACACCCCATCCTCCCCACCCCCATCACTCCCTACACCCCATCCCCCTCCTCCCCCATCCTCCCTACACCCCATCCTCCCCCACCCCATCCTCCCCACCCCCATCCTCCCTACACCCCATCCTCCCTACTCCCCCCACATCCATCACTACCCACCCCATACCCCCACACCCCATCACCCCCCTACGCCCCATCACTCCCCATCCACTCCCCCACACCCCCATCCTCCCTACATCCCATCTCCCCTACATCCCATCCTCCCCCCACACCCATCCTCCGTACATCCATCACTTCCACCTCCCCATACACCCCATCACTCCCTACACCCCATCCTCCGTACACCCATCCCTCCCCACACCCCCATCATCATCCTCCTACCTCACTCCCTACATCACTCCCCATCCTCCCCACCCCATCCTCCCCACACTCCTCACTTCCTACCCCATCCTCCCACACCTTCCCCACCCCCCTCCTCCCCCCCTCACTCCCTCTTCCTACCCCATCACTCCCTACACCCCATCCTCCCCTACACCCATCACTCACCCCACACCCCATCCTCCCCACACCCCATCCTCCCATCACCCCATCATCCTTCCCATCACTCCCCACCCCATCCTCCTACCCCACCCCCTACACCCCATCCTCCCACACCCCATCACTCCCACCCCATCCCACACCCCATCCTCCCACACCCATCACTCCCCATCCTCCCCACCCCATCCTCCCCCATCCTCCCTACACCATCACACCCCATCACTCCCCCCCACCCCCATCACCCCCTCACACCCCATCACCCCTCCTCCCCACCCCATCCTCCCATCCTCCCCACACCCCATCCATCCCCACTCCCCACCCCTCCTCCCCACCTCCCCTCCCCCCACACCCATCACTCCTCCCCCCATCACTCCCTACACCCCATCACTCCCCACACCCCATCACTCCCCACACCCCATCACTCCCTACACCCCATCACTCCCCACACCCCATCACTCCCTACACCCCATCACTCACCCCCATCCTCCCACACCCCATCACTCCCCTGCACCCCATCCTCCCACCCCATCCTCCCCACCCCCATCACTCCCTACACCCCATCACTCCCCACACCCCATCACTCCCCACACCCCATCACTCCCTACACCCCATCACTCCCCACACCCCATCACTCCCTACACCCCATCACTCTCCTCGTAACATAAGGACATTAGGTTGTTAGCCCGCGACAGTAAAATTAACGAGGGAGGTTTGGGCGTGCCACTATGGCTCTGATGGCACCAGACGACACAAATGTAGATCTACGGCACCGTCTGTAGCAGTGGGGAGAGGGGAGTGGGGGTGATTAGGGTGATTCTCGACGGCTAGTTAGCTCCCAGAGGATTTCATTCACCACAGTACTTATGGCTATAATAATAATAATAATAATGATAATAATAATAATAATAATAATAATAATAATCATCATCATATTATTATTATGTAGTACACGGTAAAGGACTCAAGCAGCACCACCTTCTTACCTGGCTTTTGGCGGGAACTTTCTTAATATATCGTTTCAATGCACAGAATGCAAAAGGGGAGTCTGGGAAAGGAGGAGACGAGTGCGAACTTCCCACAATTATGTTTTTAAAAGGCGGCCTCGTCTGTACATAATAAGTTACAAATATGAATCTTCAGGACTTGACCCTTTTGACCGTGAGACTCTCCAATGGCTCCTAGGCCTAGGACTGTGGGATCCTTTTATGGGTCCTGCCGCACCAGCAGTAGTAGCCAGGATCAACTAGTTTCTGACTCATCTCCTGCAGCACCTTCAGTCGCAAGGAAAGTCGACCAGTTCCCAGTACATGTCCTGCAGCATCACCGATATCATAGTGGGGAGGGGGGGAGTGGCAGACCAGCTCTTAGATAAGGATGTATTGGAGCATCGTCAACAATGAGAGGCCTTCAGGGTAGAAGATGATGGACGGAGGAGATCTCGAGGGTTCTTTTGGAGGGTTCGACGTGGGCGAGGAGAGGAGGAAAGAGTGTATAAGTGTTCCAGGAAGCAAGGGTACTCAGGAGGTGAGGATGGTAGGTGGTGTGACTCATGAGGCTGGAGCTTCCGCCTAGGTCTTCCTGGAGGCGTGGGGAGGAGAGGACCGAATTTGTAATGTTTTTGTGGCGCCCACCTTGATTATTATCTAAATAACAGGTTAGAGAGGTGAGGTGTGAAATTTGTTGATGTGATGATTGGGATGCGGTTGAAACCTTGCTGGTGTTGATGGTGTGATAACGGAAGTGAGATGCTAATTGATAATGATGGTGATGAAGGAGATTTGGGGGATTACTGTACCACTGATGACATGAGGCACGAAACACTCTCTCTCTCTCTCCACAACCTAGGTGTAGTGTTCAATTCTCACCTGTGACACCTGTCCAATTATCCCTTGACAATAAACACTGAAATTAGGAAATGTTCATTAGATACAACCCGGAGAACATTTATATCTTGTCGCTACTAAGAATAGGCCACAAGCTGCCCCTGCGCCCACCTGACGGAACAACGTAGGCCTGACAGAAATTCCTCTCAGCGAGTCTCTTAGCATTAGTATTCCCAGAGTAGGGAAACCGCTAAAAAATATATTCTACAGGAGCTCAATCGAAAACTCCTGCTGCTGCCTCTTGTTATTCTTAGAGTGAAGGTCTTGTCTCACACTTCTGTCTTCGTCACACCAGCAAGACCCTAACATTACTCCTATTTCACAAAACAACAAATAAAGATTACATTAAGATTACAATATTCAGGTCAAATTAATGAGTGGTGTAATCGTACAAAAAAAATTACAAAACTGTTTTTGTCAGTTCAGGTGATGACTAAGAAACAGGCTACTCGCTAAACGTTTTTCTCTTGAAATTCATTACCAGACCTTAAACACACGTGGCAGTGTAAGATAAAGATGGGTTTGTTGCCTGACAACCACAACCATGACGTCTTCCTCGACGTGTTTTTGGTTAATACAGACTAGCAAGTACATTAAGATAGGCTTATTACCTTACACCCGGCGCCTATTAGACGTGTGTCAGTGCCTCGCGTGCCACACCGAGCCTCAACACGACTCACTCCAGAATTAAAAAGCCATAAATCGATCTCTGTGACGGACAAATCCCTGGTGACGGCTGGTGACTCCCATGTGACGTCAAACTGAATAATGAGGTGGAGGCTTTGTCAGAGTTATTTTTGTTGTTGTTATTGTTGGTGTTTAAAAGATAACACATATTGAAGGGATGAGTTACACACAATACCATGTAAAGATTAACGTTTTTTCCTGTTCACACTAGACTGTCGCACCAACCCAGACGATAAACAAACAAGCACCTATACACGGACACAACGAAGCCACCAGAGACATACCAATCCAGACTCATCGTGTGTGTGAGATACATGACGACAGGATCATGTTGTTGACGCCCCGGGTTAACTCGTCAATGTTCTCTCAGTGGAGCAGGGACCAGGTGTGGCAAGGGTAGGCTGGGGGCATGTCATTCCCGGGTGTAAGGTAACAAGCTACTTATAGTCTAACGCAAAAAAAACATTATATACAGAAAGATATATTCCCACATCGTTTACGGGTGGATGAAGGAGTGAGAGAAGCAACAGAGGGGATTTTTGCTAGTCAAGGTTAAGAGATATGGCTCGTGTTAAACTTGCACTCCCTGTCTGCCTCTCTACTTTCCTTATACCGTCTCCCTGCTATACGTCTGCCTTTCTCATCTACCTGCCTGCCTGCCTGGCTGTCTTCACTGCTTGCCTTCCCTGCGTCTCTCATCTGTCTGCCTGTACCTTCCCTGCCTGCCTGTCTCCCTGTCCTGTCTGCCTGTTTTTCCCGTCTGTCTACCTTCTCTATCTGCTAGCCTTTTATGTCTGTCAGGCTTCCATGTCTGCCAGCTTCCATGTCTGCCTGCATTCCAAGTCTGACTGCCGTGATGCATCATGCGAGACGAATCCGAGAGATTTCCTGAGGGAGATGACGGTGGAGGAGCCTGGTACCTCGACCCACCACCAAGGGTAAAAGTTTACTACCGTACTGCCAGCTGGGATATGTGGAGAACAGCAAAAACAACAACGAAACTAATAATAATAATAATAATAAATATAATAATAATAATAATAATAATAATAATAATAATAATAATAATAATAATAATAAAAATAATAATTGTTATGATAATAATAATTTTAGTCATATTATACACCTGCTAACTCTACATTTGCCTGGCGCGCTCATTGACGTTAACGTTATAATGTTATTACTGAGCTTCAACAATTTAAATCTTTAAGCTCGTAACAAGGTTAATAATTACATTAGTCGATCAACAACTAAAAATTATGATATACAGTACAGGGTTCATTCTGTGATAACAATTGTTTTATGTCTTCCTTTATACCCAAGTTTTCTTCTCTAACATCTTACAGTATCTGAAGCAAAATTAACACCCTGGTGCCGACGTGGATAACAACAAAAGCGTTTTCTTTGGCTCATTACAGCGCTTAGGGACTCATGACGTCATCACCAAAATTAAAAACACGCTGAAGCAAAGTTTAATTTAAATGTCAGGGTGAATAACACGTATTTTACGGACTGAGAATAATGGTTTTAAGAACAAAAACAAATCATATTTCTCAATTAAGTCTCTTTCAACACATTTTTTTTATTCGCCTAAATAAATTGACTTAAAAAATTCGTTTACCCTGTGTGACATCGATACCAAAAAATCTTTGATGCAAGGATCAGCGTCATTACCAGGCAGGTGATCCTATTATGGCAACACTGGCTCTGCCCTGGCTAAGCCGTGGTAACACTGGCGCAGACGCTAAATCGCTAACAAAATTTAAAAGATCAACAAGATCCAGAGGTTTAGAAGGTCCAGAGGTTAACAAGGTTAAGGGGTTAACAAGGTCAAGAGGTTAACAAGGTCAAGAGGTTAACAAGGTCCAGAGGCTAACAAGGTTAAGGGGTTAACAAGGTCAAGAGGTTAACAAGGTTAAGGGGTTAACAAAGTCAAGAGGTTAACAAGGTCAAGAGATTAACAATGTCAAGAAGTTAACGAGGTCAAAGATTAACAAGGTCAAGAGGTTAACAAGGTCAAGGGATCAACTATAATAGGTGATATCGCCATCTAGGTCACGGGGAGTCAATAAGGTCAAGAGACGCAACATAAAGTCTGTTTTTTTTTCATATATAAACTCGACGGTTCACAACATTAAAATTTCGCCCCAACAACTTTTAATATCCATGAAAAAAAAAATATAAAACTGATAGTAACTTTAATATTGGCGGATTTTTCACGTTATTTCCAGAGGGTTTGTTTTTAATCTTATTTTCGGTATTTAACACACACACACACAAACGTACACACAAACACACAGTCCTATCTGTTTTCCTTGTCTCTTTGGTAATATAAATGCAGGGGATAGTGTTGCCAGCCGCCACACTTATTGAAGCCAGGTGCTTTCAAGGAGGTTCGTCGGTTAACCAACACCACAACCTCAGATTTATCAGCTTGCTGGTCAGGTGAGGGAGTCGGCAGGTGGTCACTATCACCTGGCACACACACACACACACACACACACACACGCGCGCTTTAGATTAACCGTCCATGAACGCCATCTAAGACACATCTGCCTACGCCGAGGATCTTCCCTTGTCCCTGCGTTACTGTGAAGATGTGTCTGCCACCCGCCTCTTCTACTCGCCACTGCCACCCGTCTCTACCACCCGCCTCTGTCATACGCTCAGCCATCTGCCTCTGTTACCTCTCTCCTCCCACGTACTGTACATACCTCCGTTATGTGTTTGTTATGCACCTCTTGTTAGCTGTTTCTATTGCCTACCTTTCTCACCTGCTTCTGTCACGCATCACCCTACTGTTCTCCCTTCACTATTACCCATGTTAGCAGCAGGATCTCTCACCTCCACCACCACGAACATACTTTCACCTCCACCAAGAGCCTGACAACATCTAGTTAAACCTTAATCAATTTATTCGCATCACACACACACCAGTTACCCCTCCTCGCAACACCTCACCTGTCCCCTGTACCGTAGTGACCAGGTAAAGGTTGTTGTCACCGCGTCACAACACTTGGTCGTGAGAAGAACGTACGAGACAACGCTATGCATGAAGGTGTAGTAACATATCGGGAATGCCAGTGAGTACCGACCTAATGAGGTGAACCTGGTGAGGGTAGTAAGTAACTCAGGGGCTGTGGGAGGGGAGGGAGGGAGGGAGGGAGAGAGAGAAGGAAGAAGAGAGGGTGGCAGGGAGAAGAGGAGAGCCTGCCTGGCGAGAATGAGATGGGAAGAAGGAATTTAATGAGATGCAAAAGTAGGATTATATTCCACTTAACGTGACCATAGTGTTGTTGTTGTTTGCTCACCAATGACCGTCTCGCCTCACCCAATCATCACACTTCTGGTCGGGGATCCTCGTCTAGCTGGCTGGCTGAGCAATTTTTAATTTTTTTCCACTTCTAAAATATTGCTTCATTTTGTCTTCAGAGCACACCTCGTGGGGATTAACAACAACACAGTTATAGAAGTTTGTCATCAGTACCAGGCGAGGTTTGGTTATATCAGGAAAGCCTATTTGTAAAGAATTTCGCCTTAGGGGACATTTCAAATTTGTTCAAGAGTATAAATAATGTTGTATGTGAAGAATAATTGGCCTGTTTGGAAAATTAATATACAATATACAAATATGCTTGTAAATAAAAATGTTTATAATTTGTTGACACCATTCTTGTTTGCTGAAGAGAATCAAGATTATTTACGCCACTTGTGAGTCACGGAGATGGATCGTGTAGGGAGATTTATTACCCGAAGCTTCCCACATGAGGAGGAACGCCTCTCTTATCTCTCGTCTTCAACTATTATTCTATTTGTGTGCGAGAGAAATGACAGGACACAGAAACACCCAAAACGGAGGAAAATGGAAAGGTAGAACTGGTGCAAGACAAGAGTGTAGAGTAAGAGGAAAAAAAACGGCAAAAAACTAGCAGGAATTCACACACACACACACACACACACACACACTTTCAATTTGCATAGGGAGTATATTAAACGAATCCTGAAGCTCCCTATTGATTTACAACGCTAGGCATCAATTCACTGGACAAATTGAACACACTACGCTGGGAGCCATTAGTGCAATATACTGCCGGAGAAGAGTCCTATCATGAACCTCCTGGCTACCGTTAGTGACGTGAGCATGAGAACCAACGTTATTAACCACGATATTAATCACGGAGACTGAGGGTGTTAGGGGCGGGACAGCTGTTTAATATTCACTAGCCTCGGATACCCGGCCAAGAATTATTGAACTTCCTCAGTAATGACTCCATGTGTGTACAGGAATTATGCCAGGAAAATTTGTAGAGTTAATTAAATTTCTCGTGACGATCTGAACCTGATTTATGTCTTGGTGATTACGTGTTAGCTGTGTGAGTTAGTTTTATGGTCGTCATCATCATTGGCTGTTGGTTAACCCCCCTGAGAGAGATTTGCGTCCAAAATTTCGTTCTGTTCGCTCACTCACCATGGCCCTCACTTTCTACAATTTACATCTGTTAACATGTCAAATCAGTATAATATAAATCTGGTAAATCAGTAAATAGTATCCCAATAATATCTCTGCTAGTCCATAGATTTATCAGTAACGATAAATATGTAAACATGATGACGTCAGAGGTGCTCACCCAAATACTCTACTGTATATGGTAATGTCATCCCCTAACTGGTGCTTAGTGAATCTATCTAGTTAAGATAAAGACTCATATTGAACGTGAATATTTCTTCATTATATTAAGTCAATCGGTTAGATGCATTCGTATATCTGCAGTTAAGAGGACAGTGGAACCCCGGGACTACAGGGTATTCGACCACTAACCATTTACTCGACTAATTGCGTTTGAAACTCCCAGTCACTACCTACCTCAGCCACAGTTACTGCATAGCATGGTACTTTAGTCTGTTTGCATGCGTGTAAAATGAATGTTTTTTGAGCACCGTACGATACAATGATAATAATGATAAAATGTTACTCCTAATAACAGTAATAACAACAACAATAATAATAATAATAATAATAATAATAATAATAATAATAATAATAATAATAATCTGCAACAAATTGTATACAACTGATGATCCTTGAACTAAATTGGATTTTATGAGGCGGAAGGAGCGAAGGAGTGAGGGGGAGAGGTGAAGGGGGATAGAAAAGGGGGGAGGGGGATAGTGTACAGCATGACAACGAAAACAATTCCTCGACTCTCGCACAAATATAATATTCCAGAATATATTATATTAAGGTATGTGACAAGAGACTCTCCTTTGTACATAATCAACTGGTCCTTCAACACGATCTGCTTATACTGTACACGTGAGCTTCTGGTGGTTCCTTGACACTACCTGACCCTTCCTTCCTTCCTTCCTTCCTTCCTGACTGAAGGGAGTGAAGTTCTCCCGTGTCCCTGGCTTGCCTATGATACAGGTCTCCCCTCCCCTGCACCACTGACATGCGCAGCTCATCACTGCCTCTTGGTCATTCTTGTGTGTGTGTGTGTGTGTGTGTGTGTGTGTGTGTATGTGTGTGTGTGTGTGTGTGTGTCAGGCTACTGGAGAATTCTGTGAATCATTCAGTTTTTCTTTACTAATTTTGTTTGTATATATTCGACTAAGTTGTTCCCTTATTGGCCCATACTGGTCAGTCCTGTTTACACCCAACCCCTATCGCTCATATATCCATCAAACCTATGTTTGAAGCTATCCAGCGTATTCGAGTTAATGATGATGTTTGGTAACTTGTTCCACTCACCCACTACTCTATTTCTAAACCATTGTTTACCTATCATGCGCCTAAATCTAAATTGCTACGAGTTCGCTCCTGGTTGGATAGTTTGAGTACCTTTGTTATATCACCTTTGTTTAGCCCTGACTTCCATTTATACATATATATATATATATATATATATATATATATATATATATATATATATATATATATATATATATAGAGAGAGAGAGAGAGAGAGAGAGAGAGAGAGAGAGAGAGAGAGAGAGAGGACAATTAAATGTCAGCCCTTTCTACACTATTCTAAAAAACACCTTCCCTTCCCTTTACACAAAGAGAAACTTCCACTGCTTATATACTGTGCTTAAAGAGGAGTCTAATATAATTTTTATATTTAATAGAAAAAAATTCCTTCTTGCAGTTACATCCAGAGGAGTTTTGTATTATTTAAAGAAACTTACACTATTATGGTAATTTTCCCTTCACAGAAAAAAATTAATTTACACTGTACGTCAAGAGAAGGTCTAACTTCTACTAACAAAATCAGACCTTTTTATTTTGTAGTTATTCCAAAAGGTAGTTTTGCCTCCTTCGAATACAGGAATTTCCTTCATAATGTTAGCTTAAAAAAGAAATTCCGTACCACAGAAAAAAAATTTACTTCAATATATTCTTCGACGGAAATTTTTAAAATTTCAAGAATTTCCATTTTGCCTGAGGTATTTCCAAAATAATTTTATTCTTCATACCAAATAACATTATAAATATCCATCTATCATCCTTACACAGAGTTCTATCTCTCAAAATTTTTAAATGTTGATGTAATAGTGTAAAAAAATAACCTTGTTACGCGCTTAAAGACCTTAGTTGTTGAAGCGCAGTATTAACATTATACTGTAACAACACCAATGCCTTCATTACCCTCTATAATTTTCATCAACTCTATACGTCAATCAACCCCCGTCATTTCTTTTTCAAGGAGTCGATTTCTGTTCACTTCAACTTTCATTACTCCTACAACAATTCTGCCAACCCGACCTTCTATCAGTTCCACTCAAAATGTCCTCCCACCTCAATATCTGCATCTCCCAGCTCAAATCAATCATCCATAAATAAATATTTTTTCAACTCAAATACTGCCCCTTCAATTCTTAGAACTCGTGACTCCCATGACAGTTCTGCCAACCCCCTTCAAGTTTTGTCCATGCCAACTACGCTCTTTGAGGGTCAGTAGGGGTGATTGGGGGGAGGAGGGAGGGAGAGGTGGGAGAGAGGAGAGAGGGTGGGGAAAGGGAGACAAAGGTAGAGTGGAAGACAGGGGGGGAGGAGAGTTGGGTGAGGTGGGTGAGGAGGAGGGGATGAGTCGAACCTGATCCTCCCAGCTTAATGGAGTTTCTAGTTAATACTGCAGGTGCTCAGGCCAGCTTAGCCGCCCTGAGCTTGGTTGGGTGGGCGGTGGTGGTGGGTTGAGTGTGGGTGGGTGGGTCGATCAGGGAAGAGGGAGGGGGGGTTTCAGTGTAATCTGCTACAAGTGGTAGGCAACTGATGATCCTTGTGCCAAATTGGCTTTTATTGGGGCAGGGGAAGAGAAGGGTGAAGGGGAGAGTGGGAAGGGGGAAGGGGAATAGAGAAAGAAGGGGATAGTATAAATGGGTAGAGAATGAGGGGGGATAGAGAGGGGGTAAGAGTGGGCTGGAACGTTTTCGCGAAAGTCAATATGATTGTAAGGCAATAACAACACTGAGACCGGGTACACTAAGTGAACCCTGACAGGGATACAGTATTACACTCTTGTAACAACACAAGTTTATAATAGTAGCTGTAATATTAGTAATAATAATAATAATAATAATAATAATAATAATAATAATAATAATAATAATAATAATAATAATAATAATAATAATAACAACAACAATAATACCAACAACACCAACTAAAACATTAAACACCTGAAGTATAAGTATTTAAATAAGGTGAATGAATTAACACAGTAAACAGCCGGACCACTACGTACACGACGAGCCCCCCCCCCCCAACCTGCTGCTTCAACTTTAACACAAACAGCGAATAATGGCCGCCAAATCAACATTTTTAATCCGATCAAAAATTTTAGTTGACTGGGTAACATAGAGAACTATACTAATATACACTTGTGATAAATATAAATGAAATATATATACTGGTTAATGCACGTAAGACGGACAGATATACGGAGATCAGGTCAACGTTTTTTATTGTTTCAGTGGTAAGGAACTAATAGTCGTAACAACATTAAACTGTGACATAGCATAACAACATAACCTAACATAACATAACAACACACAGCATAACACAACATATACCATAACAACATAACACCATAACACCACATAACAACATATAACATAAACATAACATAACAACACGAAACTCATCACGACATATGAAGCGATAAAACAGCTGAGAGGGGAATAACAATGTAAAAGATTGAAATGCAATAGAATGTACCAATTTCAATATATATTTTCCTCTTTCCAATGGGACACAGAGAGAGAGAGAGAGAGAGAGAGAGAGAGAGAGAGAGAGAGAGAGAGAGAGAGAGAGAGAAGACGCAATTACTACAAAGATTTTTCCCGTGAACCACTCAATGTTTTTACGAGAATTACATGAGAACTGTACACGTTTCTTTCACTATTTTCTCACTCGTGCTCTGTAAGAATAATTATTTCAAACTCTTATTTCATTTCTTAATGCCTTTATTCTTTCCTCAGTGTTAAAAGATGTCTAATATTATCATTATACTACGAATGGCTGTACAATATGCCATCCACTTTTTAACGCGTTTTCTTCTTGTAATTTATCTTTGTTTTCATCTCTTCGTCTCCTGCTCCTGAATTCGCTTCGTATTTTTTACAGCAATATTGTTAGAATTTGTCCTGGTTCGTAATTCGGCGAAAAAAGTGTGTGTGTGTGTGTGTGTGTGTGTGTGTGTGTGTGTGTGTGTGTGTGTGTGTAAAATAAGAGCAGAATATTACCATTGAATACTTACCACCAAAATCTAAACACAAACTATAAGACAAAGTGGCAAGGAGTTCATCAGAGAGTGTACAGTACCAACCAAATATGATCACACTGACTTATTACCGGTCAGACACAGTGCGGGGAATGCGGTAGTGTGGCGTCGGTCAGGCCAAGGTTAGATTAGGTTAGGTTAGGTTAGGTTAGGTTAGGCCATCAGTATAGTAATATATACGAAACGGAGAAGGGATTTACACGTCATCAGTACAATCGTTAGCCCGGGGGTGACGAAACGATTACAACTGCTCGATTCTAGAGAATACTGACACATAAACAGAAGTCGTGAGGCTGACTGGTTAAACTGGGCGAGGCTGACTGGTTAGACTGGACGAGGCTGACTGGTTAGACTGGACGAGGCTGACTGGTTAGACTGGACGAGGCTGACTGGTTAGACTGGACGAGGCTGACTGGATAGACTGGACGAGGCTGACTGCTGGACGAGGCTGACAGACTGGACGAGGCTGACTGGATAGACTGGACGAGGCTGACTGACTGGTAGACTGGACGAGGCTGACTGGTTAGACTGGACTGACTGAGACTGGACTGGAGAGGCTGACTGGTAGACTGGACTGTGACTGGTTGGAGACTGGACTGACGGGCTGACTGGACTGGATGGTTAGACTGGACGGACGGCTGACTGACTGGTTAGACTGGACGAGGCTGACTGGATAGACTGTGACTGAGACTGGACGAGACTGGACTGGTTGAGACTGGACGGCTGAGGCTGGACGACTGGACTGGACTGACTGTTGGAGACTGACTGCTGAGGCTGACTGGCTGGACGAGGCTGACTGGTTAGACTGGACGGGCTGACTGGCTGGACTGGATGACTGGATAGACTGGACGAGGCTGACTGGTTAGACTGGACGAGGCTGACTGGATAGACTGGACGAGGCTGACTGGTTAGACTGGACGAGGCTGACTGGAGACTGGACGAGGCTGACTGGTTAGACTGGACGAGGCTGACTGGATAGACTGGACGAGGCTGACTGGTTAGACTGGACTGACTGGGCTGACTGGATAGACTGGACGGGGCTGACTGGTTAGACTGGACGGGGCTGACTGGATAGACTGGACGGGCTGACTGGTTACGACTGGACTGGACGGGGCTGACTGGACTGGACGGGCTGACTGGACGACTGACTGGTTAGACTGGACGAGGGCTGACTGGATAGACTGGACGAGGCTGACTGGTTAGACTGGACTGATGACTGGACGAGGCTGACTGGTTAGACTGGACGAGGCTGACTGGATAGACTGGACGAGGCTGACTGGTTAGACTGGACGAGGCTGACTGGTTAGACTGGACTGACTGGTTAGACTGGACGACTGGCTGACTGGACTGGACGAGGCTGACTGGTTAGACTGGACGAGGCTGACTGGTTAGACTGGACAAAGCTTTCAAACACAAGAAGGAATCAATCCATCCATAAACGTCGAAAAGATAAAAGATGAGAAGAGATGAAACAGAGAAGAATATTTTCTTAAGAGGAAGTGATGGAAGGAGGAGGAGGAAGAGGAGGACAGTATGATGGGTAGGTTAGGGTAGTGTAGGGTAGTGTAGGGTAGGGTAGTGTAGGGTAGGGTAGGGTACAACCCCATGTAGTTTTTTGATTCTAGCATATATATAAATATAAATATATATATATATATATATATATATATATATATATATATATATATATATATATATATATATATATATATATATATATATATATATCGCTAGGGCAGTATAGATGCAGGCAGGAATAAAACATTTACAAGAAACACGTAAAATACTGCACACGTCGGAAACACACCAGGAACCTCGCTGTACTGCCGATTATTTTTATTTTTTTTTTGTGATGCCATCATTCTTTATTGTCCTCTCGCTCCCCCTCCATGTGTTTGTTATCCGTTTAATTTACTCCTTTTCCATTTGTGTAACTGTTATTCATCTCTCTCTCTCTCTCTCTCTCTCTCTCTCTCTCTCTCTCTCTCTCTCTCTCTCTCTCTCCCTGGCGTACATACTAGTACCTACATTAACTCTGAGTTTTTCTTTAACTTAGTGGGAGAATCGGTCGGTTTTCATCATGGTGACTGTGACTTGGTCCACACTTCATTAGTCATCCACTTAGTGTTCAGTCAGCGCTAGAAATCTACAAATAGCATTTTCAAAGAAAACTGATTTCCATTATTCCGCTGATGAACACGGTGATTATCTCTCTAATTAACTCTACGTCAATTAATCCTCATGGTTATTTTTGTATAATGTTCGCGTGTTGCAAAAATAAATATTAATCAGTCATTTCACTTCAGACAAGTGTAATTATTAAAAGCTAAATGGCCAATCTCTTACATGTAGAGGAGAGAAAGGAAAGTTTGACGACAACTGCTGTAATATTAACACACTGTACAATACCCAGCCACCAACGACACTTTTCTCGTACTTTGTTTAATATGGATACACCACACTAAACAACAGACGCCGAGCTGTGTACTGTTATACGCTGTACACTAATGAACAATCTTGAACTATACTTGTCCTTCCTTCTGCTGAATACTGATGTACAAACCACAACAACATTATAGTAGGTGTTGAGGCGTGGAATGTGTGAGGACATGGGAGTGACCAGCAACAGCCAGGTGATGCTACAACTCAACACAACACAACACAACACACGACAACACAGCACAACACAACTCAACACAACACAACACACGACAATACAGCACAACACAACACAATACAACACAACACAACACACTACAATACAGCACAACACAACACAATATAACCTAACACCAAACCATCATCATGAATAAATGTTTTACGCACAGACAATATTATACTGCCTGTTGATGTATGAGTCATATGGTCATTCCAATTTTTTATTTATTTATTGGACAGTCATATCCATGTTCATAACACTAATGAAATGCACACTCACTGTTGACACTATTTTAGTCGGGCAGTTTTTAATTACAACTGATCATCTTTATTTTTTTAGTTTTTATATATAACTTTCCGGGAATATTTTGTCCCTCAATAAATTTGTAAGATATGGTTTTCCGTCCGGCCATACCTACAAATATATAAAATTTATATGTTTAAATTTTCATGGGATGGAGCGTGAGTAATCGAGGCGGAACAGGGTAGAAGACAACGGGATGAGACAATAGGGAGAGACAAAGGGTTAGATCGGGGCGGGGCGGGGTGGGGCGGGGCGGGGTGGGGCGGGGCGGGGAGAATGGGACGAAGGAGGGATGGAGGAGGAAGCATGGCATGATGGGGCTGGAAGGGACGAGGCAAGGCATGGTAGGATGGGTCGTGGGGGGAGGAGGGGGACTAGGCTTGTCGGGAAGGAATGGTGCAGAGCAGGACGGGTCACACCACCTGTCAGACTAGTGTAGATGTGAATTCTGGCAACATAATACCTGGTGACGATACCAATATCCTCGGCGCTGCTCCTCGTCTTCCTCCTCCCCCTCACCCTTTATCTATTCTTGTTCCCCTTCACCATTACTCCTCACCTCTTCCTTCTGTACTGGGTGTGTGCTCACAGATTCTTAAACACAATAGTGATGCTGTATCAAGTCTACTCTCTGCCAAAGCAATTAACAAAGTATCTCAGAAAAAAATGAAAGTTAAACAGAATACAAAATGTCACAACATGGATTGGTGACTCACTGATCATAAACAATGTACGGTGGTTAATGGTATAAAATTTCAAGTTTACTTCTGATATCGGTGAGCAGCAAGGTAGTGTGTTAGAGAACCGGTGTCCGGAGAGTATTTACTCATCCGTACAAACGTCTGCTGATGACACTAAGTACAGTATTATGGACCAACAATGTGCAACCCTAAAAATTACCGAGAGCCCGAGCAGCTAGTAAGTTTACCAGAGGTGAAGATGACAAATAAAGTTATCGACATGGCTGTACAAGGTTGGGTCACCACACGCTCAGTAAATAGTCAAGATAAGCGTTTAAAAAATTATTCAGAAATAACAATATAAGAATAGTGTTAAGTTGACCATATTCAATATATTTTTTGGTCGAGTAAAACAAGAATTAGCTACTTCTAAATTATGGTAATTAGGTGTATTATGAACGAAGGCCTCAGTCGTATCCACTCCTGTGACACATACTAATCGGACAGGGTGGAAGTATACCACATATTATCAGAGCTCTGTGATCGTACTAAACGTTTTTCTCAAAATATACTAAGTAACGATTGACTAGTGAAAAACATTTGTACTTAAAGTCTTCAACATCCAGAGAGATCACATGGGGAAATTACGTTACTCAGTGGCGAGTGTTGAGTGTACTGTGCATGCCTTGGTTGTATACTACTGTAGTAAAATTTATGTCTAGATAAGTCATTAGCTTCGGTACCATCACCACGTGGGAAGCGCTGTACCTGTATTGTATATCTAATTATATGTTTTCACTCATGTTTCAGATAAATTATTTGAACCTAGATCATTAAATAAAGTTAATTAAACAAATAATTGTGTGCGCATTGTGCACTCAGGTCAATTTCTAGTTTTCACCATTAGATAGATAAGTCTTTTACATACTCGGTAATATTGCCATGCATTTTCATTTTGATTCAGCGTAAACATACGCAGTGGAGGTATAATAATGATAAACAGTAGGTTCATTTAGTCAAGAATAGTCCAAAATCTTTGTAATGAGCAGTGTGTGTGTGTATGTGTGTGTGTGTGTGTGTGTGTGTGTGTGTGTGTGTGTGTGTGTGTGTGTTGGTATATGTACAGTACAATAGAACAGTATTTCTTCCGTGCTGAAATACATCGTACATGTACTGTATATACTGTATATTTAAATTTAATACCAAAAAATTTTCAGCATCAACATTATGATGGGCGATGATCCCATTGCCTCCAGACAACACTCTATTGCAGTTTGAATACAAATATTTATTTGTTCAATTCTGAAGAGAAAAAGCCAGTCAAAATAATAGATAACACAACATTCACCACAGTATACAGTACAGTAGGCTACAGCATACAGCTACTCACCTGACTTCTATAATGCGGTCAATACCATCGAAGTCATCCATTTGCCCTGGTGGGCAATTAGATATTATATCCAAGTTTTGCTTGGGTTTTCCCAAGGTGTCATTCTTAGGTAGACCAGATATAAGGTCGTTTTGAAGCTGGACTTTGTGGGTGTTGGCAGGCTTAGCGTTGCTGGGTAGTGAGGTTATCCCTGACGGCGAGCTCTTGTGGAACAGAAAACGCCCGGGTCCAACCTCACCTCTGAAAGAAAATAACCATCTATGTTATTGTAGGGCTAATTCAAGTATTTTTGCGAGTATATACTTCTACACACTACACAGTTATTTTCCACTTAGTATTGGCCCACTTGTTGAAACATTAGCATGATATAATGATCTATACAATCTTACAGTTGTCAAGACCTTAAATGAAGTGAACACAAGATTTAGTTAGTAACATTTACTGACAAATCCAACATCATGTTTATAAATATCCAAATTCATAAAAAAGCAATGCTCATTAAAATCCGAAACAGGATGACTGTTAGGTTGTTAGATTTTTTTCAATCCTAAGTTTCGTAAAATGATTAATATCACTTATTATTGCCATATAACAATTTGAGCAAGCTGAAAAATGTATACATATATATATATATATATATATATATATATATATATATATATATATATATATATATATATATATATATATATATATATATATATATATGTATTTATATAACTCATATATGTATGCATGTATATATTATAGGCAATATATACATATAAATCGTTCAAACTGCATTACACACACAAACACCCTGTATTTATTCTAGCACTGTCAACATCTACGGAATTCCAGTGACTGTTATTCCGGATAAAAGTAAAAGTAAATTTAAAATTTGTACCGGTACCATAAAGCTGACAACTGACAACTTGCACCCCCTAAAAAGTACACTAAATATGTCCAAAGGCAGTTCAAAAGACACGTTTTCTTCCGATGCGCTATTCAGATTCTCAAAGCTTACAATTATATGTTTTAGAACAAACGTCAGAGATGAATACTGCACAATGAACACATTATGACAGCAATATTGATATTTTCGAACTTCAGACCATGTGAATCACTCGGTGAGGGATGGTGATTCACATACAGTAAAATTCAGTGCATTAAAGAGCAACACAACATGTTGGAAATATACATTACCTGACTTACATAGTTCTCAACGTAACTGTGAAAAGTATTGCCTCATATGCAGTAAGTCCTTGGCAGGATTAACCAGAAGATGTACCTCTCTTAGTTTTTGATTGTTGATGACCAGAGTAGGCTATTTACAAAACAAAAAATACACTGAATAATCTTATTTTCTAAAATAATTATACAGTATATAAATTATGACAAACATGCAGCATTTATCATACAAGGCAACAGACGTGGGAATATATATATATATATATATATATATATATATATATATATATTAGTTCTGCTCATCTCTTCACTTTCATGTCATTACGCACAAGACAAAAAGCAGATTCAAATGACAAGTCATTACTCATTTAAAAGGATAATAATAATGTTAAGTTGATATCCATGTAAGGATTTGTGTAATGCTGGTGTGTCGGCTTGACTAGGTAATGAGTGTGAATCAACTTTACTCGGTTATGGTGCATTACTAGTAGTTAATATATACGGTAAAAGGTGTTAGTACGATTGGTTATATTTTTGTATTTATTTCACAACTATCGATGCACACCTGAACCATGCACCTGTGCCACACACCTGAGTTATGCACCTGTGTCACACACCTGTGTCATGCACCTGTGTCATGCACCTGTGTCACACACCTGTGTCATGCACTTGTGTCACACACCTGAGTCATGCACCTGTGTCACACACCTGAGTTATGCACCTGTGTCACACACCTGTGTCATGCACCTGTGTCATGCACCTGTGTCACACACCTGTGTCACACACCTGTGTCATGCACCTGTGTCACACACCTGTGTCACACACCTGTGTCATGCACCTGTGTCACACACCTGAGTGCACCTGTCACACACCTGAATCATGCACCTGTGCCATACACACCAGTCATACACCTGTGTCACACAACCTGAGTCATGCACCTGTGTCACACACCTGAGTCTGCACCTGTGTCATACACCAGAGTCATGTCCCTGTGTCACACACCAGAGTCATGCACCTGTGTACACACCTGAGTCATGCACCTGCGTCACACACCAGTCATACACCTGCGTCACACACCAGTCATACACCTGTGCCACACACCTGACACCTGTGTCACACACCAGAGTCATGCACCTGTGTCACACACCAGTCATGCACCTGTGTCACACACCAGTCATGCACCTGTGTCACACACCAGTCATGCACCTGTGTCACACACCAGAGTCATGCACCTGTGTCACACACCAGTCATGCACCTGTGTCACACACCAGTCATGCACCTGTGTCACACACCTGAGTCATGCACCTGGATTACACACCATCAAAACTAGGTCAAGTTTCATGACACGTGCAATAGCCAAGTTTAGCCCTGCACTACAAGGGTCGGTGACTGCTTTGCCTGTATGCCACTGGTTTAGAATTATTTTTGAAGGCTGTTTCAGATTCTGTCCATTGATTGTCCAGTCGTGTCATGAACTGGCCAAACTGAGCAGTGTCCATTTTTGGCTATTGTTTGGTGTCTTATATATTTTTTCTCCATGAATATATTTTCTTGTACATTGTTTCATCATATGTTTTTCATTCTTATTTTTTGTGATATTTTCTTTGTCTGTAGCTATTTTCCCATGATTGTGTGCTATTTCGTATATTCTTATTTATCATTTATTTATATTTTTTATTATTATTTGTCGTTGTCAAGTAAAAAATATTTTATCCAGGACTGCGTTCTATTCCGGAATTTTTCAGCTCGATCTCTTAAAAATGGAAACTGCACATAATATTTTTTTTCATTCAATTATTGTGGTCTTCATCATTTTTCCAATTTTCCTTTCACCACTTTCTTCCTAACAGCTGTGGTTAGACACTAAACACTTTCTATTTAATTTTCACACATTCTCTTTTAATCATTCATTCTAATATTCTTTTTTGAGCTTCATAATGTTTATCTTACTCATTTTTATTAATTTATCTAGTCACTTAATTATTTGTTTATCCATCCATATCTTACTTTCATCTATTAATTTATTAAAACATTTTCGTCTAAGCACTTTCCCTGCGCGGGCACCAACAGGCGAAGTTGATAGGACTGGGAGGCGGCAGATGTGAGTGGCTGACTGAGTAAGGGAGGAGCGATACGTTGCCTCAAGGTGAGAATGTGTTTACCATAATCTTCAAAAGTGAATTGGCCTCACCTACCTATTCACCGCGTCTGCTGCCGTTGAGATGGGAAATTCATCTACACGAGACTGAAGACAAAGACAAAGGGACAGTCTTGGCAAAGAGATAAAATAATAATGCTATCTTAATTTTTCATGAGTTCAACGGTAGCCTATACATGATGCTAAACTACGACCACATTTGTTGTATTTTCATTCCAGGTACAGAACATTGAATTGTACAGCTACAGTAAAGGTACAGGTGTGGGCAAAGGTACAGATACAGATATATAAACCGGTGCTGGTAAAGATACAGGGTGCAAGTACAGATACTAATACAGGTTCCAGTGTACAGTAGATATTTCAAAATAAAAATTCCATATAAACAATGTGTATGATCTTATAGGTGTACGAGGCAAGCAGAGGCATCTACTAACTTCACTCATTAATACTGCAACACCAACTGGCCATCTGTCAGGAGCAAAATACAATTTACAATATGAACGTGAGTATTTTTTTAAATGTACAAAACTCCATGCCAGATGCTGTTATAAGGTACAGGAAATTCAGGGAACATTTTTCAGTCCAATTCATTCCACAAAAACAGGAATGTGGAAGCTCATACAAGGACAGGTGCAGAAATTTCAACTTAATAGAAACATAACCTAAGTTTACTATAACATCATTTTGTGCAGGTAGAAAGTAGAGGCACTTATATCTATTAACACTGGGTTAGTAAGTTGACAGATAGAGAGGGACACGTAATTAATTCAGATATGAAAAATCTTTCCTTGGTTCCACCGCTTGACGCCGAGGACTCATCCTAGGGACTGGGCCGAGCGCCCCGCAGTGCCGCCAGGGGCTGCAAATAGTCCAGTTTTTACCTGGATTCCTTGTATAAAACGCCCGTCATAGGAGTTACAAGAAGCATTGTCAGGAATTACTGCGACAAGGGAGGAAATATTCTGGGTAGTGTTTGAGTTTGTGGTAGCGCTGGTGAAGATGGCGGTAGTGTTGGTGATGGTGGCAATGGCAGTGGTTGTAGTGGTACTGGTAGTGCTGGTGGTAGAGTTACGTTGCCCCCAGCGCCTGTGTCTCACCCGAACAGCAGGTGGAGATTTTTCACTGGTAACCCGCGGCCTACACCCACGCGGCAACCACGCCTCCCTTACACCCACACTACTACCACGCCTCCCTCACACCCATGCTACCACGCCTCCTTTGCACTCACACTACTACCACGCCTCCTTACACCCACACTACTACTACTGCTACGCCCCGTACACCGTTGCCGCCTCGCCACCAGGTTGCTACCACGCCTCCTTTGCACTCACACTACTACCACGCCTTCCTTACACCCACACTACTACCACGCCTCCCTTACACCCACACTACTATCACGCCTCCCTTACACCCACACTACTACCACGCCTTCCTTACACCCACACTACTGCCGCGCCTCCCGTACACCCGTTACCACGCCTCCCTTACACCCAGGTTGCGACCACTCCTCCCTTACACACACGCTACCACTTGTCTACCAGTCCTAGCTCCTCCTAGCCTTTAACACACCCACATGCCACAACCAATCCTAGCCATTCCCTCCTAGCCCAAAACACCCACACGTCACAACCAATCCTAGCCATTCCCTCCTAGCCCAAAACACCCACACGTCATAACCAGTCCTAGCCCTAGACACCCACACGTCATAACCAGTCCTAGCCCTCCCTCCTAGCCCTAGACACCCACACGTCATAACCAGTCCTAACCCTCTAGCCCTAGACACACGCACTACTCCCACAAACCCAGCATCAACTCAGGCGATGGTGGTGGTGGGGCGTTGTCGGCCCTGGTGTAGCGTCCAGCACCGCAGGGGTGAAGACGACGGTTTTCGTACTGAGACCATGACCAGCCACCCACCAACCCGTCTACTTACCCCACACCCCTCACCCCGCCCTCCTTTCAGCTGTGATGTGACCTGTGTTCAGCTCCCCGACATCTGAGTGTTACTGTATCTTGTTTTATTTATTTGTTTTGTGAAGACATTGAAAGGTGAGAAGGGAGTACCAAGTCATAATGGAGTCAGAAGAAAGATTAGGTTAGGTTAGGTTATGTTAGGTTTAGAGAGGGCCTATTAAGACTGCGGCCCATTTAACTTTTAACCACTACTGTGTCATGTTCCGCGCTGATGCCTGAGTGAATTTTAGAACTCTAGTCACCGAGCGACGACACTTAATATGTTGATGACACTCCGGCAGATGTTGAGATGTCTTGTTAGGTTATGATTTATTAAGTTATTACTTTGTTCTCGGCCTTTATGTTTTGAATACAGAACATTTATATATATATATATATATATATATATATATATATATATATATATATATATATATATATATATATATATATATATATATATATATATATATGTGTGTGTGTGTGTGTGTGTGTGTGTGTGTGTACATAACGCGATTGGATGTATCTGTGTATGTTTAATGCGTGCTATGCGTAGCGTGTGAGTGCTTAGTGCATGGTATGTGGGGAGTGCGTGCGTGCATGTCTGCATAGGTAAATTAAACAGCCAGGTAGAGACACCATCACACACACCAAGGATAGTCGCTGTTGATGCTGGACCAAGTTAATTAATCCCAGAGGTATTCACCAGTATAGAATTAATGCCAGGCTATCATCTCAATATATAAGTTAATCAATCCAAGTGCTCGGCACAATATATCGCCATAAGAGGCACAGAAGAGTGTGACTTAGTACAGACTGAAATAACAGGAGTCAGTTATGCGAGTGACTAGCCCTGAGAAATGGTGGGCTCCAGGCTCTGCATGATGGAGGGAGGGAGGGAGGGAGGGTGTGTTCTAGACTGTGACTGCACCACTCCAGCTCTTGAGCTGGTGGTGATGATGGTGGTGGTGGGAGAGGTGGTGGTGGTGGTGGTGGCGGCGACTCGGAAGCGTAAAGGTTGTGGAGCAGTGGCGTGGAAGTGAGACGCGTACTGTAGCTGTTGGTGTGCAAAACCAATTATATATATTGGCCGTAGATGTATGGCAGGAGGTGTGTATCATGGGCGTACAAGAAGCGTGAATAATGGGCGTACAAGAGGCGTGTATCATGGTCGTGCAAGAGGAGGTGTGTATCACTGACGTATGGGAAGAGGAGTGTATTATGGGCGTGTAACAGAATACTCACAACAAAGGGATAAATTACCGGTGTGAAGCACAAGGGAAGCAGAAGCAGCATCATAGACGTTACAGTAGCAGAGAGGATACAGCACCAGAAATGTTGCAGCACCAGAAAAGGTGCAGCACCAGGAAGAGTGCAGCACCAGGAACAGTGCAGCACCAGGAAGAGTATAGCACCAGGAAGAGTGCAGCACCAGGAACAGTGCAGCACCAGGAACAGTGCAGCACCAGGAAGAGTACAGCACCAGGAAGAGTATAGCACCAGGAAGGGTGCTGCACCAGGAAGAGTGCTGCACCAGGAAGAGTGCAGCACCAGGAAGAGTACAGCACCAGGAAGAGTATAGCACCAGGAAGAGTGCAGCACCAGGAAGAGTATAGCACCAGGAAGGGTGCAGCACCAGGAAGAGTGCTGCACCAGGAAGAGTGCTGCACCAGGAAGAGTACAGCACCAGGAAGGGTGCTGCACCAGGAAGAGTGCTGCACCAGGAACAGTGCAGCACCAGGAAGAGTGCAGCACCAGGAAGGGTGCAGCACCAGGAAGGGTGCAGCACCAGGAAGGGTGCTGCACCAGGAAGAGTACAGCACCAGGAAGAGTGCAGCACCAGGAAGAGTGCAGCACCAGAACAGTAGCACCAGGAACAGTGCGCACCAGGAAGAAGTACAGCACCAGGAAGAGTACAGCACCAGGAACAGTGCACTAGGGAAGAGTGCAGCACCAGGAAGAGTGCAGCACTAGGAACAGTGCAGCACCAGGAACAGTGTAGCACCAGGAACAGTGCAGCACCAGGAAGAGTGCAGCACCAGGAAGAGTGCAGCACCAGGAACAGTGCAGCACCAGGAACAGTGCAGCACCAGGAAGAGTGCAGCACCAGGAACAGTGCAGCACCAGAACAGTGCAGCACCAGGAACAAAGTGCAGCACCAGGAACAGTGCAGCACCAGGAAGAGTGCAGCACCAGGAAGAGTGCAGCACCAGGAAGAGTACAAATCAGGAACAGTACAGCACCAGGAAGAGTATAGCACAGGAACAGTGCAGCACCAGGAAGAGTACAGCACCAGGAAGAGTATAGCACCAGGAAGAGTATAGCACCAGGAAGAGCAGAGCACCAGGAAGAGTGCAGACCACAGAAGAGTAGCACCAGGAAGAGGCAGACCAGGAAGAGTAGCACCAGGGAAGAGTGCTGCACCAGGAAGAGTACAGCACCAGGAAGAGAGCAGCACCAGGAAGAGTACAGCACCAGGAAGAGGCTGCACCAGGAAGAGAGCAGCACCAGGAAGAGTGCTGCACCAGGAAGAGTGCAGCACCAGGAAGAGAGTAGAGCAAGGAAGAGTGCAGCACCAGGAAGAGTGCAGCAGCACCAGGAAGAGTGCAGCACCAGGAAGAGTGCAGCACCAGGAAGAGTGCAGCACCAGGAAGAGTGCAGCACCAGGAAGAGAGCAGAGCACCAGGAAGAGTGCAGCACCAGGAAGAGTGCAGCACCAGGAAGAGGCAGCACCAGGAAGAGTGCAGCACCAGGAAGAGGTAGCACCAGGAAGAGGCAGCACCAGGAAGAGTGCAGTACCAGGAAGAGGCAGCACCAGGAAGAGTGCAGCACCAGGAAGAGTGCAGCACCAGGAAGAGTACAGCACCAGGAAGAGAGCAGCACCAGGAAGAGTATACACCAGAAGGGTGCTGCACCAGGAAGTGCAGCACTGCGGAAGAGTGCAGCACCAGGAAGAGTACAGCACCAGGAAGGTGTGCTGCACCAGGAAGAGTGCAGCACCAGGAAGAGTGCACCACAGGAAGAGGTGCAGCACCAGGAAGAGTGCAGCACCAGGAAGAGTGGGCAGCACCAGGAAGAGTACAGCACCAGGAAGAGTGCTGCACCAGGAAGAGTACAGCACCAGGGGCAGCGACCAGGAAGAGTACAGCACCAGGAAGAGTGCAGCACCAGGAAGAGCGCACCAGGAAGAAGTACACACCAGGAAGAGTGCTGCACCAGGAAGAGGTACAGCACCAGGAAGAGTGCTGCACTCAGGAAGAGTGCAGCACCAGGAAGAGTACAGCACCAGGAAGAGTACAGCACCAGGTAGAGCATACTACCAGGAAGAGTGCAGCATCACAGGGAAGAGTGCAGCACCAGGAAGAGTGCAGCACCAGGAAGAGTGCAGCACCAGGAAGAAGTGCAGCACCAGGAAGAGTGCACCAGAAGAGTACAGCACCAGGAAGAGTACAGCACCAGGTAGAGCATACTAACAGGAAGAGTGCAGCACCAGGAAGAGGTAGCACTAGGGAAGTGTGCAGCACCAGGAAGAGTGCAGCACCAGAAGAGTGCGTTGCACCAGGAAGAGTGCAGCACCAGGAAGAGTGCAGCACCAGAAGAGTGCAGCACCAGGAAGAGTGCAGCACCAGGAAGAGTGTGAGCACCAGGAAGAGAGTGCTGCATTCAGGAAGAGTGCAGCACCAGGAAGAGTACAGCACCAGGAAGAGTACAGCACCAGGTAGAGCATACACAGGGAAGAGTGCAGCACCAGGAAGAGCAGCACCAGGAAGAGTGCAGCACCAGGAAGAGTGCAGCACCAGAAGAGTGCAGCACCAGGAAGAGCTTGCACCAGGAAGAGTACAGCACCAGGTAGAGCATAGCACCAGGAAGAGTGCAGCACCAGGAAAGAGTGGCACCAGGAAGAGTGCAGCACCAGGGAAGAGTGCAGCACCAGGAAGAGTGCAGCACCAGGAAGGGTGCAGCACCAGGAAGAGTGCAGCACCAGGAAGCAGCACCAGGAAGAGTGAAGCACCAGAAGAGTGCAGCACCAGGAAGAGTGCAGCACCAGGAAGAAAGTGCAGCACCAGGAAGAGTGCAGCACCAGGAAGAGTGCAGCACCAGGAAGAGTGCAGCACCAGGAAAGGAGCGAGGAAGATTTAGGAGTAATGATAAGTAGGGATCTTAAACCAAATAAACAATGTGCATTTGCTCGAAACAAGGCTAACAGGCTACTTGGGTTCGTACAAAGGAGTGTTAGTTACAAGACTTGCGAAGTCATCTTAAAACTATATCTTGCGCTTGTGAGACCTCACTTGGATTACGCAGTTCAGTTCTGGTCACCGTACTACAGAATGGACATAGAATCCCTAGAAAGAATTTAGTGGAGAATGACAAGACTAATTCCGGGCATTAGGAAGCCTTGAGTATAGAGATAGGTTAAATCATCTTAATTTGCACTCCCTCGAGAGACGAAGAGTGAGGGGCATTATGATCGAGGTGTATAAATGGAAGTCAGCGTTAAACAAAGGTGATATAACAAAGGCACTCAAACTATCCAACCAGGAGCGAACTCGTAGCAAATGTTTTAAATTAGACAAATCTAGATATAAGTGCGAAATAGGTAAACAATGGTTTAGAAATAGAGTAGTGGATGAGTGGAACAAGTTACCAAAAACCATCATTAACTCGAATACGCTGGATAGCTTGGATGGATATATGAACGATAGGGGTTTGGTGTAAACGGGACTGTCCAGCATGGGCCAATTGGCCGGCTGCAGTTTCATCCATTCTTACGTTCTTATGTGCAGTACCAGGAAGGGTGCAACACCAGAGTGGGTGCAGAGAATATGCAGCAGCAGATAAGGTGCATCAAGAGAAGTGGTGCAGCAGCAAGGAGGTACATAATGTACAGCCGCAGAGCAGTGTAACAGCAGAAGGGGTGAACAACAGCGAGATGCAGCAACAGAGCTATGATGAGGTATGTGGGGCAGAACAGCACCCGGGGCAGCAGGGTTTGTAGCGGGACTACTACCACCACTACTACTAGTACTACTACTACCCCCCCCTACCTCCCGACACTTCTACCCGCCAGCTCCTCCCATCGTGACGTCATGAAGTTATGTGACGTTACCTATTGTATATTTGCCTAAGAGAGGAAGACCAGATAATGACAGCCCATTTGTTTAGACAGGCGACAAGACGAATTATGACGTCATTGATACGTAATAATATAGAGCTAGACTTAGGCAAATTAACTATGTTTACTTAGTGTGTTAATAACGTAACAAATCATGACTATGACGTCCATACACACAGACAAATTAACCACCTACAGTGTTACTCTCATGTGAGGAAGAATGTGGTAGACATGGCGTCTTACGGACGGTTTTGGGCTCTTCCAGATGAAGGTAAGTACCAGCACACTTCTCAGACACTGGCAGGAGGATACGTCTTTGTACTACACCTCGCTGCCCTTCTAACCTGTTAAGTGATTTCTATCTACAAAGTGACTGAATAATGCATTAGGCTATTTTCATTACACGCTGCTAATGCCAGGCTTACGTAACATGGTTGTACTCTTCGTCTATAATTAAGATCTCTCTCAGAGTTTCCTTACTTATAAAACTAAGCCACTACCAGCATCAAACAGGAATAGAAAACAGACTCAGAATTCTATTATTGTTTTCTGTTTTCAGCTTAAATATTCTCATTTGCAAGAGAAACAAATTTAACGTAATAATAAGTCAATGATTCGTACCCTAAACTGTCTCTGGAGTTAAGTGAACGCATCTAGCCTAATCGACTGACTTAAGATAGCACGCAGTGTTGGCTGAGACGGTGTCCATATATTACCGAGACTCCATCGCATACTAAATGCTTTCTCTTAGTGTCCCCTGGCCGGGGTTAGGTTAGGGCCTCTTGTGAGTGGGGAGGGACCACTCTACCAGTCACCAGTCAAACATCTTTAGGACGGAACGAGCATAAATCAGGGAGTGGAGTGTATAGCTGACACGCCCTTATAGGGGCGCACCTAAAATAATTTATGGCTTAGTATCGGCTAATTACACAGGCTGGTCAATTAATGTTCATTTATAAGGCCTATCATATTTACTGTGTTATCTTATGCTAGTAGGCGGCCAATTTTTTGTGGTTCAGTATGGTTCAATAAAGTTAATATAGGGTCATTAGAGCCATTATAGGCAATTTATAGCTACACATGACCACTTACAGCCAATATTGTAGCGTAACTATACAAGTTTCTTTACAATAACCTGAATATCAACTTTGTATATTATCAAACCTACAGTGACAGACACAAACAAGACACTGACACTGTCTTTAGCTGTGAGTATAAAAATAAATCCTTTCTTATATTATCCTCTTATATCCCCAGGTGAAGACGTCGATATTGTCTTGTTATGAATATGGGTTTCCCTTTTTATTGTGGGTATGATGTCTAACATTGTCTACTAACTCACAACAGTCTCATTATACAGTACACTTTTAATACACCTCCTACAATGACTTAACATAACCGGCAACCAAGTAAGTACATTGGTGGTTATGAGCTTTGGGTTACAATATTTGGTTAACTGAGGTCATTACAGCAGTTGGTTGATATCAATTTTATCACATGAAGCCAGAAGTGATGTCTAGTGACCACATTTAAGTCATGACCGGTGGCGCCATTCCGTCTGGTGCCGTCATTCCTTGAGGTCACTTCGGGTCAACTCAGTTAGGCTATGACCCCCCCCTATTCAAGATGGCTTCGTCTTGTTACCTGGTGCCCCCACCCGATAACCTGAGATCATTACAGGTGGAATAACCTTGCCAGTACCACCACTAATTCTCGATGGCATAAAAATATGACCTAACCTGCCATCCCGCCACCATGAAAAGGTAATCACATACCTTGACCTCTCTGTAGACCGTCCTAGTGCCACGATGTCACAAAACTCTGGTTATGGTCCGAAATATACCACAATTTAAGGTCATCGGGGGTCAAACTTGGTCATAACCCCGCCGCGCCGTGTGAGGCCAACGCCCCCTCGAGGTCACCCCAGCCTCAAACACAACACAACATAACAGTCCATCCGGCAGCGTGACCTTAATAACTAAGCTCATTAAGGGTAATGTTTTCACAGGTGGGCGTCTGAGGTGAGGCGAGGAGTGGATCTGTAATTACCGGTACCTGCCCCGAGTGTTGGTAATAAGCATTCACCACCACCTTCACCAACATTACCACCATCATCACCACAACTACCAGTATCACCACAACTACCAGTGTCACCATAACTACCAGTATCACCACAACTACCAGTATCACCACAGCTACCATCATCACCACATTTACCACCATGACCACAGTTACCACCATCACCACAACTACCAACACCACATCTACCACTATCACCACAACTACCACCATTACAACCACCAACACCACAACTACCAACACCACATCTACCACTATCACCACACATACCACCATCACAACAACTGCCACCATCACCACAGTTACCACAAGCACTACAACCACCACCATCACCACAACTACCATCACAATCCTCTCGTTCAGCATGGTTTACACTCTGATCTAACCACAGTGCTGTTAAATTCCTACGCTGATATAATACAACCCTGGGGATGGGGGGGGGGGCTGTTCACTCATCCATTAGCACATTAATCTCTTATAAAACAATTAGTGTTACCCATACAACTTCATCATGATACAAAACTGAACAAAATAGAATAAAAAAATTAGATAAACTGAGAATGATAAAAAGAAAATGTAATGGATAAATAAAATTGTATATAAATACCATGATAAATTAATTAATACAGTGACTATAGTTTCCTTCATATTTGAGGTCATTACAATTTATATATCACTCAACAACGTTCTAGAATTCCAATGTTTCCCGGTTACAGTGACGTTACAGTTGTCAAGCCCCCCCCATCAGCGAACGCCTAGCCCTCGTAACCGTGGAGTTTGCCTATTACCAACACAAGCCGTGGATTTGAGTACGGCAACTTGTCCTCACTCTCCACATGCCTCATCACGGCTACTGTAAACAAGGGCGGCTTAGAATCAGTCATTGGCTGTGTTGAGAAAGTAAGCTCAGTATTGTTAAAGCTTGGAAGATCTCTCGAAGATTCTCACCACAGCTTATTTCACCCGAAGATTAGCCACGCTAGTGAAGTCAGTGAAGTCACTAGAGAGGTAAAGTTATCAATTTCGACCATTTTGAACATAAGGATGCCCCCTTCCCCTAAATCCGCGACTGTTCATCACCACATTTACCACCGAAACCATTACCCCTTAAGTCACCACTAATAACAACATCATCACCACCATCGCTACCACCACCTTATTACCAACACCACCATTAATACCTCGATCACCATCATCAGTAACACTAAAACCACCATCAGCTTCACTTTCATCCCCCACCACCACCATCACCACATTCACTATCATCCCTCACCATCACCACTATCACCACCACCATCACTACCACCATTGTCACTGCCGCTATGCAAAAGATTAATGAACAGTGACACTCCTGTGAATACTTTTTGTGGATATGTTGGTAGACACAAGCAAGGAGATGTACACAAATACATATACAAACTCGAACGCGAATACGTACACACACACACACTTAAACAAAGACACATAAACACGTACACACTCAAACAAGGTCAAGTGTACACACAACAGAGTAAGACCAGGAATACACTTACATTATCCAAACATGAACACGTACACACATATCCAACATGGACATGGACATGTACACACACACACACACACACACACGGGTCTATCTACACAAGGGCATGCAAATACACAAACACCCTAAGAGAAGCCCCTGCTCGCTGGAAATATGTCGACGACTCCACCATTGGGATCAGCGTCAACAATTCCGCTCCCAACTATACCGCCCTTCAGGATTTATTGAACAGTCTCCAAAACTGGGCCACCAACAACCATGTCACCATCAACCATACCAAGACAATGGTTATGCACATCAACCTCTCCTCCGACATTGTCCCACCTCCTCCCATTACCCTAGGTCCGAACACACTCCAGGTTGTAGATTCCACGAAGCTCCTCGGCGTCACCATAGACAACAAACTAAATTGGAAACCACACGTCAGTGAAGTTGTCAAATCCTCCAGTTTCCGTCTCCACCTCCTCCGCCGACTCAAGTCCCTCGGAGTTCCTGCACCCGAGCTCCTCAGTGTTTACACAACATTCATACTTCCCAAGCTCACCTATGCCTCCCCACCTGGTCTTCCTCCCTAAATGCCACACAACGTAAACACCTAGAAAAAAGTGCAAAAGAGGGCATGCAAGATTATTCTCTCCCCTTCCTACTCCACATATCAAGAAGCGCTCAACACACTGACCCTTTCGACTCTCACTGACCATCACCACGACCTCATCTGCAAATTTGGTAAGAAGCTTCTACACCATCCCCGACACCGGCCCCTACTACCACCTGAGATCCCCTGTCCGAGAATTGCTGTTCGACACCACAACCGCATCCAGCCCATACGTGCACGAACTGATCGCTATAAGAACAGCCCAGTCCCAACCATTGTAAAAATTATCAATAACATGTAATAAATCAGTGTATTCACTCCCAGTAAACACTGCTCCCTACACTGTCACTATGTTGAAATGAACTGTATTTTGAGCTGATCCCCATCTAAGTTACTATATGTCTTATTTGTGTCACTTATGTCACTTGTATATTATTTGTAATTCGTAACCCATTCCCCAAATATGTAACTGTATATTTTCAGCCTTCTGGCTGCCAAGCTCTTTCAATAAACCGTTAATTATTATTATTATTATTATTACAATTCCACACAACCAAACAAGGACACGCATAAAAATACCGAAAACCTCGTACTGTACGTGCAACAAATACCCAAACATATATACCCACACGCACCCTAAACATGGACACGCACACATACCCCCAAACAAGGGCACAGACTGACACGGATCATGGGGGCAGGCTACGTGTCAAGAGTGTAAATTTACCGTGATAGCACATGAGAGAATGGTACCGGAGCCTTCTGCAGCCATCGTACAGGTCCAATTAGCAGGTGTGGGCGGGCAGAGAATAGCAAGCACACAGTTAAGCTGGGTGGAGAGAGGTGGGCGGAGGGGGGAGGGTTGAAAAGTGGGCGGTGGGTTGTGGAAAGGTGTGACAGAGATAGGCTTCATGACACGCTGATCCACCCCCCCCCCCCAGGTCACTGACCCCTATGGCACTGTGTGTGTGTGAGGGGCACTTCTCGTATTGGAGATAGATGATAATTTGAATAAGTTCTTTAGAGAGAGAGAGAGAGAGAGCTTCTCTTTTAAATCCTTCTGTAAGGGATCAAAGCATCGTGACACAAGAGGCACCATTATTGACCTTTACAACACCCTGACTCGAGATGCTGGACAGAATGATGGTTTCTCTCTCTCCCTCTCTCTCTTTTTTTCACACACATAACATTATATCGATCTATATTTAACTTACTTGTACACACACACACACACATATCAGTAGACGGAGACACCGCACGACTCAGCGGGTAATAGTGGTGCTGTCACTCAGGTCCTTGGTGCGTCCCTCCTCCTCCTCCTCATTTTTTCTCCCAAGCACTGGCGCGACGCTGAACCAGTTTTGAAAAAAAAGAAGGAAAAGAGGGCGCCCTGCAGGTATGTATTACAAAAGAGTTGTGCACTATGTTTACTATGGCGCCGAGAAGCCTAGTCGGCGCCTCTCTAGTTTGGCCTTACGGCAACCTATCATTTTGGTCTTATAGTGTGACTCGTCTGTGTAGTTCATTTTAATAGCCGCCTCTAGTCCACCCATCCGCCGCCTATCCACTCGCCACCGCCCACTGTATATTCGTCGCCTACCATTAACGCTCACCACCCGCTATCCACTGATAAAAACACAAGAATGGAGGAAACTGGGTAGTCCCGTTTACACCCAACCCCTATCGCACATATGTCCGTCTAACCTATACGTGAAGCTACCCAGCGTGTTCGAGTTAATGATGATGTTCTACTCATCCACTCAAACACTTACTGCTTGTCATCCTACGATCCATTCGTCATCCACCGCCCTCATCACCCAACTCCTAATCCTCTCTATTGCTGATCCATCACTCGTCACCCACCATCCATTCCTGGTACAGAGCTTATCCACCACCCATCACCTGCAACCTATACTCCTGACCATTGCTTATTCTCCACCGCCACCCAACCCCCGAACCAGAGAAGAACCTCTACCGCCGCCTGCCACCCACCGCTACCGCCACCCAACGCCGCCCGAGGTATGCAGATGAGGCAGCATCCATCATTACCCGGGATAAAACATGTGGAGGCTGGGTCACGCAAGGTCACCCACCCGCTCCTCCAGTCTCTTGTTCACTCTACCGCCATTGTTGCCTCGCCCACCACACTACTGCGTCCGGGTTGCGTTGTCCAGGTCCTGTGTTTACGCTGCACAAATATTCAGTAACATTGTTTTGTTTACAGAGTACAAGAGTCCTATTAAAATTCTTTGTTTCGTCTGTGCAAAATTTTTAACAATTTTGTTCGCCTTGTACTGTACAAAGATTGCTAGAATTCTTTCCTTGCGGTGCTTACAGTGTACAAAATTATGTTTACACGACAAAATAAATAAATAAATACATTTTCAACATTGTAAAAAATGCTTTTGCTCTGTATGTTTTACCCTAAGTCCCCCCAAATAAATCTGTTTGCACTGTACATAAATGTTTAAACTCCAAAATATCTCGGTTCACACCTTATGTTTACACATCAAATAAATTCTTATTCACAGTACGAAAATCACATTTATATTATAAAAGTTATCATCAAACTGTAAAAAAATTCTCACACAGGATTTAGACTTTTATCTATATTACACAAAATTATGTTTAATGCCGTGAAATATTTACATACCGTAGTACTTTACTTTACAAACCTTATTAAAAATTTTATGTTTTCATTTCGCATAGTCATAAATTTATATATTTACACAGTACAAAACTAATACACCTGTATATATATATATATATATATATATATATATATATATATATATATATATATATATATATATATATATATATATATATATATATATATATATATATATATATATATATATATGACTTCTTTGTTAACATCCTATGCTTACACAGTAGAAAATATGATGTTTACATTTTATGAGAACTCTGTTAACTTTCTGTGTTTATGAACATATTTAATGTTCATATTTAAAAAAAAATTACTGTAATTATTTGCAGAATATAAAAAAAAAGTTAAATTGAGATGAGTGGAGACGGAACGTTTCCACTGTATAATACTCATGTTTACACTATTCAAAAGTTATATGTTTACACTACAAGAATTCTTTGTTTATATAATAGAAAAATCCCATGATTACTGTATGCAAAAATGTTTTTACAAGAAACAAACTACCTTGTTTACAAAATAACTACAAAACTTATGTGTATACAGGTACTAGAAAAAGTCTCGCGTTTGCTGCATTTTCCCTTATTGTATACAGTACAAAACTTCAACGATTTACACTGTGGTGTTTACACATCAAAAGTCCGTGTTTCCTCTATACACAAACCATATTTACACTGTGCAGACTTAATATACACTCTATATATAGTCCAACCACGAAAGACTGAAGGCCTGGTTTATAAATCAAGGGTGTTTGGTACACAACAATTTATAATTACTAACTGAAAATAACGAGAGGGAGCGAGCCTCATTACGGTTGAGTCTATGGGGTTATCATTACGCCATTTTGTCCCCCATGTTTACACTTAATTCAAACCAGTTATGTGTATTCCCTTATCTCTAGTTACGAGAAAAATCGTAACGCAGGAACCTCTGAGACTCCAAAAACTGTGTCGTAGTTATTGTGAAACAGTTATACGCGTTGTAGTATTTTCAGTTAAAGGAAAATTTTACTTCCGAACCTACTGTATAACAATCTACTACTGTACCTTAGCTCAAGTAGTCCAGTTACCTTTAAGAATCTGCCTTTGCGTCGTAGCTTAGTGAACCATTTATATGCCAATTATTTGAGGTAAATTCCTAGAGAATCTACCCGTGAACCGTAACTTAGGCGAGTCAGTTATATGCGTTCTCACAACTCCAGTTAGGGGGGGGGTTTAAACGCTGATGTACGAGCCTACGAGAATGTGGATTCTTATCTGAGAAAATCTTTATAACGGAAACAGTAATTAACCTTTACAGGAGATGGCAGTGAGGCACGACCGTGACGCACTACACCCCAGTACCTCCCCCTCCCAGTACTCCAGGCGATGCTGTGGGCTGAGATATTGGCTGTGGGGGCAGTGCTGTGGGGGTGGGGCAGTGATGTGGGGTGAGGCAGTAAGAAGAGGAGGAATGTTACTGTGATAGGCATTGCGGGGGAAAGTGCTGTGGGAGGAAGGTGTTGTGGAGGGGAGGTGCTGTGGTTGATTCTGTGGAGGGAAGGTGCTGTTGGGGGAAGGGGTGGTGTTATGCTGTGGAGAAGAGATGAGATAATGTGTGGGGAGGAAAGGTTTTTTGGACGATGAATTCCTTTATGGGAGGTATGGTGCTGTAAGGGAAGGAGGGGTGCTGTGGGGGGGGGGGGGATGCTGTGGGGTTAGTGCTGTGAAGGGGGTGGTATTATAGTGTGGGGCGTGAGGCAACTCCAACCAAGAGTAGCCACAATTATCAGTGTGCTCACTTGACCCATCACGACTCCTCCCCTCCCTCCCCCTGGCCCCCCTACCCCCGAACTACAACGGTACACTGGACAAAATTCCAAAAGATGATTTAATATTGAACAAAATCCCACCATTTAATTTACCCACTGGAAAAAAATCTAACCTAGCCTCACCTAACCTAATTTAAGATAACTCAACCTCATCTAACCTACACCTACCCTCACCGAATCTAAATCCGTACGCTTAACCTAACGTAGCATAACCTAAGTTAAGATGAACTAACCTAAGCTTATCAAATCTAACCCAAAACTAACCAAACATGCACCTAACCTAAACAAATATGACCCACTAAACCAACTGTAATTTAATTTTAGAACAATATCTAACTTAACCTAACCTAGTTTAGACTAACCTATCCTGTACATAACATTACCGACTTTCGTTTAGACAAGCCTAATCTAACCTCATCTGGCCTAATATAACCTAAGCAGTCTACAACAAAGGCAATTCCAGTTCACTAAAGCCACGAGCCATCCACCACAAGCCAGAGGTCACAGATGGGTGAGTAAGTCATCCGCCACCAGCCAGAGGTCACAGGTGGGTGAGAAAGTCACCCACAACCAGGCAGGGGTCACAGGTGGGTGAGCAAGCCACCCACAACCAGGCAGGGGTCACAGGTAGGTGAGAAAGTCACCCACCACCAGGCAGGGGTCACACAGGTGGGTGAGTAAGCCACCCACCACCAGGCAGGGGTCAGGAGGAGGTGAGTGGCCTCTCCTGTGGGTGGAGAGGAGGAGGAGGTGAAGGTGAGCCTCGCCCCGCCGGTGGTGGTGATCAGCGCCATCACCTGGCCTGGGCGGGGGTGGAGGCTGGTGCTGTTCCACCGACCAGAGGAGAGAAGTCTTTGTTTTGCAGACAGGCCGGCGAGGGAGGGCAAGGGGAAGGTTCCATGCGGTATAAACCCCCACATAATGCTGCCTGGGTCGTGCCAGAGAGCCCATCTGACCAAATCCTCGTGTCAGTCTCCCCACACATAAAAATACTCACAGTATAAAGCCGGCAGCCATTCAAGCGTCGCACAGGGTTAGGAACATCCCACCACGTCTCAGGAGGTCCTCTAACTCCACCTCTTTGCTTTGCTTAATTCCCTATGTAAGCGGAGCGGCAAGTTATACTCATACGTCCCCCTACACGGAAATAACCACAGTACACAAACTAAACACTCAAGCATCACTCGGAGCTAGAAATCCTGCTGCACATCCTTATTGTTAAGATGGAAGTCCATCTATTCAGGGCTAATACGCAGCGTAAGTGGAAGACTCGTATGGCAGTCATGTCATGTCGAAACCACAAATGAAATCCTGGTGGGGAGAGAGAAAAAATAAACACTTTACCCCGCACACCTCCTGCCTCACCTGTGATGTTTATGGTCATTAACCTGGACGGTGGTTCTTCTTCCCTTCGTGGATGTATATCTCAACTCACGCAGGGCAAAAAAGAAGCAAGTGTAATTTCGTTGACTGTGGCAATAAAATAGCACGCAAGAAATACCTTTAAAGAAATAGAATAAACACAGTGATGGGAGAGTTTACACAAAGTGGTCACGGAGGAAGAAAAAAAATACATAGATTCGTGAGATCATTACGCATTCACTAAGGTGTGTTCCCCTTCACGCCTCCACCCAGAACACACCTCAGGCAGTAGGTAATCATGTCAAGAGTACATTTCTCTTTCCCATCTCGATCATTCTCTACATATCTAGCATTACTGTTTTACTCATATCAAACTGTGTGGGATTTTAGCTGTTAATGATCTGATCTTCCCAAAACATTCAAAAGTTTCCTCAGGGTTTATGGGATCACGAGGGCAAATATTTTAGTGTAGTAATCCTAACCTATCCTAACCTAACTTAATTTAACCTGACCTAAACTTAGGCTAGAAATATACCTTTCATACAAGATACAAGCTTCAAACATCATACTCCCCGAAAGAACAATAGGCAGCATTCAGGGATATACACATATGCACTCCGCTGTTCTTTATTGATGTTCTAGTTGCGAATTAAACAGTTTACGAGCCGCTGAATCATCGCGCAGTGACTGTTTCCTGCCCGGAGCTAGTTACTGCCCTCCTGCCACCCACCCCCGTGTTTCACTATTGGTAAGGGAAAAAAAATTAAATTTCTGCCGTATATCACAAATGAAATACTGTGATGTATCCTTGCCAACATAATTTTGGTCCTCACGCATAAATACACCTGCGATGTATTTTTTTTTATTACGGAGAGAGAGAGAGAGAGAGAGAGAGAGAGAGAGAGAGAGAGAGAGAGAGAGAGAGAGAGCAAACATCAGAATCCTGCGAGCTCTTCTCCGGGTCAGACCTTGACAACAGACGGTCTCTCTGCATTAAATTAAATTGACGATGTTAAAGTAATTATAAGGATAACTATTAGCACTAACACGAATGCCAACGAGTTTAACCAGGTCACTGACACGAGTAATTAACTGCAGTCAGATTAAAGGTGCATGATTCTCGTAAACTAAAACAATAACAGGTGGGAATAACAGCAGGAATAACTCTTCACAACTCTACGGAGGATTCAGCTCACATTCAACAGGAAGAGACGCGTCGTTACCCTTTACAAAACCAGACTGAGAAGTTTCCAGTGGATAAGTTTCAAACCATCTGTCGTGTTATGTAAAATCTATTCAATGACGTACACACACGCACACAACGTCAGCTAGAGAAGGTACAGAAAAGGGTCTGCAGAATCATGCTCGGCACAGAATACTCCGGCTACACCAACGCTCTCTCCATCCTGGAAATGCCATCCCTCAGTGACCTCCACCACCAAGCACTGGAAAGGTTTGGCCGTGGACTACTGCACCACCCTCGCCATCGCCACCTCCTGCCACCTGCAGCCCCCTACCCAACTCGCGCAGTCCGCCACTACAACAAAATTCAGCCCATAAGAGCCCGCACCGATAGATATAAGAAGCACCACCATCATCTAAAATAATAAACAACTCCTGATTTATGTACTGTACAGCCCTGTAAATGTATTCAATGCATATTATATCATTATGTCTAAATCAAATGTAAGTCTGTATATTTTTAGCCACCGGCTGCAACTCTATTAATAAACCGTTTATTATTATTATTATTATCACACACACACACACACACACACACAGAGGCTACGGGACCAATAACAAAAACATCATCTCCAATAACAAAACCTGAAAACTGTGCCGAGGAAGGAGCACCACTCAGCAGCATGACGACCTATACCCATCATCTTGGCATGTGTGGTGGTGAGCGGCGCCCACAACTCCCGGGACTACTACACTTACTATCCAGGAACCTTGACACCAATCCTTCACAACTCCTGCTGTCATGCATGGCCTCGAGACAAACCTCGGCCGTGCATGACTGGCCAACACGATGACGACGGGCTTATTCCAGTTATTTTCCAGTTATCATAAAAAATATATGTATATATATATAGTCATAGAAAATTACGGATTCAATGCGTTTTTTCCTGTTTTGATTTCATATCTCTTTTAGTCAAGGGTTAATGACCTCAATCAGGTGGCATGTTGTGTATTTTTATTTATTTTTTGATGAGTTCACTACTGTGCTTCAAAGATGTGTCTTAAACAAGAACAAAACACAGACCGATTCAACAGAAGACAGTGCGGCACAGAGGCATCACAGCAGCAGACAATGCGACACACAACAAAATAACTACAGCAGACAGTACGGTACGCACACACGCACAGCAAACAATGCTGTTCTTGGCAACAATGGACTAAGCACCTCGGTACACTGCAGCAGATGGCAATGCACCACACAACAGCAGAAGAGAGCGCGGTACACTGCAACAGATAGTGCTGTGTCACGGGTGGGGCAGCGGGACATACCCTGCAGGCGCCACCACCACCACGGTACAGCAGCCAGCGCGTACTGCACCTGGATGACCAAGCAGGTGTACTGACACGAACACACCTGAGAAAATCCAATCAGAGTGAAAACCATACCGGACAGTTTGCTACCGGACAATATTTTACCTGTTTGGTAGGGTTAAGTGAGGATAAGTTACAGTAGGTTTGGTTAGGTTGGATTAAGGTGAAGGCCAGGTCAGGTTTGATTAGGCGTATACTTTTCATATTCTATTTGGTGTGGGAGATGTAAGTGCAATGTGCCTAGAGCCCCTTCTTCATTCTTTTTGCATCCGTTGTGTCTGCAAGGCGAACCTTGATTATATTATGGGCATACATAGGGTACACCTCCATAATCATGACATTGTTTTGCTTTTCTATTTCATCTCTTATTTCTTCTGCATTATTTACCACCACATCCAACATCTTACATACAAGGGTGAGCTTGGCGCTGTATTTCGTGGGACAATGACCTCGTATCCGTTAGTTTCATTTTGTCCATGGCACTAGACTTAAGTAGTTTATCAGCATCTTCGTCTGTTTCTGTGAGGATGATGTAACCATCTCTCAGATCCACAAGTCTATTTATTCTCACCCTTCGGTCGCTTAATAGTCTTTTTAGCTCTATCTGAGACCCCTGGGTCGGGGTTCCGGAGATCTTCACTCTCACTTTGGTCATGGTCAGTTAAATGCTGTACATGAAAATCCTACCTAATCTGTCCAACTCAGCTTAGCCCCATGGATGCGGCTTCTGTCGGACTGTCCAGGTGTTGGGCGAGTAAAGACGGGTCTAGGGGTAGTGTGAAAATGCAATCCCCTGACGGGGCCGAGCCAAGCCCTTACAACTAACAGCGGTAGGTTGTGAAGCACTGCCGAATCCCGAACAGAAAATGTTGCCACCTTTACTGTCTCAACTCAGTAGCCCTCTGAGGGCCCCCTTGTGGCTCTGCCCGCAGGGTTCGTGTCGTTATCAAACAGAAGGGATTCTAGGCGAAAGGACAGGATAGGGAAGAAGCGCAGTGTGCAAGAATAATAATATCCAGCAGCCAGAGCGAGCCCCAACGTAAAAAACAAGGCTGAAAGTCGTAACGGTCAACAAGTTTGAACACGAGCCGGGAGCGAAGCACAGCACGTCCACCCGCTCTGATGGTTGGGTATCGCTGTTCACAGCTGTCCACAACAGCAATGCTCACAGCTTTCCATAGGCTGCCCGCAACAGAAATGCTCACAGCTGCCCAGGGGCTGCCCACAACAACGCTGCTCACAGCTGTTCACAACAGCGATGCTCACAGCTGTCCAGTGGCTGTCCACAACACAATGCCCACAGCTGCCCAGAGGCTTCTCACAACACAATGCTCACAGCTTTCAAGAGGCTGCCCACAACAGCAATACTCATAGCTGCTCACAGCTGTCCACAACAGCAATGCTCACAGCTGCCCATAGGCTGCCCACAACAGCAATACTCATAGCTGCTCACAGATGTTCACAACAGCAATGCTCACAGCTGCCCATAGGCTGCCCACAACAGCAATGCTCAAACCTGCCCTAAAGCTGCTCACAGCTACACTCCACCAAACTTCGCCAGAGACGACATCTATAGAGGAGCAGCAACAACAAGCCCAACACCAGCCAGACCTCCCTCTCTTCCTGCTGGAGCATCACGTCTCGCAAGTACTCCCTTTGCTTGAGCTTCAACACGAACACACCAGACGGAGGAGCACACCATAATAACTCTCGTTACTCACTACAACACCGTGATGTTCTTCTTCAGCTGATAGTTAGTGCGGTGGACCTGCCACACCCCCACCAGCACCACCAAGATAAACAACTGTTACGCCCATTGATGTTTTTATTAAATAATTATTAGCTAAAACAAAATCCACACTTTATAGTCAACTTCACTATTTTTTAATAGTATAAAACTGCAACTCAACTATAATTCTCAAGGGCAATCTGTGAGTCTACCTCAGTGGACTGTTGGTGTCATTATTACACAGCACCGCGATGGTGTACCATAAGGACAAAAATAAGGTGGTGGTGACCCGGGCCGGTAGTGCCGCCTGTTTCCAAATTAAGGGACTGTGTTGGTCACACCACATATATATATATATATATATATATATATATATATATATATATATATATATATATATATATATATATATATATATATATATATATCTTGATAAAATCACACGGAAAAAGGGGAAACAACGGAGCACCTTAGCTTTCGTCTTTATTCAAGACATCTTCAGAGGCAACTGGATTACATGGACAGAGAGAGGCTTAAATATACAGGGTGACCTTATTAAACATGAGGTCAGGTCATAATGATGTCATCCACTAATCCCCACCCAACACCAACACACACGTAGAGGAGCTTAAGAGAAGGGGGCGACGTGACTAGTCAGGTCAGGTCAAAAATAAGGGACCCACTAAATAACTATCCTACATCTAGATCCAAGGTTTTCAAAGCATTTTTAACCTTGGGCCACTGACAAATAAATTTATGTAACATATCAGTTTTGAACTGACCATCACTAATGTTTATTGATTTTAATTCCTTAATCAAACTAGCTTCAACCAGAAGTCTTTCTGTGACACAAGATGATTTGAATACTTCTAAGCTTTTTTCCCAAGCAATGGGATGATTATTATTCCTAACATGAACGAACAGGGCACTGCTTTCAGATGCTGTTCTGATATTGTACTTATGTTGTTTGATTCTGAGCTGCAGTGTTTTTCCTGTCTGTCCTACATAATTACAATTACATTTGCTACATGGAATACAATAAACACTTCCATTTACATTCAAACTTGGGCTATTCCTTATTAACATATTGGTAATGGTTGAGTCATACTTGAAAACAACATTAATATTTAGTAGCTTGAGGGACCGAACTAACGGGACAAATTCATTACGATAGGGCAGAGTCAAAATATTCTTAAGTGTAGGAACTTGTCTGGTTTGAGAGGAATGAAAGGATTTTTTAGCCCTTTTAAAACAACGATCAACAAACACAGAAGGGTACCCGAGTTATTGTGCAATGGAACGAATGTGTTTCAATTCATCATCAATAAATTCAGAGTCACAAATACGCAGACATCTTAAGAACATAGCAGAAAAAACTGACATTTTGGTAGACTCCAGGTGATTCGATAAAAAGTGTATGAAACTGTCTACCTGTGTGGGCTTTCTGTATACCTTAAATTTGTAGTTTTGGCCATTTCTCATGATAAGCATATCAAGGAATGGAAGGGATCCATTTATTTCTCTTTCAATTTTGAATGTGATACTTGGGACAATATCATTAAGCTTGTCTAAAAATTCCAATGGATCACTGTTTTTTGAATAAAGACGAAAGCTAAGGTGCTCCGTTGTGTCCCTTTTCCCGTGTGATTTTATCAAGTTATAAATATATATATATATATATATATATATATATATATATATATATATATATATATATATATATATATATATATATATATATATATATATATATATATATATATATATATATATATATATACATGACATAAGCTGGGATGCCTAATATTCAGGTGATCCCCCCCCCCGTAATTGAGAACTGGACGGGATATCACAATAACGGTGTTTGTGTTGATGTTATAATGTATCACTACACTTTAATAACTAAGGCCTTTAAGCGTGTACTGTAGAGTCACTATAAATCATAAAGTACATTAGTCATCAATAAATAAAAGTCAACTGGGATACATCTCTCTAGCTAGGCAGTGTTGTTTATCCTTCCTTAACAAACATCGTTCAGCTGATGACTTCTGACAGACTCGGTGTATCAATTTCAGGCTCAGTGTCGAGAATTCTTAAGGCAGTATCTTGCTTGGCATTGTTGATCGTTCTGCAAGCTAGAATTACAGCCAATCTTGCACTGGTGGGATGCTGGCTAGACTGTGACGAGAGTAAGAGTTAATACTGTAACCAAAATTGACTCTTTAGGACATCTGGCTGACTAAAATGGCTTTAATTAGAGTGCCGGAGCCCAATACCGGTGTGTTTGTTTAATAATAATTTACATTTACGATAAAACACTTTAATTATGTAAACATTCCTTACCATGATAAAAGTATGAACATTTATTTAAAGAGATTCATTCTTAAAGTCACATTTCATATCTTTCTTCTGGTAAGGCAAGTCGAAAGTAAACTCAAGAAAGGAGCGACACATAAGAACATGTAAATGACACAATTTGACCTTAGGATCACCTGAAGAATCTCCACTCCAGCTTATTTCACCTAAAGATTGATAACCCTGACACTATTTGGGGGAATAAAGATAGGTTAGGTTAGCGTTGTTCAAATTGCGTTACTTACAAATACGAATAAGATAAAACGGTGTGAGAATGGAAGCCAAAGGTATTATTGTGGTGACAGGAAGAGGTAAGTAAGAGAGCGTCGTCTACTATCATACACATACTGGGATACTGTACCAAGAGAGGAGTCCTCGTATGGGTAACAACAAGAACGAGGAAGTGGCTGTAGAAAATGAGGATAAGCTACAGTCACTCTTTAAGATATGATTTCAATTGGATTTTGTACAGAAATCTTACAAAAGGGAAAAACTAAGAAGGTGTGTATAGGCCAATAGAACAGTGATGCAATGAGAGAGAGAGAGAGAGAGAGAGAGAGAGAGAGAGAGAGAGAGAGAGAGAGAGAGAGAGAGCGTGTTTCCAGCCTAAGCAGCAGCCATCATAATTCACTGCCCCCACATATATTTATTAACAGCAACACGACAGTAAATCCTTGTTAGAATTTGCCGGGCCAGATGCTTGACCTCAGGGAACAGAGCATCCCACACGTAAACCTGGTATATACCTTTTTTTTTATCATCTCTCTGGGGTCTCATTAGCATATACTCAGACCTTCTTCACCGCCGGCCGCAGTGATCCGTATCGACTCAGGGTATCCTATCCCCCCCTCCTCCCACACGCTCCACACTGCTGCCACTCTCCTACCACACTTTATACTCCCCAACATTGGCTATAAAACACACTAATTCTATACGTTTTGTCAAAGCGTCGCCTCGTTTAATTGGTTATATTCTACCCGTTTCTTAATAGCGAGGTCAAGGCCCAATTAATAAAGTTTTAGGGGGTGTATGGAAGAGAAGGTTATGTCGTGTGGTGGAGCAGCACCCTGTACGCCAGGTCCCGCCCACTCACCGTTAAGGCGTCAATCAAAACAAATGAATCTCGCTTTTCTTTCTTAACTTCCATTCATTTGTTACCTAACACAGACCCTAATAAACTCTTGATTTTTCCTTCTACGGAAGAATTAGCAGTGGTGTAATTTACATTTGTCTTTATTTCCTCCCACGGTAAAAAAATAAACAAAAAATAACGAGTATTTGAACATAAATTCTTAAGGGTTCTTAGCTTCTTATGTTATAAATTTCCCTGACTGGATATTTAAGAATGCAGCAAACTGACTTATATGAACTAAGACACAAAGTGTAAAAGGGTCCTGTGGACCTGTTAGAGACAGTGTGGACTGTGGATACAGAACATAGAAGAGAAGATTTAATTTAGCCTTCAGTACAGCGTGACCGATACTGCACACCTCTGCCTTTAACTTCCCAAACTGTAAATTTGGGCACCCATACGGCAGCTGGGTCGACTGCGAACGCCCCCCCGCCTTCAGTGGCCACCCGTGGGTCAGATAGAGTGATATACCGGTATACAGTTTATACAGTACTGTATATCCGCTAAGTCGCCGCGCCCCTATGTGATCAAAATATCGCCCAAATTCCAGGAAAACTGTAGACGTTTTCTTATGCCTGGCCCAGATCACCATAACCCGCCTTCCTAATACTTCTCCCAGGATGAACAAAAACAAAGACGTGTTTTTTCACCTTACCAAACTAAAACCTAAGCTATTTCTAGTTGATCTGAATAAATCATCCCAGGAGCGCTTAATGATAAGCTACAACTTTTCGTTGTTATTCACCAACAATCTGAGCATCAAACACACAAAGTTTAACCAGGCAAACCATTCAAAACTGGAATTAAAAATAAACTAACATACATACATACTGTACATACATACATACATACATACATACATACATACATACATACATACATACCCGCTCAGGACGTGCAAAACTTAATTGAAAATGATGATCTGTAAACTAATAATAATTATAACAACAAAAACAATAAAAACAACAACAACAACAAAAATAATAATAATAATAATAATAATAATAATAATAATGATAATAATAATAATATTAATAATAATGATAACACAGCATCTGGCCACATCCTCATTAATCGGGGGGAAGAAGGCGAAAACCCGAGCTGGCCGCCCTCATCCGTCACGGCACCTGGTAATATCTCATGATGCATCGCGTTCCTCAGTGTTTATGCATCGTTTAATACGAGGCAATTAAATTTAATTAAATGGTAAGGATAGTCGGGTGCGAGCGCGTCCATGCAGTAATGAGTGTGTGTGTGTGTGTGTGTGTGTGTGTGTGTTGTGTGTGTGTGTGTGTGTGTGTGTGTGTGTGTGTGTGTGTGTGTGTGTGTGTGTGTGTGTGTGTGTGTGTTGTGTGTGTGCTCGTTGCTTTGTCGAATGGTAGAGCACGCAACAAAATGGTTAGGTGGTGTTAGGAGGTGGTGAGGGGGTGTTAGGGGCTGGTCAGGGATGTTATGGGGTTTTAGGGGCTCGTTAGGGGGTGTTAGGGGCTGGTCAGGGATGTTATGGGGTTTTAGGGGCTCGTTAGGGGGTGTTAGGGGCTGGAAGGGAAAAGGGGACTCTAGCTGTTCATTCCTGTATATTGATAACTTCTCACCCATTACGCCTGTCTCCATCATCTTCTTATGCATATGTCCACCATTGCACTGTTTCCATCAACCTATTAGAATGTTCCCATCAACTCATTTCAGTGTTTCCATCAGCCCATTAGCTACACTGTTCCCATCAACCCATTTCAGTGTTTCCATCAGCCCATTAGCTACACTGTTCCCATCAACCCATTTCAGTGTTTCCATCAGCCCATTAGCTACACTGTTCCCATCAACTCATTTCAGTGTTTCCATCAGCCCATTAGCTACACTGTTCCCATCAACCCATTTCAGTGTCCTTTGGCATCAACCCATAATGCTTTTCATCAACCGTAAACCCATGTTCATTGGTTTCCACTTTACACTTAAGTTCCCACCACCCCAATTCATCAGTAAACCTTAAGTGTACGTTCATTAGACACTCACAGCTAGGGTTCAACACACTCACAGCCAGGGTTCAACACACTCACAGCCAGGGTTCAACACACCACAGCCAGGGTTCAACACACTCACAGCCAGGGTTCAACACACTCACAGCCAGAGTTTCACAGCCAGGTTCAACACACTCACAGCCAGGGTTCAACACACTCACAGCCAGGGTTTCACACACAACACACTCACAGCCAGAGTTCAACAGACACTCACAGCCAGAGTTCAACACACTCACAGCCAGGGTTCAACACACTCTGCCAGGGTACACCTCACAGCCAGGGTTCAACACACTCACAGCCAGGGTTCAACACACTCACAGCCAGGGTTCAACACACTCACAGCCAGTTCAACACACTCGGCCAGGTTCAACACACTCCACAGCCAGAGTTACTCACAGCCAGAGTTCAACACACTCACAGCCAGGGAGCCAGTTCAACACACTCACAGCCAGGGTTCAACACACTCACAGCCAGGGTTCAACACACTCACAGCCAGGGTTCAACACACTCACAGCCAGGGTTCAACACACTCACAGCCAGAGTTCAACAGACACTCACAGCCAGGGTTCAACACACTCACAGCCAGGGTTCAACACACTCACAGCCAGGGTTCAACACACTCACAGCCAGGGTTCAACACACTCACAGCCAGGGTTCAACAGACACCCACAGGTTTGTCTACAAGTTGTGGTCGTTCAATGTCACCAACAAGTTGCCGTTTTGTAATATTTTCTAACATAAAATTTCTGGTTCAAGCAAAAAAATATCGCACCTCTGTTTAATATTTACGTCACAGGACTAATCTAGGAAGTATATACCAGTGTTTTGTTCTTGTAATATTTTAGCTAAAAATTCAAAAACCTTAAGACGAAAATAATGATCTGTTTTCATGGACTTATCAAGATTTTTCAAGTACTCTCATATCCGTCGTTGGGGCAGCGTCTGGTGGATCTTTGGTTGGTTCCTGACTTGTTTTGGGCTGTTCCGGGACAGGGGAGGGGAGAGGGAGGAGTGTGGGGGTGGCAGAGGGAGGTCTGAGTTGGTGGTAAATGGAGAGGAGTGAGGAAGAAAGAGAGGGATGATTGAGATGGATGATAAGCTAGTAATGGGGAGGTGGGTGACGGTGTGGTACAGACTGAGGCCTCGCACATCTCTGGAGAGTTTCATCAACAGCCCTCAGGTACCTCCACCTTTCTTCTTCTTTGTTGATGTTAAGGCTAATTAGTTGTGTAGCTGTCTCCTTTGTGTTCCGAGAATCTCAGTTTTTTTTTTATTTATAAAAAGAAAAATAATTTCCTTAACTCAACTAAATAAAATTCCTGAAAATGTACCTTCCTTACATTTAGACAAATTCTTTTATCGCTAACACAGGAAAGAAAATGATCTTCATTATTTCATACATTTTCTGGTACACACAAGTTAACTCGTTTTGGTGGTTATAAATATTGTTCATTGTGTAAACCTGTTTTTTATCTTGTTCTTTCACTCATGTTAAAATATCAACAGCCGTCACATTCCAACACGACTTAGTCCCTAAAAACAAGTGAACGAGCACAGCTCCTGCCCGGGTACAGCGCATTATGCTCACCTGTTTACCCTCCAGCACCAACAACTACACAAACTTGTACCACGTTACATGTCATTAATCTCACCTGTTTGTTGTCAGCAGAGTAACATAAAGATGGTCACGTGAGTTGTTATGGGGACAACGCTAATACCGTAGTGCATCGATATAAACAGAAATATATCTTGTGAAAATGAGCAATAGATATTTATACGAAATATTGGGCTTATATTGTACACAGAATGGGTTTCACAAGGCACTGTACTTGTTCCCCTGCTATTCATCAATCTCATAACTGACTTCAACATAGAAGAAGCGTCAACTTATTCTCATTTCAAAAACGAATATATGGACATTTTGTTTATTGAAGACGTCGAAATTATACATTCAGAGCAAGTGAACAAGCATCACCGTAGACTCACATCACCGCTGTCACCACCATCAGTAGCTCAGAGCAACACCACCACAATGGGTCGGCAGGCTCACGTGCTCATAGCTCACCAATTACGTCAGGTCACGGATCAGTACCTTCGACCTCTTCCCCATCCCCCAATACCTATCTGTTCTCCCCAGTCCTTCCTCTCTGGTCTCTACCGTATTACCCCAGCCTACCCCTTGACCTTCCATAACCCCCTCCCCCCAGGCGGCGTCCTAACAGGTCCCCAGAGAGTCCCAACAGTCCCCAGAGAGTTCCAACTTCATGAATGAGTTGGGACGGGATAAATTATAAGACCTTGATCGGTAGGTCAACCACGACTGTCATTACTGTGTTTATGGCGGCTGTAAATATGGGGATTATCAACTTCACACTCCCTGCCTCTCCTCTGCCATCCTTCCTTTTGATTCCTCTTCCTTTCTCTTGCCTCATCTCCCTTTCCTTTGATCGCTTTATCCTCACCTATCTCCTCTTAATTTCTCTTTCCCCCCCTCACCTCATTTTACTCCCCATTTCAATCAGTCCCATTATCCAACACCCCTCCCCCCCCCTCACTATAGCTACCCATCTTCAATTATTTGTATGTTTATCTACCTGATATTCGGCAGTTTCTTTCCCTCGTCTCTTTTATCACCTTTCCATTATTTTCACATTTAATGTCCCTCTTTTGTGAATTCCTCTACATCCTTTCATTCCCCTCCTCTTCCTCCTACTACTCCCCGTATACTTTTGTGTGTGTACGTTGAGGACCTACCTGGAGGAGAGGTGACTGGGTTGACTACCTCATTACCAAGGTTACTCACAGTACTCGGGTCTGTCCACTGATAAAAGCTCCCTACACAGCTGGTATTAAATGGTTCTCTGTCTCTTAGTCTCTCTGTCTGTGTCTCTGGTTCTGTTTATCTGTCTCCCAGTCTTTCTGTCTATCACTCTCTCTCTCTCTGTCTGTCTACCTGTATCTGTCTCTCAGGTACGCCATCTGTCTAGCTGTCTGTTATTTACTGTCTCTCAGTCTTTCTGCCTGTCTCTCAGTCTATCTGCCTGCTTAATATTCTGTCTCTTTGGTATCTGTTTTTACCCTCAGTCTTTCTGTTTATTATCTCTCTCTGTCTCTCTGGTGCTTTGTCTCAGTCTGTCTACATATCTGTCTGTCTGTCTGTCACGCTGTCTCTTAAGTTTTGTTTGTTTCTTTCTCTCTGATTTATATTTTACTTGTTTTGTAAAGTTTCATTTGAATTCGTCTACGAAACATAAGTCGGACGAATAGACGGAAGAACAAAATTATATTTACTCACTGAGGTGTGTGTGTGTGAGAGAGAGAGAGAGAGAGAGAGAGAGAGAGAGAGAGAGAGAGAGAGAGAGAGAGTTGTTAAGTAGGAAAATGGTTGTTTATTGTGTAATATAAACTGAATAAACGACAAATGTACTTTCTCTTGCAAGTAGATACTGGACCAGCGGGTAGAAGTGAAGGTAAAGTTATTATAGCCAGTGTCCCCAAGTCTAGTGTTTGTGTGAGTATGACAAGATACCGTCTGCTTGGGCTCTAATTTCCTGCAATAACTACATGTTGCAAGACGGTCACCTGGGGGGAAATAAGCAAACAAACCCACATACGTACAGAAACACACACACACATACACACACACACACACACAGATCCTCACAATCTTACAATAGTTCCTTGCTGACTGGGGGTGAGAGAATACACACACAGTCATTAAGGTCAAGTTTTAGTGCACTCTGACGCCATCTTTGAGTCGTTGTTTCAGTGAGTCAGTTAGATGTGTTTTCTCTATTATGGATCACGTGAAAAACAGACACCTTGGCTTCTTTCTTCACCTAGACATCATCCACCATAAAGCTAACGTAACTTACCTTAACATAACCTAACCTTACCTCTCTATGTCAAATTTAACCTAACCTAAGCGCTCTTTGTCTAACTTAACCTAACCTAACCTCAGCTCTCTTTGTCTAACTTACCTAACCTAACTTGACCCAACCTAATCTAACTTTTCCTGACTTAAACTAACCCCTTCAGGTAGCGTTAGGGTGGTTAAAATTCAGGTGAAGTAAACTGGTTTGCCTAATCTTCAGGCATATAATTCGAAAAAAAATGGGGGCAGTTGGTCAAGCAGGCAACTAGTTCTAGTAGGCTTCAACCTGTACTAATTGTCCCTTGTCTTAAAGAGTTTCACTCCTGAGTGGCTCCTATTCGAATGGTTAAGCTAGACTCGGGCCTCTTAGAACTGGAACATATTAATATTGGAGCCTAAGAGGACGGGGGACCTACGATGATTAGTGCTCAATTGACCTGCTGCCAAATTTAAAAAAAATCTCAAAGATTTCAAGTTGTCTGGCCTGCCGCCCCGAGCAGCTGGCCGGCCCTGTTTACGCCCATCACATAGTCTATTATCCCACCTTTATGTCCCCTGTTGTAGCCATTAAATTTAACGACCGCTCCGATTATATTTTTCTACGGCAAAGAGCGAGCCATTTGTTGTCAGGTGAACTCAATTAAGCAGCCAGGCAGACTGTCACTTAAGAGCCGTAAAACGCGACCAGACGTGGTCGTAGCAAACACGCACAAAGGAGGGGAAGAGACACACCCTCAACAGGTAGTGCTGAGTGAAGTGACAGGTGCGGTAGACACACAAGGTGACCGCTAATTGGTCGTTGTCGTGTCACCGCATCTTATCTATGACCTCGAGCTGAGTATCCTGTTCGCTGATAGGAATGTGATGAAGTGGCCCAAACCAGGATCAAGTCCTCACCATCCTGTGTGTAGTGTGTACTACTGATGTGGCGGCAGGAAGGAGCGCCTGCCGTCTTTAGTTACAATCTCCTCTCGAAAAAAAAAAACAGTCCTAAATAATCTTCCTGCGACTTACAAGCACAACGATGACGCAACAAAATACACACTGCATGTCAACACAAAACAGAATCAGATGTATATTATCATTAACAGCTTTCAGTTTGGTACAAGACACACACTACCAGCCTCAAGGTGCAGTAACAAGAATCAAACCAATATTATCATAAGCTTCTCTCAGTTACACAACGTGAAGATGTGTACTTACCCGAGCTTCTGCCTGAGCTGCGCCTTCTTGTTCTTGATTTTCTGAGCACTCATGATAGTGGCGACCTTACACGGCCATCCTGCCTCACTCTAGGTACACACTCCTTCACTCACTCCCTTGCTACACTCCACTATACCCCAACATTTATTTTTGCATATTATGTCTTCCTTTACGAGATCACAACAGTTCTCAATTTCTAATCACGGAAATTTTCCTTCGCCACTTATATTTGGGCAGCACTGTTGATGTTATCTTTTCTTATCAAGTTAACATTTCCTCACACGAATGCATGGCAACTGCTGATTTTCAAGAGAGCTTTTTACAGAAACACTTGTGGGGTGATCGTGGCTTTATCAAGGACAAATGTGTTGAAGATGACCATCACTGACTCAGGAACTCATTGCAAACCACCGCTGTCGCATGAGGCAGCTGCAGGTGATATGCCTATAATTCTTCAACACACACCGACGGACGTACTAACACCTGAAAAGTAAAGAGAATATTATTATTACCAACACTTACACAATGTATCACTTTTGGGCAGCCAATGGAAGACTGTGTGTGTGTGTGTGTGTGTGTGTGTGTGTGTGTGTGTGTGTGTGTGTGTGTGTGTGTGTGTGTGTGTGCGAAGCTACCATTATCCATGAACAACTACGTTGGACTGGCCATGTTACCGGCATGGACGACAGTAGACTGCCAAGGCAGCTACTTTAGTCACCTAACGAATAGTAAACGTAACGCTGGCGGGCAACTGAAACGATATAAGGATAGTCTTAAGACAAACCTGAAAAAGTGCCAAATCGACCCCCTCACCTGGAAGAAGATTACTCTACACCGTAACGCATGGAGGAGCACCACACGAGAAGGTGTCAATACTTTCAAGTCAGCCCGACTGTATGCCGAGGCAGACAAACGCCACCGCCGGTATGACGTTGCCATCGCCCCCCATACTAGATGTAACGCCCCACACGGACAACATCTGTGGACGATCCTGCCGGTCCCGGATCGGTCTCTCGAGTCACCTCGAACTCACCAACGAAGGTGACATCCTCAATAACTCATACCATTGTATCATAGCTGGATGATCGTCATACTCGATTCCGAGTGACAGCAAAGTAGTAGTAGTGTGTGTATAGCAATAATTATAATAATAATAATAATAATAATAATAATAATAATAATAATAATAATAAAAATAACAATTAACGGTTTATTGAAAGAGCATGGCAGCCAGAAGGCTAAAAAAATATACAGTTACATAATTGGGGAATGTATCACGTGATTGACAAATAATATACAAGTAACATAAGTGATACAAATATGATATATAATAACTAAGCGGCGAGAAAGTTTATACTAAAGGACATTTCAACATAGTGACAGTGCAAAGAGGTAAGATTGGCTGGGAGTGAACACACTGGTTGACTACGAGTTGTTGATAATTTTTACAATGGTTGGGACTGAGCTGTTCTTATAGCGATCAGTACGTGCTCGTGTGGGCTGGATGCGGTTGTGGTGACGAACAGCAATTCGCGTGCGTGTTTTGTTTTTGTTTGTATGTGTGTACTTATGAGTGTGTGCATGTGTGTGTGTGTGTGTGTGTGTGTATTTATGTGTGTGTGTGTTTATTCGATAGATAAATAAATAGACAGAGAATGATATAACATTAGGCAAAATCTAACAAACAAAACGTGTGCACATAAAAAACACAAGAATAAGATATATAATAGAATAACATTTAAATAGATTACTTAATATGCAAAGACTCATTGGGGTTCTTTTCTGAGGCTGGAAGGCAAAAGGGAGGGACAAATGAGATAAGAAGGAGAAGAAAAAGAGGAAGAAAGGGGAGAAAGTTAGGACACGAAGGAGAGAGAGAATGAGGAGATAAAGAAGGGAAGAGTGAATGAGTGAATGAGGAAGAAAAAAGAGATGATCAAGAGAAAAAGGAGGAGGAGGAGGGGGGATAATGAGGAGGAAGAAGCATAAGGACATCGAGGAAGAGTAGGAGGAGGAGGAGGAGATGAGGACGTAATGTTATACAGCCAAACAGTGGACATGAACTCTGGCCCCTGACCCAGTATCGCCTCTCATCAGTACACCCGAGACGTGAAGGTCACAGTCTTGAGCACGATCTATAAGACTCCGACAGGTAGATTTATCGAGTCTTGCACTTTACGGCAACATACGGTATACGTCTAGCAGAGGTTAGGTTAGGTTTAGTTAGGTTTGTTTAATTAAGGTTAGATCTAGTTAAGTTAGGTGAGGTTAGGTTAGGTTTACTTAGGGTTTGGTTCACTTTTTGTTAGATTTGACCAATTTAGGTTATGCTATTTTTGGAGATCCTTCCAGTGATTAAAATAAAATCAGCATTTGTATTATTACCGGTAGTCTCAGTGAAGTTTCGATTCCATCTTGGTCGTATTCTGTGATGTCTTTACGTATCTAAGCCAGGCATATAGTTATACTTGCATTGTCACGACATACTGGTAGAAACATAATCATAGGAGTCATCTAAATTGCCTCCGGTTCGTCAATTTAACAAAGGAAAACACAAGAGAAGCTCAGAGGAGAATGGCCGACACATTTATTCATCACAACATTCCCGTGGCAAAACCTAAAGATATTTGAAGCAAGATGTTTTAAGTGTCGGAGATTGTATGATACAGGAACATCACTTTGCATCAGGAGTTCCGAAAGTTGATTGTACGTGGATTGCATGAGTTATGGTAGGCAGAGGATTTTGTAAGTTGAAATGTTGATAGAAATGATAAGTGTCCTCAGGTGTTCTCGTGGGTCGATGGTGGGTACGGGGTGATGGCACAGTCGAGTACATTTCATTAGGCTTATAACGCTGACTGGAAGTGTGTCAATGTGTAGAAACGGAAGAGTGTAAGGCTTGAGGTTTTCTGGTAAGGCTGTTATTGTTGATCATAATTTTCAGTGTGTATGACATAATGACGATTATCTGCATTACCGTATAGTAACATAACACCAAAACTCAACAAACAGCATCGTAACCTTAGAAAAATTACACACCGTTACCATTATATAAGTAATATAACATCGTATAAGTTCATCATAACACAACCAAAAACTGAAACAATTTGAAACAATCTCCCCTAACCCTCATTAGCTGGGTACACTGTTATCTCCCACGCTATTACGATTCACGTCCACGAGGTGACCTTTCAAGCAAACATCACGTAGACCATCAAGCAGTTGAGGCACGCATCATGCACACTCGGCGGCCAGCGTGCATATCGTCGCTGAGGAACTCTGAACTTCATAGCGTTTCATAGCTCTGTGACCCCCAAAGCTACATGTGTTTCATAACGGTGTGACCCTGAACTTCATAACGTATTATTATGTGACCCTGAACTTCATAACGTTTAATTATGTGACCATGACCTTCGTAACGTTTTGTTAATATGTAACACTGAACTTCATATAGTGAATCACGCTGAGCTTTAAAATGTGTTCTTAGCTGAGCAGTCGCGAACTTCATAGGACACCAAAGTAGTGTAACCTTGACCTGACCACAGTTGTTTACACCAGACTTCCAAACATACACACCCGCCTTCCATACGAGGCTTGACAGACAGACAAACACTTTCGTCTCTTCTTCTCATCAACCCGGGAACAAGCACGTATAGGGGCATCTCTCTCTCTCTCTCTCTCTCTCTCTCTCTCTCAGTAATGTGTGTGTGTGTACGTGTGTGTGTTAGATACGAGTGAACACCTGTCGACAGTCTGGTCCACGCCTCTGCCTAATGGTTGGCTTCCGGCGTTTACCCATCAACCCAATGTTCGCAGTGTAAAGGGGCACATTCCAAGAGGCGCTTACATCACCAGGTAGAAAGTAGCCGACGGGACCACATTACCAACGAACATATAAGACACGACAACTTGCATGCATCCGCGCTGACCGCATCTTACACAAGGTTTGGTTACACCTCCAGTTTGTCTTGTTTACAGTATGTTCTAAATTTACGAGTGTGGTGACGGTGAAGTATTACGAAACAGAAAAAGGTAACATACTGTAATATCAAGAGGAGGTTAGCCAAAGAGTGGGGTGATGTTAACAGTAGTGAGTGGAGGGTAGCGGGTGTAAATTAAAAAGGTGACAAATGGCAGGTCTTGGTCGTAAAAACTATTACTGGCGTGTGTGTGTGTGTGTGTGTGTGTGTGTGTGTGTGTGTGTGTGTGTGTGTGTGTGTGTGTGTGTGTGAGCCCGCTTGAGTATGTTAAGGTGAGTGGAACAAGAGTAACAAAGACATATGAAAACAATAAGATCATCTTATACGACATTTATATAAGTTTATCGAGGGAGAAACTTTATCGAGTATAAAGATGAAAGGACAATACATAATAATGTCTTACACACTAACAGAGTCTTCTTCACCCCCTCACCTCCTGAGAAGTACCGTCGCCATCTCCACGGTGAAGGAGGAAGTGATGATGTTCTTTGTTTGTGGCATTATAACCCCCCATCCTACCACGGACTTCCTCCCATCCTGGCACTCTCACTTACGCCCTGACTCTAGGCACTTGTCTTAACCTCGTCCCAGTATGTATGACACGTGCTACAACCTGACCCTCAGTATGACACGTGCTACAACCTGACCCTCAGTATGACACGTGCCATAACCTGACCCTCAGTATGACACGTGCCAACAGTATGACGTGCTACAACCCTGACCCTCAGTATGACACGTGCCACAACCTGACCCTCAGAATGACACGTGCCATAACCTGACCCTCACGTGCCACAACCTGACCCTCAGAATGACACGTGCCATAACCTGACCCTCAGTATGACACGTGCCACAACCTGACCCTCAGTATGACACGTGCCATAACCTGACCCTCAGTATGACACGTGCCATAACCTGACCCTCAGTATGGCATATGACCTAATCTTCCCTGGTGTTAAGGTTGACCTGTGAGGGGTCAAATGGAGTGAGAGGAAATGTAAGGGGGAGGTGTAGAAGGTAGTCACGGTAGAGGGAAGGGAATGGAAGGGAGGGATGGGAAAAGGAGAGAAGACGGATGGAGGGAGGGAAAGGCAGATAAGAAGGAGGGCGAAAGGGAGAGGAGGGAGGAGAAAAAATGGGAGAAGAGATAGGGAGAACTGATCAAGGTAATCACCAAAGAAGTGATAAACATACGCCCTTCGCTTCCCTCCCTCCGTCCCTCTCCAGGCCTGATAGAGGAGGAGGTAGGAGGAACAGAGTTGAGGTGGGCAAGAATAGGAGGCAAGGGGGAGGCGATGTAAGAAAAGGAAGAAAGGGAAGAGTGACAAAAACAAGGATTATCGTAAGAGATTAAAATAAGGAAGAAGGAAATAATGAGAACAACAAGGATTATGGAAAGGAATTTGGTTAAGAAGGAAGAGTAGTGAGGGATTTAGATTAGGATTCATTATTCACGTTAATTTCGTCTCCTAACTGGTGTTAAGTGAACGGTACCAAGGCCAGAGTCCCAGTGTCCCAGTGCAATTTTCATGTCATTTTGCATGTTAATTTTCTGATATAACTTTCGTCAGCCAGTTAGGTGTAGCCTCATATCTTTAGATACGAATAAAATTCCAGATCATTTGAAGATTAGGAACTCCAATTTGTTTCACCTGATGATTTACCAACTTAAGGTTAGTTTATAATATGTTAAGTTAGGTTAGGTTAGGTTAGGTTAGGTTAGGTTAGGTTAGCATTAAGCTGGCTATCCCAAAGGTGAAATTAAGCTGAGGTGCCTAATCTTCACTTGATCCAAAATTCCACATAGGAACCTCTGATAGAATTCTGGTCCAAGGTTTCAAACGCACCACTGCCCCATTGCCCCGGGTGTACAGTATACCAGAGCAGTGTGGCCAGGAAAAACAACCTCCGCTTATTACCATCTGAGGCAAATGAATTTTAAGCGTGTTGCTGATGTGTGATGCTTTGGGTGTGTGAACCAGGGCGCATGGACTAAACCAGTGGGGTCGTCTTGACTTTTGTTGTGGAGGAGGAACACAACAGAGGGACACCACAGAGGAACACAACAGAGGGACACCACAGAGGAACACAACAGAGGGACACCACAGAGGAACACCACAGAGGAACACCACACAGGAACACAACAGAGGAACACCACACAGGAACAACAGAGGAACACCACAGAGGAACACAACAGAGGAACACCACAGAGGAACACCACAGAGGAACACCACAAAGGAACACCACAGAGGGACACCACAGAGGAACACAACAGAGGAACACCACAGAGGGACACCACACAGGAACACAACAGAGGAACACCACAGAGGAACACCACAGAGGAACACCACAAAGGAACACAACAGAGGGACACAACAGAGGAACACCACAGAGGAACACCACAGAGGAACACCACAGAGGAACACCACAGAGGGAGACAAGTACAAACGGAAAATTAGGGTAGACAGTTTGTGCTTGATTCCCGCCAAGCTGCTTCACAACGGAACAAGACTTACAAACGTGAAACAAACAAACATAATTTTATACATAGTCTCGAGCAATACACACTCTAGGTCGATAATGGCTAAACTATGTCTAAAATCTCAATAAATAGCTTGAACAAGGTGAAACAAGAGCCAGTAATAGAATGGTTGATCCCTTTACCGTGACCAAAAACGAACGTGTTAATCAGCGGTGTGCAAAAAAAAATAAGAATGTTAAGTTGTAACGCACCAGCATCAACTTAAGTCTTGTGTGAAGGCCAAATATCTTTAACACAAACAGACGGACAGACGACAGACAGACAGACAGACAGACAGAAGGACGGAAGACAACCATGGGATCACCTGAAGATTAACCCTTAATTTATTTCATCTTAACCACTCTAACGCCAACGCTAACCTATCCTAACTTAACCTAACCCCCTATGTAGCGTTAGGGTATTTTTAATCATCTGTTGAAACAAGCTGAGTGGGTACGGTAACTGCCAGGTGATTCTAACCATGACTTACATAGTTATCTTGAACCTACTCGGCCATGGAAATAATAAAAAAGAGCCTACAAATGCTTGAATTTACAGAAAATTACATAATGGAGACTATCATTTGTACTTCCGTGCTCAAACCTCAAGCACTTATACAAGTTAAGTTTGGAGGCCTAGTTAGGTTAGGTAGATTAGCCTAAGGTAGGAGGGGTGTAGGTCCCACCAGTCTCCATGTAGGTCATATAGGCTGGAGTAAGTAAACAGGCTACCCCCCCCCCCCCAGGTAACAACACCATCACATTACCTGAGTGGTGGTGTGTGGTGATCAGGTAACACCTCCACCCTTTCCCCATCTCCTCTTCCCTTTACCGCCACATTACGAGTTTTGTGGTCAGATAACATCTCCACAATCAGCCCACCACTGGTCTTCCTTACTAACTACATAAGTATGGTGCCTTAAAATCTGACTCCCACATTCCCTGGCGCACCGATGCCATTTTATATATATATATATATATATATATATATATATATATATATATATATATATATATATATATATATATATATATATATATATATATATATATATATATATATATATATATATATATATATAATCAACAAAAGTTATGAGCCAAATTTTTTTACTATCTCTGGTGACTTGATGTACTTAACTGTTTGTACCATTAATTGGACGAAGCTGTACAAGGGACAGTTGTTAATAGACTTGAAATAAATTACCCCCAAAGTGGTGGAACCATCCCCTCCAGGGCAGGTGTGTGACCCTGGGCATAAACACAACACGCCAAGAGAGAGGAAGATGGTCATAGACAGATAACTACTGTAATGTTATATTGCTTAAAGTGACTAATGAATACCCAGTGCTGTTATAAAACACGCTGCACCAGTACTTGTGTCTAAACCACGAAAGTCGTCATTATATGAAGCTCAGTGTAGCCAATCTGTGGGGTCTCCAAGAAGGATCATTGTTGAGTAAACTAACCCTGACAATGCTTGTCTCCGTCTCTCAGTGTGCAAAGTATACCAACGCAGGAAAGACCTAGTCTACCTTCCCCGGAGTGTAAGGTAAACCAGTATACTTCACGTACATTCCCAAACAAGTAAAAGTTCCATGTTTACCACACGCTGCCTAAATCGGTCAGCTGCTCCATCACTGATAACAATCAGCCCCGCTCACCTGAGTGGGATCACTTCCAGCCACTTAATGATTTCCTTTCTCGTCTGCGAATAATCAAAACTTTTAAAGAGAGAAAACAATCACGAATACTATTTAGAAGCAAGAAAACAAGAGAGAGAAAAATAGAGAGAGATGGGAAAAGTTTTTAAGAAAAAATTATAAAAGAAATGGTGAGAGAAAACTTTGCCCAAACATTTTAAAGTGTACCCATTCATAACCTGGGAGTGTTCTGAATGCTAAACAGGAGGCGAATGCAGTAATTCCCACATAATGACATTGGCATATACTGTAATTGATGCCTTTAGTGATATACTTAAGTTATTTATATAGAGAGAAATAAATAATATAATAGACATGTAGATAGCAAGTAATGATTCATCTTATAAGCCGCTCACGTTCTAGAGAGGTGTCATCCAGAAACTACCCAAACAAAACTGACAAGCATAATTATTGTAGTTGTATATTTAAAGATCTGATGTGTATTGGTTGGTTGTAATACACAAAATAAACTTTAGTTATTATGGAAAGCTATTTGTTTACACACACACACACACACACACACACACACACACACACACACACACACACACACACACACACACACTGCAGAATTATGCTCGGCGCAGACTACTCGGGCTACAACAACGCTCTCTCCACCCTGGAAATACCATCCCTCAGTGACCTCCACCACCAAGCACTAGCAAGGTTTGGCAGTGGACTACTGCACCATCCTCGGCATCGCCACCTCCTGCCACGGGCAGTCCCCAGCCCACCTCGCGCAGTCAGCCACTACAACAAAATTCAGCCCATAAAAGCCCGCACTGATAGATATAAGAATAGCACCATCCCATCTATTGTTAAAATAATAAACAACTCCTGATTTATGTACTGTACAGCCCTGTAAATGTATTGAACGCATATCATTATGTCTAAATCACATGTAAGTTTGTATATTTTCAGCCACCTTCTGCAACTCTATTAATTAACGTTTATTATTATTATTACACACACACGAGGCAGCACCATGACAGCACCGCACCCCCCACATCCCTTCGGTCAAAAGGAGGATAAATAATTCCCGTAATGTCCACCAGGTTACTTCCAACCTTTCCGAAATCAGCACAACACACTGCGTGACGTCAATGATTACCAGGGCCGGATTCAGGAGTGGGCAAAGTGGGCAGCTGCCCAGGGGCCTCCACAATCTGTGGGCCTCCACATATTACAATATTTTATTTATTTGTTTATTTATTTGGATTATTTTTATTTTCATTCTTTAAAATTCATGTTGATCTATTCCATCACGTAAAACTATGTTCAGCAAGAAGCGTGATAGAAATTAGGCTAGCTACTCCGTGAAATTCATGAATACCTGGTTTTCCTATGAACAGTATATTTTTAATGAATGCTATTGTTTGTGTTGCTAATAATATATTTAGAATTCTACAAACATATATTGATTAAAAATGAACTACATGGAATAACGAAATTGAGATTAAAAGAAAACAAATAAAATATTTTTTTCATAATCACTTCCATTACGAATGCCATCAGGGCGCTGTGTTCTAATTTCCTCAATATAACTGCATATGGCTTCAAAATTCTCCAAAGAAGTGTTCAAATTTCAAAAATTTCACTCGCCTCCACAGGTCTAAATCCGGCACTGATGATTACTTGTACGTGTGTATTTAATGTTTGCATTGATCATTTTCATATAATTTCATGACTCTCTTAGCGTGAAAATATTATATATAAAACCCACGAACTTTCACTCGTTCCAAGACCCAGATGAACCCTGCCACGGACTGTACTACAAGATCCTCGAAGCGAGTCTTGCATGACGGCACAAAACCAGCGGCTACGCTTCACTTAACAGAGGATATTCACATTACATCTTAATGACTGACGTAATCGCTAACTCCACCCAGCACCAGGAATATACCCAATCGTAGGCATTTCATTGTGCTGTTAGTGGGTATAAGAAAATGACAGGATTCCCAAAACTTGCTCGTTAATTCCTCCCCTGACGCATCAAGTTATATTACAGTCTCCGTGTAATTTTTTGCGTTATTTCCCGGCTTCTTTGTTCTGTACCTTCAGAGGACAAGATCATCATGTCCTCTCCCTTCCAGTTAGCTTGACCGTCGTTGACACAGACAGGGGGTGAAGAGGCAGAGGTCAGAACGGAAGGTCAACACGCATGACCTCCGAGTTAACCTTTGAACTCAGCTACCCTAGGCGACACCTCTCTTCGGTATATACATCCCGTATATACTGTACAACCCCCGCAACAACACAAAACAAAATACAATAAAGAGTCAAATCAAAAAGATATATTTTCTCCACAACGTAATAACCGCGGCTCTAAGTGTGTCCCATAGACCTGACCAGCCGTTAGGAGCAGCTTGGATACAGCACATTGAATACTAAAGCCTTCGGTACACAGGGATGCGCTATGTGACCGGCACCCCTGACCACACCTACACGACACGACTACACAAGAGGTACAGCTTGAGGCGGGAGCTTCCTGTAACTGATGTCAATACTGATTCCTGTGATAGAGAGACCGAAGTTATCCTGGTCACCACAACTTGTTATTAATGTTCCTGATAATAATGACACTGTTACTAATATAGTTCCTTTGCAGAGATTGATAATGGTGATGATGAAGGGTAGTGAAAATGGTGATATTGATGATGACGATAGTGATAATGGTGACTGTTCATGATCATGATACTAATGATAATATTGGTGATAATGATGATAATAATGGTGATAATGATGGTGATAATGATGATAATAATGATGATGATAATGAAAATGGTGGTGATGGTAATGGTGATAACGATGATGATGGCAATAACGGTGATAATGATAGTGATTCCAGTAAAGATATCTACTCTACTGATCCTGAAAATAATGATGTATATTACCGGTGATGAACGTAATAGTGTTGTTGCTCAAGTTACAGGGTATTGTTTTGACTGCACTTCAACAACTAAGAGAGCGTAACTAAGTTAGTAACTACACCAGTCCACCAATTACTGCAATAGAGGTCACAACTCACATTTGTAAAGCCGAAAAGTACCAAATAATATTGCCACTTGAATTAACGACAAAATAATCATTGGCCCTCATAATGAGAACGTATTATAATCATTGACACTAATAAGGATAATAATGTATTTACAGTATATTAATATTAATCATAAAATATTGGTATTGATGATAAAGATACTACTATTAACGATATAAGTAATATTGATTCTTATAAAATGATACTTCCTTTAACAACAAGAACAACAGCAATAATAATAATAATAATAATAATAATAATAATAATAATAATAATAATAATAATAATAATAATAATAATAATAATAATAATAATAATAATAATAATAATAATAATAATAATAATAATAATACTAATGTTGACCCTAATATCATAAATATTTACAATAGATCATCTGATATACAGTATTACCAATGTCTCAGTACCTTTAAAAATACCTGTACTGGTAATGATGATAATAATGACCCAGGTGATTGCGACCTTTAAAATAATACCTCTTCAGTGTCAAGGATCCACAATCCCTTCTCTCCATATAATTCAATTTGTGGGTTTGTGGTCGACCACAGCGTCCGTGATGTGGTAGACCTAGCCACAAGGTTTTCATCAGCCTTCCCAGGTTTGAGAGATAGAGTGAGTGTGTGTGTCAGGTGTGTTCTTATCCCATGACGATAGTGCTAATTTATCACCAGCACCTAAGCCTCTATTCCGTTGCTGCTCCAAAACACGAGCCGAGATATGGAATCGTGACAGAAGCGAAAAAAAAGGAAAGTGGCCTTCGGTACTGTACTACTTTGCTGTCACTCGGAATCAAGTAAGACGATCATCCAGCTATGATACAATGATATGAGTTATTAAGGAAGTCACCTAGGTTGGTGGGTTCTGAGGTGACTAAAGAGGCCGATACGGGACCAGCAGGGTCGATCACAGATGTTGCACATGTGGGGGGCTACATCTTGTGCGGGAGGGGCGGCGGCGGCGTCTTTGTGGCGTTGGCGTTTGTCTGCCTCGTCATGCAGTCGGGCTAACTCGAAAGTATTGATACCTTCTCGTGTGGTGATCCTCCAAGCGTTACGATGTGTGTTGGGTTTTCAGCACGAGAACTATATAATATTAGCCTGAGGGAGTGGATGAAGTAGGCCTAGGTGATTGGTGGCAAGTGGTAGAGCGATGAAAGGGAAGGATCGTGAGGTTGTGGTGGCGTACCCTTAGGGGCTGGGCTGGGACCTACCCTGTCTCTCCAGAGTATCGTCAGGAGTAACGTAAAGAAACTCTTACAACAAAGAAACACAGAACACAAATGGAAATAATGAAAAGACAAGATTAAGATGAAATAATGATTACTCTTACGTCAAGAAGACAAAAGTTACAGAGCTGAATGGTAATATAATCTGCAGTTATATTATGTAAACAACTATAAATTAAATAAATAGGAGCAAAATGAACATGAGCGAATACTGAGAACTACTAGATATTGTAACTGCAAGGAAATAATCTCTCTCTCTCTCTCTCTCTCTCTCTCTCTCTCTCTCTCTCTCTCTCTCTCTCTCTCTCTATTAATATCAAAAGATAGAATACGTGACTAACAATATTGCACATGTGGGAAACGCTGGACATGTACAGCATAGTATAATAAGTTGTAGCCACAGCAAGCGTGTCCTCCTGCCAACACAAACACTTGCCTCTCTTTAAATGCTACGTACACTCACTCAACACACCACCAACACACACACACTCCTCCTCGGTTAAGCTGCAGGATCTGGACCACAAATACTGTCCGTAATCGTAACAGTTCTCTAAGTGGTAAGAGAGATAACAGCTGCTATTTATTTCCACGAAGAGATGCCAACTGTTACGAATTTTCTTAATGATAATGTTATGTATAGTTCTTCAATTCAGCAGCTTTAAAACATAATATAAAGGAGACAGGTGCTTCTAATATTAATAAATATATAAAATTAAAAGCCAGGTCCCCTTTCTCAAAGGTTTGAACCGTAAATATCCCTTGCACCTAAAGATGTAGGAATACACCTGAGTGACTTTAGCTAAACCGTACAAATTGATGTCCAAAAATAGCATCAGAATTATACCCAGACTGCCTTAACTACTGCAGATACCTTCACTTAATGTCAGGTACGTGGTAACATTAAGTTAGTGAACCTTTTCTCAAGATGATGTACAGTACGCTACGTTAACTCTGTCTGGCGATAATTGAACGAAACTAGTGCGGTTAAAGTTTTAGTGTAATTTTAATACAATTTTGGAGAATATATTTAACCTTTAGCCTACACTAACCATTTAGGTATAATCTTATATCTAAAGTTTTGAAAATCTTATTTGTATGAACCTTTCAGACTCAGGACTGAAGGTGATTAAATATTCCACACAAACAATTAGCCTAGCTGGTGTAACTAAGAGTGTGCCCCAGACAATGCAGAGCCAGGAAATAAGTTAAAAAATATCAGGACCAGTAAAGATTTAGGTGTAAATTACGGGTACAGTGGCATCAAAATACTGACTCGTGGACTAGAAGCATTGGTACAACATCACCAGGCTGGCTCAGCGATGAATAATGATTCACTGTGAATTTGGAAAGTTTATTCGGAATTATCAATACAAATATACATTACGGTTATCAAACCCTATTACCTGAGACAAATATAAAATTAGAGAGTTACACAAGCTGACATTTTACTAATATCCTGTCACTGGCCGGCAGTGCGGCGCTTATTAAACTGTTATAGCTAGTTTACCTTGACCAAACTTACATATTTTACCTGTGGTGATGTAAATTGATTTTTTAAAACTAATATAATTGAAAATGCATAAAGTGTAACTCGCATTTAACACACACACACACACACTGTGTGTGTGTGTGTGTGTGTGTGTATTTTGTCTCAACGACAGACCAAACCAACATATTACACAAACATTAAAAATCACGACGCTTTTGTTTCCATCTAACATGAACATTAAATTAAGTTTAACAGAAATGTTGTTCCTCCTCTCGGGAACTGTGTTTTTAATGTCATCTGATGCTGTCTTCTTCCTTCTCCTGCTCAGTAAAACACATCTGCTTCACTAACTGATTTCTAAAGTGCAATTCATCATGACGATTAATTATCTCATGATCCACGTCCCTGTTCTCATAAGTATTCTTCGGCCTCTATTACAGCTGTATCACATGTATAATGTACCACCTGCAGTCTTGTTAGAATTCAATCTGTTTGGTACACAAGACATCTCAAAGATCTCTTGCTTTAGTCTTTTAATTTTAGTTATTTTTTTTAATAATTACTGAGATAACACACAGACACACACCACACGTCATGACCGTAGTAGCAGGGAGACCAGATCATGACCTGCTAGGCGTTGAAATCCCTTACAAGCCTTCACAAGACAAACAGTGTGAGGGAATGTTTTGTTATCACCCTCTCATCCTATCTTCCATCACCTTTCTCTCTTTACCTACATCTTCAATCAAAACTTTCTCTTCATTTACATCTCCATTTAGAAAACTTTCTCTCCATACACCCCCCTCCTCCTCCTCCTGACTCTTCTCCTATAGGTATGTCTTTATCCATACTATTACAACCTGTATACGTTAATAACATCTTCTGGGCTCGTGGTGTTCTCTTTCTTGTCCAGTTACATAGATTATCTCTCCATATAGAGCTTAATATACAGAAAGAACAGACAACTGTAGTATCCCCCAACATTTTTGTTAATTTAGTTTAAGTTAGGTTAGGTTTGATTATGTTAGGTGCTTTATGTTTAGTTGTTTGGGTTGAATCTGGTGAGGTTACGTTAAATTAGGTTAGATTAGTTTAGGTTCTTTAGGTCAAGTTGTTTGAGTTATGTTATGTGATTTGGGTTGTGATAGGTTAAATTAGGTTATCTAGGCTAAATTTGGTCATCTTATGCATGTTAAATTAAATAGGTTATGTTAGGTTACTTTAGGTTTATTGGGTTTGATTAAATCGGGGTATTTTCGGAGGGTCAATTAATTTAGGTGACATCAAGTCCACCGGGTTAGGTTTGGTTGGGCTTACAAAATTCACCGGAGAATGACCACAACTGGTTTGGGACGGGGACTCCTCAGTGGTGCCCAAAATAACCAATTAACTTGCTTCACTACTATCACAGGAATGACGCTTTCAAGTTCCAGACAAAAGGATGAGAGTCAACAGATGTGCAGCGAGAGCTGTGTGGAGGAGGTGCGCCACCTCCTCTACACACAAGGAATGCTGTCGAGCTGCCCACACTTCCGGCCAGACTGTGACTATTGTTCCCAGCCTCAGCCTTCTTCCATCTCGTACAATAGTTGGCAGACAGCATAAACACTGACCTGGGCTTTATCTTCGCTGTTCGAGTCAAAGTCCTTAAATTTATTTGCAAATTAAAGAACACCATCTGTTTCAACACAGAGTAGGTCTAACCTTCTCTTATGGACACACAATGAACTACTGTGTATCTCACTCACCGGCGAGTAAATCCGAAAGTTAACTAGCGGCATGCTTTTAGTGAGGGAACGTTTGCTTGAGTCATGTCTCCATTTTTTTTGAAGGGGGGGGGGGGGCAAATTCCATCATTGCCACCATGAATTGCTCACATCTATTGTCCATAACAGAACAGTATTCATCCGCTGTTATCGCATCAGGCCTGAGGAGACACCGCTTCGCCATGAAAAGTTCTTACTTTTTTTTTCCACCCTAGTACATAGTGTTCTGCTCAGGATGTTTTTTAAATCTTTTTCAACTATTAACAATAATTTTAATTATATATTTAAATTCTTGAGAAAATGAACTAACCTACCTAAACTAACCTTAACTAAAATATCTTCCATCATCGTTAAGGGTAAGGTTAGGTAAGTTCGTCTTATGTCGTTTAAGTCATAAACGGAGAATGTCTAAATTTCCCTTTTGATCACAGAAACCATGTTTATAGGCATATATATAATCTGAACAGAATTGCGTGCGTTAGGGCAAGTACCCCTCACCAAAGTCAGTAGCGATCGCAGTTAGTACAGATAGATCACCAAACACAAGTCACGCTGCCTCTTAGCATACAGTGTGTCTATTGGACCAACATTATCACTTTCAGGGTGAGCACATGGCATGAAACCATTTAACTGGGCGAGATTTCATAAATCTTTTTCCCCCGACAAGGAAGCAGGTGTCCCTGGCAAGGGCAAAACAAGTGCAGGCAGCCAGCCAGGGTCGAGTCTGGCTCATCCTGTTGGGTAGGCTCGCCACTCGAACTGACTTTTCTCAAATATTACCTGGAGTTTTCGCCTATAATTCATATTTATTTGCGTTATATTCAAGATAAGATATTAGTACGAGGAGCAATTTACAATATCAAATTTATCCATCCAAGGGTATCTAGTATTAACTTTTTTGACAAGTGGAAGCGGTGTGGAGGTTACGTCAAGATGATCTTACTGTAGATTCTGCAACTCCCTGACTCACCCACCTTACACTTGCACCCCCCTGACTCACCGACCTTATACTTGCACCTACTTGACTCACCTACCTTACACCTGCACCTCTTTGACTCAACGACCTTACACCTGCACCTCCCTGACTCACCCACCTTATACCTGCGCCTCCCTGACTCACCACCTTACACCTGTACCTCCCTAACTCACCCACCTTACACCTGCACCTCCCTGACTCACTCACCTTACACCTGTACCTCCCTAACTCACCCACCTTACACTTGCACCCCCCTGACTCACCGACCTTATACTTGCACCTACTTGACTCACCTACCTTACACCTGCACCTCTTTGACTCAACGACCTTACACCTGCACCTCCCTGACTCACCCACCTTATACCTGCGCCTCCCTGACTCACTCACCTTACACCTGTACCTCCCTAACTCACCCACCTTACACCTGCACCTCCCAGACTCATCCACCACACTCTTGCCTCTGTGGTAACTGTAAACTTGTTGGTGAGCCTAACGCCTCCCCAGGGAAATTCGACTTGTAGCCCACACTCAACTATAGCTCACAGGAGTGTGGCCAAGCTCTGGGTTGGGGGCTAAGGACGTGCTGGGTTGAACATTGCCTCGCCCCTTTCCACATATTTGCTTGGTAGCATAGATTAAGTACGGTTATTACGTTAGGATAGGTAGGGTAAAGTCTGGTTGAACTTACCCAGCATTCTGTATGTGCTGAAGGGGTCCAATGTGCTACAGCCCCTGGCCAGAATTGTGGACACAGTTACATAGGTGTAAGACAAGCCACTCTGGTTCTGCCCTTGAAATTGCATCATATGTCATTTTGGCACTGTTAGTACTCTATTTTCCGAGTGATCATGACGCAGGCTGAGAACATTACTAAGTGTAAATGAAAAAGTTAAATTCCTGGTCGCATATCTATATTCCCAACTAAGATAAACCACCATCCGCTTCCATTTTTTAAGTGAACATGACTTCGTAAAGGCATCATCCTCATGATACTATCATCAAACATTAATTTATCTACCTGTACTTTCAGCATAAATTTGTACATTCAATATTTCTAAAAGCAAAAATACTGGGTTTGACAGGCAGATCTTCCTGAGCGAACGAGTGTGACGGGAGGAGTTAAGTTCTCGCCTCCTACACAACTGAGGAAAGTGATAGTTTGGTCTTTTGTTGGATAAGTAACATTGTTGGCCATTCACCAATCATACACTGCTGTTTAACCATGACATCATGTACTTCAGTTAACAGAAGGTCATGATTATGTGGGAAAGTGGATTGTGTATCACACATTTAAGAACCAGTGTAGCCCTGACTACTGAGACTTGGCGGAATATCTGCAAGAACAGGCTTGGCAAGGTAACAAAACATTAACATATTCTACAGTGTGCTGCTGCAAGCCACTACGTCTCACAAAGTCGTAATCAGTCTCCAATATATCCCAACAAAATTACCTTGTACCCCTCAGTTCCCTCAGCATAACGCATATAACTTCATACGGCTGCCATCTAACGTCCTTGCTAATTCATTTTCACCGACAAAACTCGATATTACTTTCCTAAACAATCACTGGATCGTCATTATATGACTATAATTATGCAGTATATATTTACAAATCATCTTTCCAGTAAGCTTTGTCGACGACAGAACATCGAATCTAGGAAAACAAATCACATGGAAATATTGTAAGCCTCAGAAATTCACCTAAACTAACCTAACCTAGCCAAAATTATGACTTTTTCTTGTAACTTTCTTTTTTCCAGTCACACCGTCATTATCAGCAGCATTAAAGTGATCACCGCCGAAGATGCCAATAATTCCCACGGTGTCTGGTCACATGGGCCTCATTGTGAATGTCCTAAACATAATAAGACACGAGTAAAAGAAAACAGTGATATTTATCTTATAGTATCAGTTATGGTTAGGTTAGGTGCCTGTATTGTATGGACTACAGACTGAGTAGGTTTGGTCACTAATGTATGTGCTAAGTGATACTGTAGAAGTGTGGCCGATATGAGGACCACCTGTTAAAAGTATGGGTTAATATAAATATGGGTGGGTTGGGATGGTTGCTTGGATAAGGGTGGGCAGGGGTGGGCATGAGTCAGTATTGGATATGGGTGGGTGGAAGTGGGCAGGGGTTAGTAATGATCATGGGTGAGTGAAGGTTGGCATGAGTTAGTAATGAACATAGGTGGATGGATGTGGGCTGTGTTTCTATGGACATGGGTGGTGGGTATGAATGAGCAAGGACACGGGTGGGTGAGGGTAGGCATGGGTCAGCTTAGACACGGGTGGATGACGGCGGGCATGAGTTGATATGGAAACATGGGTGGTAGCGGGCATGGGTCAATGTGAACACTGTTGGGTGAGCCCGACCATAGGTCAGTATGGACACGGGTGGGTGACGGCGGGCATGGGTCAATATGGATATGGGTGAGGTCAGGAAGGGTGACACTCGACCTAGCTTGGTCACGGCGCTAGCCACGGAGGAATGCACCAGCTTGGTCAGTTGACAGTTAGCGTCTGTAAACATAAGTTTTTGACGCATAACTAAAAACAGAGCTCGTCACACGTAAACAAATGGCTCTTTCCACTTACTGCACTACAGTGGTGTTCGTAAGTTCATAATGTATATGTCGTCAGCTTAAGACAGAGATGTGTTAAATAAGTGCATAAATTTGTGCGGTGTCTTACCTGACCAAGGTGAGCTGTGAGCAATGCAGGATTAGCTCAGTGGCTGCAACTACCAAATCACAGCAATTTTCAACCAAACTAACACTGACACCACTGAATTTGGACGTCGTAGAAGTCACTGAATATTAATACACCATTTTTTCTCTTCCCCTATTCACCATATATGCAATATTAAGAGTGGACATCCACAAAAGACGGGCACAAAACGAGCTAGTATAGAGCCGTGTGAACACCACCACACCAACAAGTGCACTACCACCACCTCCACCGAGCCAAGCCTTCTCCAAGACGCTACAAAGATGAGGCCAGGGTATGAAATTCAGTTACCACCTACCCTTTCCAACTTTTAATTAAAACATGAATTCCCTCAATTCCTTAGTACCAGCTTGCATAATATTCTTTCTATATAAAAAAAACATTACCTACAAATCCGGATAATATATGTAATCGAAAAATTAGTAGTGGGAGGAAATATAACAAATGAATAATGGTGAGGGCGTAGGTAAGGCAGTGGTCCCCTAGCGGGTGGGTGGCTGGTGGCTGTGTGATGCTGTGTGCCCACCACACAAACAATGGCTTGCTTCACACATTACCACACTTACTCCTGTCTCGCCGCATTCACGCTTCCCATTTAATATCAACGGTGAGAACATGGGGAGGAAAAAAAATCTACCTTAGATTTGGAACGTGCAACCCACTACGCTCAACTCTGTAACGACGATACTGGCTGTCTGGAAAAGTCAAATCAAATCAAACCCACTTCAAAAAATACCGATCGAAATATTTGAATTCCCTTTTTTTTCATTACTAGTTAGGTTTTTTCACTAAAAATGCAAATAGAGGAACTGTAACGAAAGATAGGAGAAACAAAAGACAAGCGATAACACAACTAGAGAGATGAGATGAACGAGTATACGAATTGCCAGATGAAGGAGAGTGTACGGGGATACCCACCATTACCTCTTACGAAGGGGAATTACAAGCAAGAGGAGCGTGGCGGCGGCGCATGCCAGGCCTGTCTGAAGCGTGGCGAGCATCCCTTCTATTATACTCACCCCATGAGCGTTGTTCCTGGAGCATCCTGGGGTGTTTTAGTAGCCGGGGGCATGACAGACACGTTGTTGGAGGAGAATGGTGATTAGCTAAGGCTAGAGCATACATCATTATAGGTGAAATGGAACATGCGAATATCTATTATGGCCGGAGCATAAGAGTGGTTGATACTGGAACATTATGAGTTTACTAGGAAGCACGATAGCTAAAGTATACTAGCAATACCAATAGCTTGAAAATACTACAAATCACAACTAACGCATACCAGCTGAAGTATTCGTATACAGTGTTAGGAATCACATCAGTTGAAGTATATTAGAAATCGCAACAGTTGAAGTATACAGTTCTTGAAATTGTAGCAGCTGATTTATACTAGAAATTACAATAGCTCAAGTTACTGGGATTCCTAACAGCAATTGAATGACAACTGAAGCTTTTGTCTTGAAAATTAAACAATTTATTACGCTTATATATACAGGATGAATAACAACACCAACGCATGAGTAAACAGTAACATATTTATCTGGTAACCTAACAAACCTAAGAAATGGTAATGGTTGCCCCGTCGTGTTCGATGTTGGCCGACCCCAGGGGCACCTATAAACGTGAATTTGTTTAAGGTGTAGAAGCTGTCGCCACAACAAACTTCACCCTACAGTAGACTTGCTAAGGGAGTGAAGACTGCATTTAAATAGTGCAAAGGTCTCACTTGGCATAAGTGTTCCTTGGGGCAAGAGGAAAAATTTATCCATAGAGACACTCTGTCTCTATGGATAGAACCCACTAATTAGCATAAATTATGCTAATGGACAATGTTCGGTGGATTTGGCATCCTGTGTACCGCCGGCAAGGCCGTGGGCTCGTAACACTCGTCTTGCCCGCGGTGCCCACCGTTTCTGTGTGGATGTCGGTCACACGAGAATAACCCGTTATAGTACCTCCTTATTTCCTCACACAGCCAAACTGTTGAATGCTCAGCCTTCATCTGTGTTCCCATACTTATACAATCTGTCTCACTTTAAAAGGCTAGTTTTCCAGCATCTTCGTGGTGTAGATTAACACAGTATAACCTTTTTCTTCTCTATTTTCAATTTCTTTCTGTTCTTATTTATCGCCCCCCAAGTCCCGTTGTGGGTTGTTTGACCTGTGCCTGGGTGGGTTAATTCCCGTCAAAAAAATTAGCATCCGAAAGAAGGCAATTTCTAACTTTTAATCCATTTCATCTAGAAACATGTGTGATTAGTTGAACCTGGCTAATTTTAGGGTCAGGAATCCATTTGGGGGGTTATTTTGACACTTGGCGTCCATTTTGACCGTCAAATCGAAGATGACCACTGGCTGCCATCTTGTATGTAGGGTATACTTTACAACTTTTGAACCATTTGAGCTACAAACTTGTGTGATATATCAATTTACTAATCTGGGCTGGGAAATTCATTTATGGCATTACTTTTGTGATAGGACGTTATTTAAAATATCATTTCAAGGTGAATTTCAAGAGAGCTGTTATTGGCTATATCAGAAAGTCATAATGCATCAAACTTATCTAGAAGTACATATTAACATTTGAATTCATTGAGGACAAATTTTATAATGTGTGATTTTTTTGGTATTTTCAGGTTACAGTATTAATTACAATGAGAGCTAGTTGATTCAATATGACCAGTATGGATACATGTGACTGGAACTTATGGTTTATATGTCAGTCAGATACAAATGAAGCCGTATAGATCCTGCATCATCTATAAAATTACGTGACCATCTCAAGAAACTAGAAGCATGTTACCAAGAACTTCTGGACAATATCTCAGAGCTCTATGAGTTAGGTGAGTTACCCAGCTTCTTAGTATTAGATGACATTGGTGGCGGGGGTGGTGCAAGCAGTATAGTAGAACGTCAACAAACAGAAGGTGGAGCGGGCCAAGAGTAAGGTAGAAAGGAGGAGTAAGCACCGAGGAACCCCAAGGAAAATACGGCGGATGAGCTCTGATGGAGTTTGTGTCACACAGGAGTCCCAGGTTACACCAACTGAAGGCAAGGACTCTTCTGCAACAAAATGGTTCTTTTGTGAAGAGTCTGGAGATAAGAAGGACTTGAGAAATGCTTCCACTCTTGGCCTAAACCAGGGAGCCAATGATGCTGCAAGGACAATCGGTGATGTGAAACTTCAGGGCAAACTGTCAAAAGGAGACATGATTGCGATAGATGCTGTGTACCACCGTGCATGCCTGAGTAGATTTTATAAAAAGGCAGATGCAGTTGATTGTGATTCAAATGAAAGCTATGTTGCCAAAGTAATAAAAGCTCAAGCTTTCAATGAGCTTCTTGATTGCATTGAGGACCACCATGGATCTGGCACTGTTCTGAGTATGGCTAAATTGACAGCACTTTATGATAAGCATCTCGTATCTCTTGGTTGTCCCCATAGTCATGGTCACACAACTCGACTTCGCCAAGATATTGTCAACATGCTCCCTGACATTAGGGGCGATAGAAAATTCATCTGGCTGCTGGGAGCTGGTGTTTAATGAAGATCCCAAGTCAAGTTGTTGAGGAGATGGAGGACACCATCTCAACAGACATGAGAATTTTGGCACAGGCAGCCAAGTTCTTCCGACGAAATATCCTAAAGAAAAAGCAGGTGTTTTCAGGCTCCTTCTCAAGCACCTCAGAAGCTGACTCCGTTGTTCCCACACTGAGATCTTTCCTACATATACTGTTAGATGACCCTGGTATTGATGTCGATATCCCACCTGCTTCATCAAAGAAGATCTTGTTATCACTGGCCTAGACCATCATGCACAACTCTGTGGGGAAAAGGTCACCGAACCCCCAGAGTGTGCCTCGTCATCGGCGTGAGCGAGAGACTCCACTGTCTCTGATGCTGGCTATGGAGGTGTATAGGAAGACCGGCAAGGAGAGTCTTGTTGACATGCTAGCTGAACGAGGCATCTGTGCTTCGTATCACCGTCTACGTCAGCTGAGCACTGACATTGCCAACTCGATCATTGCTCATTGGGAACAGGAAGGTGTTGCAGCTGCCTATGATGGTCATCGTCAGGTGATCATCCGCACGAGTGATAGTGACGTGGTCGTGCTGGCTGTCTGGGCAGTGGCAATTCTGCGACAGAGAACTGATCAACTCTGGGTCGCACTCGAGGCTGGCCGCAACTTCAGGTATTCTGTTTTACATGTTGCTCGTAAAAAATATTAGCAATATCTCTGAAATACATTTCAACACTGACATGTTGCTGATATTTCAGTGATGTTTTAATACTTAATTTATTGTATCTTCAGGTACATTCCAGCTCATTAAATTGCACGCAGTCCTGAGCCTTCTAAGTCGATGGCTCTGCCGGCATTTCATGCATTCATTGGTTGCGACACCGTATCTGCGTCTTATAGCAAAGGCAAGAAGTCTGCATGGTCGGCGTGGCAGTCTCTCCCAGAACTCACCCTCCCGCTCCAAATGATGTCCTGTTCCAACCCAACATTGGAGATGACTGAGCGACACACCCCGTCCTCCATCAATTTGTGAAGCAGCTCTACGGTGTTGTGGATGAGGACATAACAACAGTGGATGCTGCACGCTTGATCTCTTCTTGCACAAGGGTCGGAACTTTGATCATATGCCTCCCAGCAGTGACGCATTACACCAGCACATCCTCAGAGCTGCTTATCAGGTATAACTGCTCAATAATGAAAATCTTTAGAGCCATGTATTTTTTGATTAATGTGATTTTGTTTATTAGATTTAAAAGATTTAAAATCTGTAGCTACAACTACAGTCCATATATCATATCATATCAACCAGTACCTCCCACCGGATGGGGATGCAAACAGGAGACCCTGGACACTGCCCCAGTACCAGTTTATATCACAGTACCTACCATCTCGAGGAAGTTACCGGAGCTTGCCATCTGTGGCTGATCCAGTGAATGTAAACCCCCAATTACTGTACCTGCTGCATGGATGACCAGCCCTGTACAATACTCTGTGGATGTAAGGGTAGCTGTTCACACACAGTGAACTTGAGAGGTCAGAGCAGCAAGAACTGTATGTACTTGTGACTATTTTGAAATCTGCGTTGTGTGCACTCTCAAAAAAAGCTTCCAATGAATTTTGTTAATGTGATGTTTTTGTCTCAGCTGTGACCTCAGAAAACGTGCATTACAGGAGTTTAAATGCCATCAGCATATGTTTAATGCATCAAGTTTTTCTTTAAGATAGCTAAAGGCAACTATCCTGGAATTCACCTTTAAATGACCTCCTATCACATATGCAGTGCCAGAAATGATTTCCTCAACCCTAAATTAGTAGAAATTTATATATCACACAAGTTTGTAGCCCAAACGGTTAAAAAATGTAAAGTATGCCTACATTCAAGATGGCGGGCAGTGGCCATCTTGGATTTGAGGGTCAAAATGGCCGCCAGTTGTCAAAATAACCCCCAAAATGGATTCTTGACCCTAAAATTCGCCAGGTTCAATTAATCATGCATGTTTCTGGGCGACATGGTTTAAAGGTTAGAAATTGCCTTCTTTCGAGTGCTACTTAGCATAATTTATGCTAATTAGTGGGTTCTATGCATAGAGACAAAGTGTCTCTTTGGGCAAAAAAATTTCCTCTTGCCCCAAGGAACACTTATGCTAAGTGGGACTTTTGCACTATGAAATGCAGTGATCATCCTATTTTTAGCACTTACCAAGTCTACTACTAGGGTCTAGGTTAACGAGCTCTATGAACCCAATGTCGAGGTGAACATGCTGACCATTACATCACAATCTGACGTAACCTTCCCCAACCAGATTTGTGAGTAACCGAATGACCACTTCGTAAAATAAATAATAATTAGTACTCGATACATTATCCATGGCCAAGCCCCAGATACGAATTCTTAACAATTGTTTCCATTAACTGTCGTCGTTAAATGTCCTATCCAAATGTTGAAAGTGCACAATAAAGGTTGCTCACCGCCCAATTCTCTCTACAATACGTACTTTTAATTATATAACCTGTCGAAATGTCGAAATTGTGAGTTCCCCCGCCCCATTTTAAAGCATATTACCACAAAGGTCACACAGTCAATGATTCGTTTATACATTCGCTAAGGAAAGCAATATTTATGTTATGGCTTCATATGAGGTTAAATTGTTGTTTACGAAGATCCCTCTTGGTGCATCTATTGATAAATGTGTAGATGAACTTTTCGAAAACAATGACTTCGTCATAAATTACTAATTCTTCCTGCCAAGGACTTTTTTTTCAGAGCAACGAGAAAATACAGTCAAGTTGTTGGCGTTGCAATGAGAATTCCACTTGAACTAACCCTTACTAATTCCTTTCACTGTTAACATGAAACTAAATGGCTCAGAGGTTGTCCTCCAGAGTTTAACTTACGATCTTTTAACCACATTCCCCTCTTTTTAGAATACTGTACACGAACTCCAGACATAGCACTATACAGTTCACTTCAGAACGTGAGGGTGAAAATAAATTACTCTTTTTTGGATATACACTTCGAAAAGTCAGGGAACACATTTTGTACCTCAGTTTATAGAAAGCCTCCATTTACAGGAATATTAATTGAATTCTTCTTCATATCAGTTCAATGAAAGAGGAACTTAATATTCATCTTAGTCACCTGAGCTTATAACATCTATTCAGACTATCTTAAACTTCATCTTGAATTACAATCCCTTAGACTCTAAGATAATACTCGTAACTTCATTTTATGTTCACAAACTCTAAGCACACATTCAGCCAACTACTGTTACAGCTACTAAGCTAAGCTATTGTCAGTAACAAGACTCTTACAGTTATACCCTCAGAAACAAACTGGCCAGGTTATTGAAAGAATTTTGTTCACATATTTCATTACGAGTCGTAATCAGATCAGAGAATACTGCAGAAATGGTATACGTAAGTACAAAAGATAGAATCTCTGATACTTTGCAGTTTTCAGAAGTTTACTTATTCAATTATCGTTGTGCTGTAACGTATGTTAGTCAAACTACATGACAATGGGGGGAGGCAGCATTGCCGCACATCGGGGTCACTTGTTTGGAACAGCTGAATTATTTACTTATTTATCATTTTACCACATCAACTTACTAGCCGATCGGGCAGTTGACTGTCTAGTATTAGTACAGGAGGAATTTGGTAGGATCACACTAACACCCTTCTCATGTGTGTCCGGGCCAAGCATCATAATTATTTATTTAGTTACCGGAGAAAATAGTCAGGTATGCGAACATCCTTTTATGCGAGTCACACTTCACAATACTGACCACTTCCGACGACATGACATGATCACAGCAGTGTGTACCCTCACCTATAGTTCTTTAATATTTAATCTATAGTATTTATATTCTGATATCTTAAGGAATAATAACTTTTTGAGTTGATCTCTGATAATTTTCGCACTTGGGGTAGCCAATATTTGCTCGTGGAAAGCATTGGTGATAAAAATAACATAAAAGGAATACGAACACGTTGATCCAATTCAGCAATTATATTGATAAATTATGAAAAACTAATTTCTTTGGGGTGAAACCTTCATATGGAACATGTTTTGAATGATACTTTGGGTTACGAATACAACTTTAAGTGATATTTGGAGGTAAAATTCACTTAGGAATCCATTTTTTTCTAGAATAAGTATCGTCACCAATAACAGGAACTGCGAACTGAATTACAGGTACTTTAAGCTCCCAAGCTACTTCTGGCATCAAGGGTAAAATAATGATTTTTTCACGTTTTATTAACATAAATGTTATGAATTAATTTGCGAAATTGCAATAGTTCATTTTTCCCACTAATTCTACTGTAACGCCATGAAAATTTTTAATTGAATCAAATATGATGCACTTCTGTTACGTTGATATAAACTTACACTTATAGTTTATAGGCCTAAAGGACATTGAAATTTCAAACGATTTTCTAACAACTAGCAATCTTCAGGCAGTTCAGGTAGAGCGGACTCTATCTAAAGTGCAGTACTAAGCGGCAGTTTCATGTAACCAGTACGGTAGCACTCTCCAGATAGCTATTATCTATCTCTGTGTGAAGCAAGCAGCAGCATCCCCAAGGATAGATAGATAGATATTTATTAAAGAACTTTATAGAAAGGTTCGCGTAACCTAATACGGCGTAAAGTTTCCCTTCACAGTGTTCTGCAGTTTAAAAAAAAGAAAAAGTAAACAAATAAGTCCGTTGTCTTCCACTTAACTTAAACCAGTTAGAACTTAAACCAGTCAGAATTAAAATCATAATTCAGGCGGGTCCTAATGTTTGATACTCGGATATGAAATGTTGGTAGTACGTGAGGAAAATTAAATATATACCCAGGGACATAAACTAGAATGTATCATTCAGAACACGTATTCCTGAACATAAACCAGAATTTATCATCTATAATACATATCTTTGTTCACAAACCACACTGCCTCCTCGATAAACTGAATCAATATTCCAGTCCTTCATCAGTTGAACACAAACACGGCTCTACGGAGGGTGTGAACTGCCGCCGGTAATGATAAGTATGTTTGTAGAGTCTCGTCTTGACTCTGCCTTGCTCATCTTAACTTGAGAATGCTTTATTGGCGTTTGGTGCAGTGATACATGGTGTCCGTGAGTACTGTAGGTGTTAGTCAATATTATGGCAGAAATATATTCCAAATAAGTATGCTTTAAATTCTCCAACATGGTCACATTTCGACACTGACCATCTTATATCAATCATTAATGAGATGCAACTCATAAGCTATGTCAGGTGTTAAAGGTACGCTTTCATTTTTACTGATCAGAGTTAAGACCCTAACTAAAGCTTCAGGCAATGAAAGAAGCACTCAAACAAGTAAATACGTATGTTGTCAACGATCACTGTCCTGAATTACATAACACAACTAGACTTTAAGGCTTTATCCTGAGATTGTTATTATACCAGAACACATATTCTTAATTTTGTATTGGTGCATTTATATCCGTTTTTCTTAATTTTTGTTGTCATGTCATCCACTGTTATTTTTTCTCGAAGTCGCAGAGTCCCATTCTGGCACGTTTACAAAAATAAAAATTACCACTTGACCTTTTTTTGGGTAGGTAGCGATTATAATCGCTACCACTATTTTTTAACCTTTAGCTTCGAGTGCGCATGAATCGATTCATGTTCGGAGCTGCAGCGTCTGAATTACAGGGTTTTCCAACCTTTTTCGACAGCGTTCGTCATAAAATGAGTCACTTGTCTCCAGAGCTGTTTAACAGTAAATAATCTTCTCGGGCAGCAGCTACAACAAGACGATCTAGGCTTTACACCATAAGCTGGGAGCTCTGTTTACTATCTTTAAGAGTCCAAGAATAATGATCGAAGATGCAACCTCTCAATATCACAAAACACAAGTATCAAGAAAGGCCAGTCACAATCGATGTGGTTCCAGGAAATGGTATCTATAGTTTAACGTTGTTTTTCTCTTGTCAGTTGTCAGTATAGCTGAACAACGTGAAACCTGCGCCTTTATCTTACGTAGAAGACTGGAGATACTTGGTTTCCTTCAAACCTTCACACAGCAGAACGTACCTTTAGCTCTGATAACCGGCCACAGAGTGAGGGAGGACTGACTTTCCACTCCCAGATTATGCGTAGCTTCTTGCCTCACCTACTGATTGGTTACGCTTACGACCCCGAGGAGCTGATGAGATGGGTGTACAAGCAGGATTAGCTGCATCTGCAAGTTCGACCAGTGCTTGATCCTCCTGTGATAGTATTTGTGTTCCTACCTAAGTTCACATACTGTTCGCACGGTTACTCTGAATACATCTACGGATATTCTGCACCTGCTAGACACTATTGCATACTGTACGTAGGTTTGATTTCGGGGACGAAATCGTGATTCTATCTGATTTCTTATCGATCGAGTACTTTCTTTACTTGCGCCATGACATGTTCCGGAAATATTAAGTCTTACAAGGACAAACCTGTAAGTACTTTACGGTGCTGTTATTGACAAAGACGGGTCTGTCTTTACTACACTGGAAGTAGATGGATCTTCGGTATCGCTAACTTTTTTTCTTTTGAAGCAGACTTCTCTGCTGGTAATGCAGCTGTGGGAATGGTAGAAACATTCTGTTCTTCGTATTCCACACCCACCATGGCGGCGATGTAGCCACTGAGAAGCAGGCGTGACTGTGCATAAAGAACACTCCCCCATTACCAACAACTTTTTGGATCACAACCTTTAGCTAGAATATTGAACACTACATTATTCTGCTGTCTCTATCCCAAACGCTGTAGCTCCATATCAGTTATTTGGTGTTGGAATTTAACGTGTACCTCGTTGCTATAAATTTTAAACTTATTATTCCATATTATAATCTTTACGTCAAACCGTAATGCAATTTGTCAAGACGTTCACTATGTCACAGAAATTTTGGACCCAAGGCGTGGTGGGGGGGGCAACTTTCACAATAGCAAGAAACTACTTCAGAGAGAAACGGCAGCTGATCTCCCAGCACAAACACGTACTGATTCCTTGGTCTAGGCATGGCAAAGAACGACGTGTTATTATAAGTTTGTTAAGAATTAAACAATTAGATGTAAAGTCAAATTGTAGGTTTATACAAACTTACTCACTGTATGACAGGGTTCCGCAACCTTTATAGTGATTAGCCACATTACAAACAAGAAATCGGTAACCGGCCGCTGCAATGCAATCATAGTGTAATTTTGTAATGTGTATTAAATTGAGAACAATAAAATATTGAAATGAGCATTAAGACATATAGAAATAAACCATATATTATTCAGACAAGTACATGTATACAGAACAAAAATTTAAGTAACCTAATGGGTGGAAATAAATATTACTGAAACATAGAAATTATATGTCACATTCAACAGTACATAGGAAATGGTTAGTAAGAGACTACAGTAGTATGAAATTAGAGACTGACTGTCCTCTGCAATTTTTGTGAAAGGTTCAAATTTAGTAAAAGCTGCTTCCATAAGTTCCATTATGTTCGTGTTAGTGAGATATGAGCGGTACAGTACAGGTCTTAATCTTTACGTAAGTCTGCTGGCAACAGTTAAGTTGACCCAAACATCGAAAAGATGAAATCTACTGTTTCAGTGTAACCTGATGCACTTTTTTCCCTAAGGTCCAACAATGATTCTGCAGTTTTGTGAGTATGTTTCCAGATATTAATCTACAGGTCCAGGAGCTACAACTGTGTCAGCAAGATTTCCCTAGTCAACATATTAGACCGTGGGGTGACAACCCCCCTCCCCCTTTTGCCTATTTTGCTGATGACATCTGTTGTATAACTTAGGCATATACGAATAGAATTCTGCCTGTAAGCCCCTAGAAAAGTGGTGGAGAAAGTCACGGGAGCATGTTTAATATGGCAAACTACGAAAATAAAAATAAAATAATAAAAAAATTACGAAGCAATCTAACATTCCCAAATATAATTCGTGCCCAACATTAGTTTTGCATTTAGTTTACCTTTAACAAGTCATTTATGCAATGAAATATGAGTTTCAGCATACTACTGAGCTCAAACTCTTCATGGTATCACATTTAGCTCTGAAAGAAATTACAAACCACACATAAAAAGTACCATGACAGAAAGAATTCCTGATACTGATTTTGCACAGCGTGGTCCTAAGCAGGAATTAGTACTCTCTAAAGCTACCAAGGACAAAATCATGGCTGGTGCCTTAGAAAATGCTGAAGTTAAGATGACATGTTCGTTCTGTTCAAAGCTTCTGAAAACATTCACAGAGAAGTAGAGAACTGTAAAGACTGGCAGTTTGCTGCGACATTTGCTGACAATGAAACACCCATAAAATTACAGCAACACTTATTCCCCACACCCAGAGGGCACACTACATGGCCTAGGTTTGGAAGTCCTCAAGAAGATCTTGTCCATAACTTCCTCCACCTACAGATTACCACTGGAATATTGTGGACGACTGATTGATGCCAAGCTGCTGCCTTAATCCACCTGCTCCTGAAGCACTGCTTGAACTTTATCAGTGTAGCTGCAAAACAGCATGTAACAGAAAGTCGTGTGGATACCTCAAAAAATTAGTTACTATGTAACAGCTGTGTGCGGGTGTGGTGATATATGCATGAACACTGCACAAGAACAACCTCTTAAAGCAACAGACTAATTTCACATTAACAATACTGTTTTGGGAAAAACAAGTTCATAGCTGGTTTCTTATATTAAATACAACACCTATTTTTCTTTATATATTCAACACTTATGTCGCCAGGATCTATACTGAATAATGTATGATTTTTAAAGATCGGAGAAATGATGTGTTGCATGTACTTTAAGTGCGCATGCACTACTTTGATTGCAATTTTGTAAATTTTTTAATGTCGTAAAAGTTAAATTAGACTGTAAACAGAGCTGGCTTAAAGGGGGGCCCAGGGGACACTTGCCCCAGGCCGCCCTACTCAAAGAGGCTCTCTGGTGGAAAACAAGAAATAAAAGTTCATAATATTTCTTTTGAACACTATGAGATAGCATTAACCCCCCCATAAGTGCCCCCCCCCCCCAGACCTTAATCCGCCCCTGACTGTAAATCATGTATTTACATTATTTTATAACATTAGTATATATCATCTTGCATTTCATGGCATTACTTTGTAAAATAGGTGTCTAGTTTATGAAATTTTGGGGTTCTTAATAATATGCCTTTTTTTTTTTAAGGAAGAGGACAAATACACGGGTGGTAACACGTTGTAATACATTAATTGACATATTCTTAAAGATAAACCACTGAGAAACAAAAGTTGGCAGAGTTTTTTAAAGTACGTTACAACTACTGTACTTACTGACCTTTATCGCACAATATCATGTAAGGTGCAATGTGCTTAACTGTGTTTATTGTATACTTAGCAGCTGCTTGGCGATGCCACCGTCGCAGGAGGTTAAAATATTTACATTGGGTGACTCATTCTAGCTATGGATGTGGATAAGTCGACATTTTGTTCTATTTTAATTGTTTACTACTTGTAAGGAATTACATTATCTTAACCGCTAATTACATTACTTTTCAGGCCCTCTTATTGTGTATCATGAAAGTTCATAAATAAACTTACTATGAATTGGAAAGACTTCCGTGAATGTGATACATTTTGTTTTGAATGTGCTTGTTAGAAGATTGTGTCAGCGTCCCCCTAGGCAAAGTTTTGGGCTGAATTGTATTAGTTTAATTTCTGCATTACTAATAATGATTTATGGTATATTTCTTAACTCTCATATACATTGGATTAATTTGTCCTTTTGACAGCTCAAGGGTAGCCGGGGTATGTACTGTACAAGGGGGCAAAGTCGCATCACGTGGCACCACTGTTAACTCTATGTCAGGTTCTAGAGACGCGGGTCTTTTAATAGTGTGTATCACTTGTTTACTCTGGCGGTAAGATAAGTTTGATAAGACAACGGCTTATACAAAAGAACAAACCGAACCTAATCGGCTAATTCATACACAACATGCAACAACTACACAGACAAACATACCCTCGGACTGATGGCAGAATAGTAAGCGGCACATTAAAGAAGCCAGTGGCGACAAGATCATCATGGGCACGCAGGTTGTGTGTTCGTGAGGCTGTTCGTACTAAGCGTGATGATCATTTAAACTGTGTACGTGTGACCATAAACATGACACAACTATAATGGGAAACAGTTCCTGTTGACGCTTCACAACAGTAAATCTACAACTTCATTGTCCATACATGAATACTTAAAACCGACAACTTAATTTGCGAGTAATCAAATCGATGATTTGAGTTATGAATATCAAAAGTACATACGGTAATTGAAAGCAGTTCATAATAGATTTTTCATATTGCAAAATGTATCACTGAAATTTTTGGCACGTTAAAACCTGAATCAATAAGACTTGGCTTTCGAAAAACTTCACTGAGGACACTGACGTTGTTCGTAACTGGTAAGTGTTAGAAGGCCGTGGGGTAAAATGTAAAAACATGATCCTGGAAAAAAAAAATCTCTCACATTAGTTTTTCCCCTCTAACTTGAGGTACTGTAGCCACCATTTTGTTTTACTGCACCTTGGGTAATCAATATTGATGGTGAAAATAATATCATGCATAATAGTAATAATGCAGTACACAGTTATGAAGTGCAATATTACAAAGCAATAATACAAATAAGTAGCAACAGTATAAATAGTAATACTATCAGCGATAGAAATATAATAATAAAATTAATAGGCAACAGTGCAATATTAAAATCAAAGACACTAGTTTGCTTCCATCATTTAGTACAATGAAGTTAATATATAATAACTGTGCATCAAAATCTATATCAGTCAAATAGTTACTTTGCTACTTTTAGTTATATGACAATGTATGACATAAAAAAGACCATGATGACGTCAATTTGAAACAAAATAAAAATCATCGTTTTTTGACGAACGCTGCATGTCTAAGTTTAAGTACCTCAGGAGCTTTGAAGGATGGTGGACATGTCAATAATTACAAGAGTCGTATGGAATTTGTAAAATTCCTAAAAGAACAATACAAAACCTATAAATGACCCTGGTTTTTTAGAACAATTTATGCTGCATTACTTATCATCCCTATTAAATTTTATGACATTGCCACGTCTGACATTTCCTGAAACGCATTCAACCCTTGATGACGCACACCAGTTTTATTCATTCATCCTCAAAGTCTAACTCATCGTCATCATTATCTTCCACCACTAATGAAGCATTGTCGCATATTAGGTCTGCTTGACAAGGTCCACATGCTGCTGTGCAAGCGAGTCCGTAGCCCTTGCAACTACACCCTGATGGGCGACATCCTGTAGTGCAGTGGCGTGTCGTGAGAAAAATGCTAGGGTAAGCAAATGACGCTTTCTTACTTGTAAAGTCACGAGATCTAAAAGAATTCTTTAGTAGATCACATACAGTGCATGCACATGCTGAACTTTGCTCCTCCTGCGACTGCATTTTCAGTTTGGGGGTATATTAATCCAAATAAATGCGTCGCACTCACACATCATGACTTCTGAAAGTCAACTGAATTTCTTACGTTGAGTGTTGACATAGACCGTAGCCTCATACAGTGATACCATCTCTTTCAAAACAAAATCTATCAATTCGAAAAAAGTTTATAGCCATTATTAATTTATTATATTATTCCAAAATGACAATGACATTATTCAAGTACTATGATAATGAGTCCAATAGTCTACGAAACTGTGAAACATAAAAAAGGTCAGATAATTATTATTTACGGATACGAATTTATCATTGAAAAAAAAATTAATGAACTGGTAATGCTGCGGTGCTGCTGGCAGCGAGTATAGGGGGTGGGGGAGGGGGACCAGGGAGGACGCTGTGCTTACGTTGTCCAAATTTCTAGCACAATTAATTATACTGACTGATAATAACAAATATTATTGAGGGGACATTCCAGCATCAGAATGCTTTCCACAGCTTATTAAATTGATCTGAACCTTATTTACATGGGTTTGGAAAAAGGGGAGTAACATAAGTTAAATTATTTGTTCTCATCTTACGTCTGGCAATGGCATACCATTGACGCTGTGAGCGTGGGGGAACAAGGGTACTGCAGTGGATTATTGAGTACTTGAGGGATAGATTTTCAAGCGGAAAATGCCCGTCTTGCAAGTTTCACAAATTAACTGGGACAAAAAAAAATGCACAATGCTATACACGATTGAATTAAATAATATGTTAATTAAATAAGATATTTTTATTTGGAAGGGAATCATTGTTATAGGGTAAGCAATGCTTACCTTGCTTCTTACGAATACACGCCACTGCTGTAGTGCAATTAAAGTACAAAGTATCATTTTCAGAAGGCTTTGAGGTACAGGATCTTTTTTTCATTATGATCTGTATAAAATGTTTACCTTGAAGGTTCTATCCCCAGTCAGTTGGGTCCATTCCCTGATTAGTGCCCATCCGGATTACCGGTTGATAATATATTCTGTAGCAGACTCAGGTGGTGGGAGTTGCTCCGGTGTCACGAATAATTTGGGTGTAACATTTCGTTTACTCAGCATAGTGTGTCCTAATGATACATATGATTCTGTTGTTTTGCCTCCAAACAGATGAATCATTGCAAGACGTTCAACAGCCACTATGGTACCGCTGGCCTTTCCGTGTGAGTAGAAGATTAGAGCACAGTTAAAAAAAAAGAGCCCACGCCATCGAGCAAATCAACGAATATGAAAAAAAGTGGAAAATACAAACCAATACACAGAAACTAAAGATCATACACATTGCCAAAATAAACCCAGCACCAATCACAGTCAACAACGTACCTATACACTACTCCAACGAAGGCAAAATTCTGGGACTCACAATAACAAGAACAGGCATAGCAAAACACATAACACAACGCAAAAAGCTTGCCCAATCACAACTCACGAAACTACGGAGATTTAGCAAAATGGACACCAAAATTCAACTACATCTATTCAAAGCACTTGTCCGCCCCCACCTACAGTATCCACCAATACCACACAGCACGATCAGCAAAACCAGCCAACTTAAACTTCAATCAGTACAAAACAAAGCTATCCGTAGAGCATCAAAACAACTCCCCCCATACACCGCCAAAATACAAGAACTTCACAAATTATACAATATCGAACCACTGAACACACGTACACACAGCCAAGCCCAGAGAATATGGAGCAAACTTGAAGAGTTGGAGGACCCATTATTCTCCCAGTTAAAAGAGGAAGCAACTACTAAAACACACAGCTCGTGGCCCAGGAGCCTCCATGCTAACATCGAAGAACAAGACCCACTTTACACATATATGTGAACAAATAACACCACCATCTAGCAAACATAAATTAACACCCATTACACTAATGAATGCCTAGCTAGCTTAGCCCCCCTCCACCTGCCTCCCTTGAGCGGGCGGGCCTCTACTGTGTGTGGCCACCACCCCAACCTATCAACTCATCTCAGCTCGGTAGACAGCCCACCTGCTATCACCCCCTACTACTTTACTTCCCGTTTCTATGATTTCCTTCTCTCTCTCCTCTCCTCTCCCAGGGCAAAGTCATTTGCCACTTTACTTCATTATCATCATCAAAGGCAGAGTCTTTCTTAACTAGTTTCTGAAAAGTTAACTTCTTACCTATCCCATTGATCCTTAGCGTGGTATCACAACCAGTCCTAGAATGTAAAAACAATAAGTGCGATGTAAGTTCTGTGCCAATGATGTCATAAACATTGCTTTATCTGATGGGAAATACAGGCCCTTGTCTGCGTCAATGAAATGGAGTAAAGGATCAAGCGATCGGAGTCCTTCCAACCAAAGTTGTTGAATGATCTACTGCTGCCTTGGCTATCTGAACAGCATCACCAAATGCTTTCATTACTTCACAGTCCATTTTCATGAGCTAATCGCAATCAGGTCGACCAAAAGCTGCCTATAGCAAGCCCATGAAAGGAACTGCTCTTTTTTTCCCAGAGAATTTTGACTCAAAAGTGAAGTTCATTCACAATAGGACATAGATTTTGTCCTATGACGTCTTCGATGTCAAAGGACGTCATCTATGTCAACAAAATACCAACATGACGTATCTAAGTCATATGTGTGTATTTTTCAACATTTCTATTAATTTTCTAACTATTTAATACTCTGAATTAGCTTGAAATGAACAATACATCGAAAACAAGCAAATTTTATCTTTTTTTTTCTGACTGGCGGCTATCTTGAAAATAATCCAGTTTTCGAGACTTTCCCTTCACCGGATACGTGCGGGTTTTTAGTATATCATTCCTCAGGACTTGTAGTACTATGAGCCATCAAAAAACCTTTTGTTGCAATTTTTTGGAAGGTTGGGCCCCTTTTTTCGTAATAAAGCAATGTTATACAGTAGTTCATACACGAAGTTTTGTTGGGTCTTTCAACTTATTTAGTGATATTTCGTATAAATAACTTCATTAAGAACACAGAATATAAGAACATAAGAATAGAGGAAACTGCAGTGGGCCTATTGGCCCATCCTGGGCAGTCCCGTTAACACTCAACCCCTATCGCTCATATATCCGTCCAACTTATAATAAGCTACCCAGTGTGTTCAAGTTAATGATGATGTTCGGTAACTTGTTCCACTCATCCACTACTCTGTTTCTAAACCAATGTTTACCTATCTCGCGCCTAAATCTAAATTTGTCTGATTTAAAACAATTGCGATAAATTTGCTCCTGGTTGAACAGTTAGAGTACCTTTGCTATATCACCTTTGTTTAGCCCTGACTTCCATTTATACACCTTAATCATATCGCCTCTCACTCTACGTCTCTAGAGGGAGTGCACATTCAGATGTTCTAATCTGTCCCTGTACTCAAGGTTCCTAATGCCCGGAATTAGTCTTGTCATCCTCCTCCGTATGCTTTCTAGGGATTCTATTTCCATGCTGTAGTACGGTGACCAGAACTGAACTGCATAATCCAAGTAAGGTCTCACAAGCGCAAGATATAGCTTTTGGATAACCTTGGTAGTCTTGTAACTAACACTCCTTTGTATGAAACCAAGTACTTTGATAGCCTTATTTCGAGCAAATACACATTGTTGTCTTGATTTAAGATTCCTACTTATCATTACACCTAAATTTTTCTCAAATTCGGATTTCTCTTTATCAACTGTGTTCATCTGATATCTGGTTTCTCTGTTTACATCTCCAAGGGCCTAGGCTAAGTACTTTTCATATACTTAACATACTGCACATACATTACAAAAATATATCTAACTTCCATTGTGTTATTCATTGAAATACCTTGTGAACTAGAAAATAGACAATATTATATACAAACAACTGAACACAGAAGGCAGTTAGCAAATAGAACCGAATGTTGTCAGCAGTTGGATAATATGTCCAAGGGACAACAGTGATCGGGTGATGTAACTAGGTGGGTGAAGTAAGCAGGTGGGTGAAGGAAGCAGGTGGGTGAAGGAAGTAGGTGGGTGAAGGAAGCAGTTGGGTGTGGTGAAGGAAGCAGGTGGGTGAAGGAAGCACAAGCAGGTGAAGGAAGCAGGTGGGTGAAGGAAGCAGGTGGGTGAAGGAAGCAGGTGGGTGAAGGAAGCAGGTGGGTGAAGGAAGCAGGTGGGTGAAGTAAGCAGGTGGGTGAAGGAAGCAGGTGGGTGATGTAAATGATTAGGTGATGTCAGTCGCTGGGTGAGGTCATTAGACTGTTGCTATCAGCATTCGGGTGTAATGTGTAGTTTGGGAATATTCATAGTTTGTTATGTTGACGTCAGGAGCAGGGTAATGTTAATCGTTTAGTGATTTTGGAACATAAGAACATAAGAATGGAAGAAACTGCAGCGGGCCTATCGGTCCATACTGGGCAGTCCCATTTACACCCAACCCCAATTGCTCATATATCCATCCAACCTATGTTTGAAGCTATCCAGCGTATTCGAGTTAATGATGATGTTTGGTAACTTGTTCCACTCATCCACTACTCTATTTCTAAACCAATGTGTACCTATTTCGCGCCTAAATCTAAATTTCTCTAATTTAAAGCCATTGTTACGAGTTCGGTAGTAAGGTGAAATTTTTAATCGGGTAATGGCATTGCTTTGTTGAAGTCATAAATAGAATGATGTCAGTAGTTGATGATCAGAAGTTGGATGATGTCAACAGTTTAATGATGTCAGCACTTGAATGAAATTCGTAGTTGATTGATGTGAGTAGTTGATTAATGTCAGCAGTTACATGTCAGTAGACTGGTGACGTCACCAATAGGGTGTTGGCAGTGATGCTCACTATTAGACAGCATTTAAATCTCCCAGTGGATAAAGATTTTTCCAAGGGGCCATGAATATAAGTAGAGGTCGGCACACATTTGATAGTGAGGCCATACGTACCAAGACCCAGGAGGTGTATCAAGTACCAGAAATACGGTCACAATGCCGGTCCACGCCCCACCGACCAGAAATGTCCCAAAGGGAGGGAGGAGTGCAGGGTCGCCAAGGTGAAGCAAATCAAGAAATTAAACTATAGGGATCCGCTTCTCCAAGTGAGGAGAAACAAGATAGAAGAACATGAACAAGAAAAACATCGAGATCAAACAGGAGAACAATAAGAACAGAATAACAAGAACCGCAAGAACAAGAAGAGTGGAAAGTGCAGAAGGAAATCAAGAAGACCAAAAGGAAGAGATCATGTTAGCAAGATTACGTGGTGTATGACCTGAGTTGTCGAAGGCTAAGAAACTAAATTAAGTAATCGTGTAACCGTCAGCCAAAAATACCACTCACTCTCTCTTTGCGGCAACAGGACGCACACCGCGGCCGTCATATAGTTTTTGTTACTTATTATTCATCCAAACAAGTTACAACATTCAATGTTTGTGGAAAAAATTAATGAAATAGAGAAACTCTTTGTAGTATAAGCCGTCTCCTCCACTACTCCCGTTCTTCTCTTACATAATCCGACCACACACCTTCCAAGGTAAACAACTTGTGAGTGACGTCTGGATATCAACTAGAGGTACTCAGCCTCAGTTAGTTCTTGGCCGCCTCAGACGTAACACACATTCTCTGTGAGCAGTAATAAGGGAGACTACTGAAATTCATCTACTCGTTTTTACACGTTTCTTTCTACATGGGAAGTCACTCAAATCTCGATTAAGGCTCGTCATCAAATGCAAAAGTTCTCAATAATCAATCACTGACGACTCGGAAATACGCACTCTGAAACATTGGTGGAAAAACTGTGAGATTTTAGTGAAAAAGTTGTCAAGTCATAAGAAGTAAAGATCTTTGAAAACGAAGCTAACACGTTACTATCAAACTGAAGAACACAAGCAACCAACTGCGACAATTCACCAATATTAGCACATACGCAGGTAAGAATGAATTATATAAAATACGATGTGAAGCGATGCAATGGTTAAGGTACACGCTGCTAGAGCTAGGGATGTAATTGCTCGATAATTTTTCATATAGCCTATTGGATTTTGCCGAATGAATATGAAAGTTTTACTGCCGATGGGAATTACAGTGTTTGCGACTTCACACGCTTTTTGTTCGATATTGTAGATATAAATATTTAAATCGGGACACAATAGGAGTGAAAGGTCGAAACAATTACCCAATATCTATCTATTACAACAATATACTATCACAAAATACACCATACTATCACTTACTAACGTGATCATTTACTTCCCCGTATCTAAAACAAAAGGACAGAGCGATTTCCCTTCACAGTATAACAGAATGCAACATGCAGTAGCTTACTTTCGGATTGGAGACAACATGATGTATCATTTTTCACAATAGAAGACATTAACAAACCTAATCTAACTTAACCTAATAAAAAATAATCCAAGTTCTTTTGTTTAGGTTTAATTGCTTCGTACCATCTCCTATCAGGAATTGTTTATTCCGTAGTCTCTCATCCGATAGTAAGCTTCGCCTAGGAGGCCCTTAGGTATTCCATGATATGTAATACCCTGTAGTATTTGGTGGTATTGGGTAATACAAAATAGAATCTAGCAGATGTGTGGTCGTATTTGGTAGGTTTGTGGGAGACTGGTATTTCCGTCTGGAGTTACCAGTGATTATTCTTTTGTGTCCCTCAAGGTTGGCCGAGAAGCTGTGAAGATTGAGCAACACCAACGCAACAATGTTGGTAAAGCTTAACAATTGTGATTTCAACAAACCTTCTCTGCCAAAGCGTTATTCTGCAATGTAATTTCTACCAACTGATATACACGTCCTCACACCCAGTGCCCCCAGAAATACTCCTGTAGCATAACCTAAATAATAAATAAATAAATAAAACTGGCCAACACGTTAACCTTCAGCCAAAACGATCACCCACTCTCACTTTGTGGCAGCGCGCGGCCACCGCGACCTTCACCTACATAATGAGTTTGGTCCCCGGTGGGCTTACTTAATGAAAAAAGGAAATTCGCCTATATTTTTTAGATTTCTAATTGAAAAAGCACATTATAGGTACATGCTTACATGTCCATAAAAAAATCAACACTGTAATATATGCGCATGAGTGAGGGCATGGTGGTATTTAGGGGCCCATGGGTGAAGGCGTGCGATAATAGGACACATGAGTGAGGGAAATGTTAATTTTGAAGGAATGGAAAATAGTAAGGATTTGTGTGGATATGAGGGTGAAGGGACGGGGGATAGGGTGTACGTGTGTGAGGTGAATGCAGGAATGATAAATCTGCACTGATAGGACTTGAGGTGGTTGTTTGTGGGTGATAAGCATGCGAGACCAGAAGTAGAAGGGAAGTCGGTCAGGACTTTCTTCACAAACTGACCATTAGGGTGTGAGTGATGGGCGAGATAGGACTGGGTACTGTCTCGAGGTCAAGTTATGAATTTTAATGAAACAATGCCGACCATCTGTGTCGTCATCCCCTTCTTCAGACGTGGTGAGCAGGGAGTAAATACTCTTAACAGGAGGGGTAGAGAGGAGGTGAAGGAAAAGGTGGGGAGAAGAAAAAAGAGGGACACTGAGAATGGGGATAGAGAGAGAGAGGATAAAGAGGTGTTCAGCAAGGCGTCGATATATCTCTCCTCAACACCAACATTACGAAGTGTGCATATGACTAAATTAAGTCAATTTTAAACACGTTTCTTTTCCCACCTACTGTGTATTAAGGCACCGATATTAACTAGGTGTCTCTTACTCGGTGAAGTAGTCTGTAGACATTTATTTTCACATCGAGTTTGGCATCAACTATTATACTGTCACCACAAAAGAATTACTGTACATGGTGTTCTGCATGTATGGAACAGGGTAGAGTTAGGGATTAATTAGGATTAGGATTAAGAAATAAAAGCAATTATTTATCTACAGTATACGGGGTGCTATGGTTAGGGTTGAATTACATGGACAGAGAGAGGCTTAAATATACAGGGTGACCTAAAAACACACACGTAGAGGAGCTTAAGAGAAGGGTGGTGACGTGACTAGCCAGGTCAGGTCAGAAAAAAGGGACCCACGTCACCACCCTTCTCTTAAGCTCCTCTACGTGTGTGTTGGTGTGGTGATTAGTGGATGTCATCATTATGACCTGACCTCATGTTTTTAGGTCACCCTGTATATTTAAGCCTCTCTCTGTCCATGTAATCCAGTTGCCTCTGAAGATGTCTTGAATAAAGACGAAAGCTAAGGTACTCCGTTGTTTCCATTTTCCCGTGTGATTTTATCAAGATTTATCCTATCCACGTTTTCATTGTGGATTTACATGATATATATATATATATATATATATATATATATATATATATATATATATATATATATATATATATATATATATATATATATATATATATATATATATATATATATATATGGAGAAGTGACAAGAAAGTACTGTATTTATTTTTTTATAAATGAGTCAACAACAGAACACACTTCAGAGGAAATGCTAATGTGAATAGGTTAGGTTATGTTTGTGTTGATCCTAACCAGGTTCCGGATCCTTTAAGTTTGATGAACTGTTAAGTTTTTAGTAGAAATTGAAAATTCTAATGTAGTTTTAGGCAGAAAAAAAGTGGGTAATACCTTAATACGACAGTTGCGGTATTGAACCTCTGACTTTGGAGATAAATTTCAACGTTACTTCTCCATCACCATTACAGACATAACGGCACAGCTCACTGTCAACCAGATTTCTGACCCTGGAAATAAAAGTATGATGTATAGAATTTAATATGTTTAATGTATATGGCGAAGAAAAAATCTAAATTTAATAATTACTACGGTACTATACATGGACATGCCGCTAATATACTGTAAATGCTAACCCCATGAAGATTATGGTCTAGATATATTAAGTGTTTGTTCTGATATATTTCCAAGACCACATTATTCTTAATATTAAAGTTTTATGTTGCCAACTAAAGGGATTAGTGAAGACACTAACCATTTAAAGTTTTAAACAGTTTACGATGAACCAACTGACGTAATAATGGGTCTTGCTGAGTTGTTGGCTTGATTCTAAAATACCTAGATCATTTATATGCAAATCTCTGAACCTGACACAGAAATCCTATTATACAGAACTGATCCGACACCTTGTCATGATACAAGGACTCATAGTTTTGTTATTTAGTTAAAACCTCTTTACAAGTTTTTCAAAATCTGAAAACCTGGAATGTAACTTGAACGTTTTTTAATTTTTGTACTGTAAAGAAATGTTAATTGAGAATTATTCAAACAATTCATGTAGTTGCACTTACAAGTTTCCCTGGAAATAGTGTACGGTAATGTTTTAGTTGGGGCAGACGAGCAAAGATCTTGTATAGGGAGAGTCAAATGACTGTAGGAAAAATGGTACTTGGAAAAAATGGCATAATTGTCAAATTCGGAAAAAAATACAATTTATAATTTTTCACCATTACCTCTCCAATGTATTTAACAGATTGTTTTTTATCTCCTGTAGAACCTACAATCTTTCTTACCTCGAGAAAATATAAAAATGACAAATGGCGTGATAACTATACTGTTTATCAATCAGCTATCTCATCAAGCATAACAATTTACAGGCAATACAAAAAATCTCTTGAGTGCGAGGGACACATACAGTATATGTGTGATAACACACTTACATCAATAGTGTTATATAAAAAACAGAATTAATGCACTGCCACTATTCACGATGAAACATTTTATACATTATGTTACTGTCCAGCATTTCAGAATCAAAGAAATCAAATAAAGTTTACAATAACACTATATTGAAATACGTGTCTGGTATGAATTACACGTAATTGGAACTCTTTTCAGTGCAAATGAAAGTGAAATTGAAGACAAAATGCGTGTTTTTAATATTTTAAATATAAGGAATAAAAAACAAAAATAACTTACTATGAGTTGCCCAGTGCGGGGTTTTCATCCCACTCTCCTCCTTTCTAAGTGTAGGAATTAGTATGGGCAGACGGATACGCTTTACTTTCGCTTGTCCTCAATAAATGTAACTGTATAAATAACTGTTGTGTTTTAGCAACATGACCATACCGACATTATAATGATCAGATACTTTCGTATTCTCTAGATTAGTCATTGAAAGTTAGCTTCTGTCAGTGCGTGTAGGAAGAAGGGAGAAAGCGGATTCTTCTATGCCAACAAGGTGTAAGTTGAGAATGTAGGAAAAAATGGCACAGGAAAAAATGGCAATAGGAAAATATGGCACAGGAAAGAAGCATAATCATTAGGCTAGGAAAAAATGGCACATTAATTGTAATTGATAAGTTTTCGAGAAAACTTTATAGCGTTTGCTACTGAAACTTGCTTCGAGTTATATCAACCTCATAACATAAAACATTTATTAACTTTAACTAAAACATTTACCGTATGTTAGTGAAAACTCGTACATAAATGAATTACAAAATTAAAACTGTCACATTACATATTATTGTTTAAGATTTCCAACGAATGTTATAGCCAGCGCCTTGCACAAACTCTTGGACTGACTTACGACCAGCTTGGCTGTCCTGTCTGGACGTTCTTGTAAACTCGTTTTTGACGCTTCCTGAATGGCTCACCACGAGATTCTTTGATGATGTGAAATGATACAACAGCATGGTCAGCTTCGATCCACTGGATGGAAAGCCAGATAGTTGGGTGGCTGTGCCCAACCAACCTGGTAGTAGAGGAAGTAAAGAAAGCTTTGAAAGGAATGAGTGTTAGTTACAAGACTAGCAAGGTTATCCAAAAGCTATATCTTGCGCTTGTGAGACCTTACTGTACTTGGATTACGCAGTTCAGTTCTGGTCACCGTACTACAGCATGGGTATAGAATCCCTAGAAAGCATACAGGGGAGGATGACAAGACTAATTCCGGGCATTAGGAACCTTGAGTACAGGGACAGATTAGAACATCTGAATGTGCACTCCCTCGAGAGACGTAGAGTGAGAGGCGATATGATTGAGGTGTATAAATGGAAGTCAGGGCTAAACAAAGGTGATATAGCAAAGGTACTCTAACTATTCAACCAGGAGCAAATTTATCGCAATTGTTTTAAATCAGACAAATTTAGATTTAGGCGCGAGATAGGTAAACATTGGTTTAGAAACAGAGTAGTGGATGAGTGGAACAAGTTACCGAACATCATCACTAACTTGAACACACTGGGTAGCTTATTATAAGTTGGACGGATATATGAGCGATAGGGGTTGAGTGTTAACGGGACTGCCCAGGATGGGCCAATAGGCCCACTGCAGTTTCCTCTATTCTTATGTTCTTATATTCTGTGTTCTTAATGAAGTTATTTATACGAAATATCACTAAATAAGTTGAAAGACCCAACAAAACTTCGTGTATGAACTACTGTATAACATTGCTTTATTACGAAAAAAGGGGCCCAACCTTCCAAAAAATTGCAACAAAAGGTTTTTTGATGGCTCATAGTACTACAAGTCCTGAGGAATGATATACTAAAAACCCGCACGTATCCGGTGACGGGAAAGTCTCGAAAACTGGATTATTTTCAAGATAGCCGCCAGTCAGAAAAAAAGAAGATAAAATGTGCTTGTTTTCGATGTATTGTTTATTTCAAGCTAATTCAGAGTATTAAATAGTTAGAAAATTAATAGAAAAGTTGAAAAATACACACATATGACTTAGATACGTCATGTTGGTATTTTGTTGACATAGATGACGTCCTTTGACATCGAAGACGGCATAGGACAAAATCTATGTCCTATTGTGAATGAACTTCACTTTTGAGTCAAAATTCTCGAGGAAAAACGAGCAGTTCCTTTCATGGGCTTGCAATAGGCAGCTTTTGGTCGACCTGATTGCGATTAGCTCATGAAAATGGACTGTGAAGTAATGAAAGCATTTGGTGATGCTGTTCAGATAGCCAAGGCAGCAGTAGATCATTCAACAACTTTGGTTGGAAGGACACCGATTGCTTGATCCTTTTACTCCATTACGTTGCGTTAGTTACGTTAGTTACAAGACTAGCAAGGTTATCCAAAAGCTATAACTTGCGCTTGTGAGACCTCACTTGGATTATGCAGTTCAGGTCTGGTCACCGTAGTACAGCATGGGTATAGAATTCCTAGAAAGCATACAGGGGAGGATGACAAGACTAATTCCGGGCATTAGGAACCTTGAGTACAGGGACAGATTAGAACATCTGAATGTGCACTCCCTCGAGAGACGTAGAGTGAGGGGCGATATGATCGAGGTGTATAAATGGAGGTCAGGGCTAAACAAAGGTGATATAACAAATTACCAAACATCATTATTAACTCTAATACGCTGCATAGCTTCAAATATAGGCTCTTTAACTCGTTTGTGGTTTGTTAGCTCGAAGTGAAACTTGTTGTGCCAGCTTTTCCTAGTATGAAAATTGTGCAATTTTTTCCGAGTACCGTAAGTTGACCCTTTGTTGTTGTTGCTCCAGAGACAACACTCTCTGTGATACTGGCGTGCAATATCAACCGTGACCTTGTTTGTGTAAAAAGTGAGAAAGTGGTGTGCGTGGGGAATGTTGTGCTGGCATGATGTACTACAGTACAGAGGACAGGTTTCCTCGCTCCTTAACCTTGAACTTTTGTGTTGTATGAGTACTGTAAATAGTAACACCACCACCACGGCACTCATGGTTTTGTTTTACAATTACAGTGTGACATAAAAATGAACAAACACGCACCTACAATCACGTGTTTCCTAGGGTGAGGACGTCGGCGCTGCCCTTGGTCTCTTGACCACGAAGACAGCTGCCAGCCTGGTTTGTCTGCACTCCCTGCCCCATCTCCTCCCCATCTGGATTTATCAACATCCTCCCACCAACAGTACAGTGCAAAGACTGACCATCATCAACCCACAAGTGATATACAAAAGTGACAATTTCAACTAGAAAGAAAGAAACAACTTTTAGAGCGACAGTCAGTGCTTCGCGGTCAATGTTGACCTGACAGGACCAGACACACCCTGTCCACCGTACACTCGCCACCACCAACACTGGATGAGAAGCAAAGAAAGACTCCTAACTACAACAGGAGAGAACTGAGGACTTCCTACCCCACCCAGGTGAGAACTAGGAATTCCTAAACACCCTGTTTGAGCTGTAGGATCGTCTTGAGAACATCCTCTTTTCTGATAGTGATATTCTTTAATTTCTCTTCTTCCTTTCCCCTAAATATCAGTTCCACCTAGAATTTCCTGGCGAATTTCTTCTGTGAAAACTGATAAGAAGTAGCTGTTCAATGCTTTGCTTATTTCTTCACTGCCATTTATCACTTCTCCCCTCCCTGACTTTAAAGGCCCAACTTTGTCCTTGACCTTTGTTCTATATACCTGGAAAAATCCCTTGGGATTCGCCTTGGATTCTCTTGCTATTTTGATTTCATAGTCTCTCTTTGCTTTCCTTGCATTTTTCTTAACATTCCTAGATAGTTCATTATACCTATTTCTGAGCTGCTCCTCCCCTCCCTTTAATTTCTTATTATTCCTTTCTTTATTCCTATGTCATGTTTAAGTTTTCTGGTCATCCACCTTGGCTCATTCTTATTTGACCTAATTTTTCTGTAGCCTATCACCTCTGTTCGTTGTATATTTTCAGCCTTCGGGCTGCCATGTTATCGTAATAAACCGTCAATTATTATTATTATTGTTTATTATTAATAGCACCAGCGAAGCAGGCCTACAATCACGTGTTTCCTCTACAACAACACAAACGAAGCAGACCTACAATCACGTGTTTCCTCTACAGCAGCACCAATGAGACAGGCCTACAATCACGTGTTTCCCCTTCAACATCACCAGCGAAACAGGCCTGCATTCATGTGTTTCCCCTACAACACCACCAACGAGGCAGGCCTATAACCACGTGTTGCCTCTACAACAAGTCATTAGTGATTCATACTTATTTTAACCTGTATGTTAACTCCATGTCTCCTTTTGTATTTACAGATTTTGTTAAACAATTCACTCCCCAATGCCACTATACATAACACTGAAAGTCAGTTTTGTCCACTGTCTATGTTCAGCCTCTGGCTGCTATGCTTTTAAATTAACCGCTAATTATTACACACGTACAAAAAGAACCTGTTAGCGATATGAGAGTATAGTAGAGAAAGTTTATCTCATAGGTGTCACTATATCCCGTTGCAGTGAGAGGTGACAACATCACACCATTTGAGGGAGTGACTAAGACAGTCAGCCGAGGGGTTGACGGGGCCGTGAAGGAGAATGACTTTGTTGAGCAGGGCGCTGCGGGTGATCCCTGTGGCACTCCTACGGCTGCTGGTGGCGACGTTGGTGCGGGAGGCGAACTATGACCATGACTACCGATACCAAGTCGCATCACAATACGACTTCATTATCGGTAGGGCCTCTCATGTGTTAACAGATATGGATGGCAGGGTAAGGGACTTTACTGGGAAAAAATTATTCTTGTGAGGAATACCACATGCCAGTGTTATCACTGTCTTCAAACAATCAATTATTCCAGTCAATGAAGCTGAAGTGGTGTTTTTTGTTGTGGCAGTGGGCGGTGGGACGGCGGGGAGCGTGATGGCTGAGAGGCTGGCGGAGGTGGAGGGCTGGCGGGTGCTGCTGCTGGAGGCCGGGGGAGAACAACCCCCGGAGAGCTACGTTCCAGCTTTCAACACCTTCCTGTTTCAGAGCGATGCAGACTGGAACTTCTACACTACACCGCAGACACACTCTCTTAGATTTTTCAAAAATAATGTAAGGAAATTATATTAGTTCTCCATAGGGGACCCAGGGGAAGTAACCATGTGACCTCCATGTCCCTTTGGTATGGACAATGTAAAGAGAGCTGGGGGGGTTGAGATATTAAACTTATGGTGTGTGACCATCATTAAGTTCTGTAGTTAATTTATTTGCCATGTTTGTGTATTGAAGTCCGTATGTATATATATATATGCTGATAACCACAAGGAAAGAAGAAAACACGAAGTTCCCAAGCGCTTTCGTGTAATTCACATCTTCGGGGGTGAGTACAGACTAAAGAGAAATACAAACCAAGGTGTATATATACAGAGGAGGGTGAGACCCCTGAAGATGTGAATTACACGAAAGCGCTTGGGAACTTCGTGTTTTCTTCTTTCCTTGTGGTTATCAGCATATACCTAGATCACGCGCACCTACAGTGATTTACTTGCATATATATATATATATATATATATATATATATATATATATATATATATACTGTATATATATATATATATATATATATATATATATATATATATATATATATATATATATATATATATATATTGTCCTTCATTAATTTAATGAACAGAACCTTCATTACATTAGAGAAAGTAGACACCATCATTCTATGTGAGACTAACTGACAGGCAATTCCGTACCCGCGAGGACGCACCATTGGCGGGTCTTCTTCCATCAACTCCATGATCTACGTCCGTGGCAACAGGCGGGACTTCGATAACTGGGAGGCGCTGGGCAATCCCGGCTGGAACTATGACAGCGTCCTCAAGTACTTCAAGAAGTCTGAGGATTATCGAGGCGTCTACACCACCAAGACAGGTGGGTGAACAGCTGCTACACACGACCCTATGGCACTGGTACAGTACATTGTCACAGTTTTATTTCATATAATTGATACATCAATTTAGGTAACTAGTATGTTATTGTGCAACTAATAACAGTACCTACGACTCTGTACTTTTTGGACAGCATTAATTCGATTTGGACACCATCTTTGCGATACAGGATAGTTGAAAAAGTTATTGCATGAGTCTCTGACAGTCCAGTCACAGGCTGTTACTACTCGTTAAGACATTAATACAGCACTGCAAAAGACACATGATACGCCCATTTGATCTGAAACTGTGACTGACTAATAACACAGACTTGAATACTCTATCTAGCGTTGTGCACTATGTTTAGTGATGATATATAAGAACATAACATAAGAAAATAAGGAGTCTGCAATAGGCCGGTTGGCCTATGCATGGCAGCTCCTGTCGAGAGTTACTACTACTCTCTATCATCCATGAATCTATCTAGCCTCCTTTTAAAACTTTCCAGCGTTCCAGCACTTACCACAAAGTTGCTAAGCTTGTTCTCGTCCACCACCCTATCGTCCACCGTCCTATCTCCCTCTTAAACCTAAACTTATCCAACTTAAATCCGTTGCTACGAGTCCTCTCCTGCTCGGATATTATAAGAACTTTATCTATATCCCCTTTATTGATTCCTTTCACCCACTTAAATACTTCTATCATATCTCCCCGCACTCTTCGTATTTCTAGGGAATGCAAGTAATGCTGCTTTAACCTATCTTGATATGGAAGGCTTCTAAGTCCCGGAATCATTTTCGTCATTCTTCGCTGCACCGACTCCAGTGAATTGATATCCATTCTATAATAAGGGCATCAGAACTGAACGGCATAATCTAGGTGCAGCCTGACTAGCGCAAGATATAGTTGCAATAAGACCTCTGCACTCTTATTACTTACACTTCTAGATATAAAACCTAATACTCTGTTTGCCTTATTTCGAACATTAACGCACTGTTTTCTAGGCCGTAGGTCCGGGCTTACAAGTACCCCTAAGTCTCTTTCACAAGTCGACTTCTCTAGGTTGATGTTGTTAAGGCTGTATATATTGACAGTATTTGTTCTTCCAATATTAAGTACGCTGCACTTGCTGGTGTTGAATTTCATTTGCCATTTTTCTGACCACTCCTGCAGTTTATTTAATCCTCCTGTAGTGCATTCGCATCCGGCCCTGAATTAATCTGCCGCCCTATTTTGGTGTCATCCGCAAACTTGCTTATGTCACTGCTGATCCCAGTATCTAGATCGTTTATGTAGATTATCATATAATCATATAAAGTTGTACCAAAACACGGGTTCATATCATAATAAGTGTATTCCTTTGCTCTCCCTGCTGACCTGACTCACCCACCGGCCATTGTGACGCGGCAGCCAAGTACCACGGAAAAGGGGGGCCCTTGACAGTGGAGAACAAGCGTTGGAGCACTCCGGTGGCCAAGGCTTTCGTGAAGGCGGGGCAACAGCTAGGATACCCCGTCGTCGACCCTAATGGACCCGAGCAGATTGGTAACTATGAGAGACAAGGGATTTAGTATGTACTAATGATAATTAAGGTAAAGGTATTATGTATAGTATGCTCATACCCCTCATAACAATTCGTTTTTTTTTTGGGGGGGGGCGGATTTTCGCTCAAAAATTTGGCTTAATGCATAGAAAATTAATCCGGGGGTGGGGAGAAGGAAACACGAAAGTTACTTTGAAATTTCTTAAGAAGTAGGAAATAGGCCATGGTCTTCAACATTTCAGCGAATTGACGAAAACCAAGCTTGGTACTGCTTAATTGATCGTTCCTGCTTAAATAAAACTTAGAACACCACTTTTTTCCAATTCAGTGCAGGCGCTGTGGCCCCGGTATACTTGCTGCTTCTTAGGTAAATTTAAAGATTTTTTTTCATTTTGGGTTAAGTTTGGGATTGGAAACACAGGATTGTGGTAATAGTGATGTGGTGGTGTCAGTTTTATCTGTCACCACAAAATTTGAGAAGCATTGGCACTGAAAATAATTTCCAATGCATCTCAGCACAGCTTATTGCAAAATTTCTTGGGACTAAAAAAAGCACGAGAATTATCAGTGTTCCATCCTTTCATAGGTTGTGACTCTGTGTCTTCGTTCAATCATAGAGGAAATAAAATAGCCTGGACCACCTGGATGTCATACCCAGAGGTCACTAATGCTTTCCTTGCTTTGGCCATTCTGGAGAGGTATGTTGTACTGCTATATGACAGAAGTAGCAATGGCGGGACAGTACAGAAATAGCAGTGAATATGACAAGAAAAGACCTCGGGGAGCAAGCAGGGAGGGATGGAGGCAGGGACATTTCTCCGGGACACCCTATATATATATCCCCATCACACGCTGCTCTGCTCCAGCGCACAAAACAGTGGTATATCAGACAGACCACATATGAGGTCTTGTAAAAATAGACATCAATTTAGGAGATATTAAAATTTAAAACAAAACAATATTGGCAACAAGAGGCTGCAGTATTAGTAAATAATGAATTTTCTAATTGGTTCACAGTTATACAGGGCGTAAGACAAGGCTGTGTTCTATCTCCAACATTGTGTATTATATATTCAGAATTCTTAATGAGAAAAGTTATAAGTGACAATGAAGGAATAAAAGTTAATGGTAAAGTAATATCAAATATATCAAATATCATTGCTCTTATCACGGATAGTGAAGAGGCATTACAAAAACTTATGAACAGATTAGTGGAAAAAGGTGAAGAATGTGGGTTAAGAGTTAATGCTGTAAAGACGAAAGTTATGGTTGTTTCCAAATTGGAAATAAATCCTAAAATAAAATTTATAGTAGGCAACAGGGAACTTAAACATTTGGAAAAAAAATTGTATTTGGGAAGTAACATGAGCTGTAATGGTAGATGTACGGAAGAAATCATAACAAAAATAATTCAAGCAAACAACAGCCTTTAATAATCTAAAAGAACTAATGAAAATGGGTATTACCTTCAATTTAAGAAGAAAGCTGCTAAAAGGCTATTTAAGGCAAGGACTGATGTATGGGTCAGAAGTGTGGACACTTCCAACAAACAAACACCAAAAAGAGGCAAGAGGCCTTTAAAACATGGTGTTATAGGCTAATGTTAAGAATAAGTTACACTGACCGGACAACAAATGAAGACGTACCAAGATCGGCAAAAATCCCCAAGGAAAAACAGATACTTTGGTCATTATTATTATTTTATTTGTATTTTTTTCTATTTTATCAATTGTTATTAATTATTATTATTATTAATATTAAAATTATTATTAAAATTATTATAATCCCCCACCCCCCCAGGCCCTGATGTGGGTCAGAGACTTCTGCCCGGGTGTGCTGGTCCCCATAATATATATAAATAAATATATATATATATATATATATATATATATATATATATATATATATATATATATATATATATATATATATATATAATGAAGGATTAGGGGATAATAACAAATATTAATAGGCAAAGTTGAGGGTTGGAGAGCCAGGGAAAGGCAGAGACTGGGATGGTTGAATGAAATAAATATCTGGGTTCCCAGAGGGATAGAAAATCTTGGAGAATTGGTAAAAACAGCCCGAGAATGTTTAGAGTGGAGGATTGTGGTCGCCAGCCTTCAGATATGAGGACGGTACTCTGATTGATTGAGTATTTTACACTACAAAGTTATATTCATGACAACGGAAACACAAACAAGCAGACCTAATCTCGCTAACTAAACCAGATAATTTTAGGTCAGGTTTTTATTCTCTATTGCAGGATGCGACTCACTGAGCTTGGATGCTCTAAAAGCCTTGTACACCCACAAAAAAATTATTCGGCACCCGTGTCATATTGTATCACACCGTAAGGGTGCCGAATAATTTTTTAGTGTGTGTACAACTTATTGGCACACATCGGGATGGCCTCTCTGGTCGGTCTGTACTGTACTGTACACTCACTAAAAAAATATTCGGTACCCTTACGGCGTGATACAATATGACACAGGTGCCGACTAATTTTTTAGTGGGTGTACACAGGGTAAATAATAATGCATTAGCTCCAGGAAAAACACAGACCCGTCACCTGGTCGGTAAAACCACTTCTTGGAAAATAAGAGGTTCATCATACATTTGAAAAATTTATATAGGATAAATGATTGAAATGTCTTATCCGATTTAAAGTAATCATTTCTAAGTAGTAAGTAGTCATTTCTGACAAATAAAAATAAGTTGCATATTCTTCTGAAAACTACTTTCTGGTTATTTGCTTTCCACGCTGTACCATCACCGTATGCTCGAATTTACAGTAGTTAAGTGTCTGTGTTTATTTTTCACCCCCCCCCCTCTCTCTCAAAGAAAATTAATCTTTTAATAGGCTGTGTATTTGGATTTTTAAGTACCTGAAGAGGAGTTCACACCAACTGTGACTACTTAAATCAATATACAACATTACTTTCCCTTTTTATCGAGGTAGAGGTTGAGTGACAACTGTGTCCCCTAAAAAGTTGTGTTTGTGTATTATGTGCCATCTACCCATTCACAGTACTGTACATAAAGTTAGTGTTAATTGATTTCGTCTGTTGTTTACTGTATTGACAACCACAGAGAGAGAGAGAAGAGGGAGAGAAATACCAAGAAACACAATCACTAAAGTAGTTCAGTCTTCAGTGATGACCTTCGTTGTGATTCATTTAATACATTTGAATATATTGAGATACGAACATGTATTAAATTAATCTGGCGTAGAGGGGGGTGTGTGGGTGTGTGTGACTGTAAATTGTATCCCGCCAGGCTTTTCTATGATTGATGTGACGCTACGAAACGGGCGGCGCTGGTCGGCAGCTGACGCCTACCTTAGACCGGCTTCCCAGGCCAGACCCAATCTACACGTCGTTCTCAACGCTCACGTCACGCATGTGTGTCATATTATACGTAGTACACGTCACAACGTTCACACAGTCATTCTTCAAAATGATTATTCCTATTGTGATAAATACAGTATACAATATTCACTACATATGTAATTTAGGATTTTTATTAACAAAATACTTGGTCTTTTCAGATCCTGTTTGACGAGAAGAATGCAGTGGGCGTGAGATTCGAGAAAGAGGGGAAGGTATGGTGTGCTGTTTCTTATATTAATTGTAATTAATAGTGATTCTCTGCACAAATTCATTACCCAGACGTAGATCTTTTCATATAGCCACACACGCACACACACACACACACACACACACACACACACACACATAAAATTCATATAAAATTAGTTCGTCGCATTATGATTGGTGAATAACCGTGTATATATATATATATATATATATATATATATATATATATATATATATATATATATATATATATATATATATATATATATATATATATATATATATATGAGATGATCGCAGATTTGACCTGAAAATGTGCTACTGAAGTTTTTGGTGAATAGATATACCGCTTTGTTTTTATTGCTATATATCAATGTTAATCAATTTGTATATGGTAAAATTTCTTCTCTTTCTTTATGGTGTCGTTTACTATCATAATATAGCAAAATCATATCAAAAGTAGATTAGGTAAGGTTTGGTTAGTTTAGGTTTTGTATGAAATTATTCATTTATATGTAGTTCTATGACGTTCATGATCGTTTATGGCCAGTGAGAAGTTTTCAAAAAGATAAATACATAGAAGTAACATCACCAAGAAATGGCTTGGATTCACACCTTCCATCGCTTTCAAGATTTTGCAAAGATATTAGGTCTTTCTGGAGGTAGGATTTACATGCCTGTAGAGTCATCCCGAGTGGGACGTACACTCGGTTAAAAAAAGTATTCTTTCAGGAGGGGTCCGGTGAATTTGGAACTGAACTGAACAATCCTGTTGTCTCGTTAGGGTTGGTAGGCATGATTATGAGACATTTCCTACCTATTAGAGTAGGCCTAATATAGTTATTTAATTCAAAATATAAAATTAGTTCGTTGCATTATGATTGGTGAATAACAGTATGCCTCATGAGCCTTTATCAAAAATCTTCGTTCGTGGTGTTATTTTGTTTCGCACAAGAATTGTAAAGATACATTTTCTACCGAGTGTACGTGATATTTGTATAGTTGAAGGAGCATTTTTCTATCTTTGCAGTCGAAGGTACGCTTTATAATCCTCAAATCTCTGTTTTTCTCAATGCTGCCCACACTTGTTGCGCCGCCTTCAGCGAATGATCGCTCTTTCGACAGTATTCAGGAAAGTGTTAACAGAATGGTTGTGATTAGGGTTGTTGTATCCTACGTGTTGGGTCTTGGATTTTGTAATGTTAAAGAGCATTTGCCAATCTCGAGACCATTTGAACAGCTCATACAGGTCATTCTGCATTGTTGCGTCATCGTCTTTACTTGCTACCTTCCCAAATATCTTTGTGTCGTCCACAAACTTGACAACGTGGCTCGATATGTTTTCATTTATGTAGATCCAATATACCTCACTGAGAACCTTTTTCCACTCAGAATGTACTCCATTTATTACCACCTCTTTGTTGCCTGTGTTTGAGTCATTTGTTTAACCATTTATAAATCTTGCCCGTGTGATGTGCCTCGATCTCAGAGGCTAGTCGTATATGTTGGACTTTGTCAAACGCCTTGGAGAAATCCATGTACAACACAGTCATCGACTGATAAGTCTTGGTCCACGTAGTCTGTTACTGTTTCAATGAACGTGGGCAAGTTTGTTAGCCAGGATTTCTGTTCCATTGAACCGCGTTGTGATGCGTTGATGGGTGTTGGACGATGGCGTCCCTCAGAATTCAGTGTAAAACACTCACACACACACATACTGCATATGCTATATATATATACTATATATATATATATATATATATATATATATATATATATATATATATATATATATATATATATATATATATATATATATATATATATATGTGTGTGTGTGTGTGTGTGTGTGTGTATGTTTTTTATATACAATCTGGATATTTTCTCCCGGGCAATACATACTGAATAACTTGATGGAAATGTTCCCTTTAATCTCATGTCTCCCACTGGCATGAGTCAAACCCGGGCTCACGTAAGGGAATCCCCCAGAGAGGAAACATTTGAGGGAGCTATACGTCCGTCCGTGCGCCCTTCTATTGAAAATTTGGGAGTATTACATAAGTAAACGATTCATGTAAATTAACACCAGATAATTATTTACCTACATGTATATGAGGCATGTGGAGTTAAGAGAAAATCTGTAACAGTGATATGCGTATACTTCCCGGGACTCTATTTGCCTCACCAACTTAGTAATTATGATAATAATCATTGCTAAGGTGCATAGAATGTAAATAGATAATAATATCACTGTGTGTGTTTCCCAGGAGAGGAGTGTGCTAGCAAATCGGGAGGTGGTATTGTCCGCTGGTGCTGTTGGGAGCCCCCATCTGCTTCTGCTGTCGGGGGTGGGTCCTGCCGCCCACCTCTACCAACACAATGTGAGTACCCTCCCCCCTTCCCTTCGTCCACAACTACATCTTTTTTCAACCAGTTCCTTACCGCTGAGGTAATCTGCTTTAGCGATCTTTTTTGCTTTATTGAGCTCATACTATGGGTTGTTCCTGGAGTTTTCTTAAACTTTCGAATTTCTGACATTGTTATCTTTGGGAAACTTCTCTGTAATTTTTATAATTCTCATATGAAAGATGCTCATTCGATGATGCCAATGAACTTCCTTTCAGATCCCGGTGGTGGAAGACGTGCCTGGTGTTGGTCAGAATCTGCAAGACCACCCGGTAGTGGGTGGCTTGGTGTGGACGGTTCCTCGGGGCTCCTCCTTCAACACAACCCTCCTCGCAAATCCTAAAAACGTTTACAACTTTATACATAACGCTGAAGGTTAGTGCTTGGTAGAGTATGAGTCTAATATATATGTTTGTTATAGCGGCATTAGTCAAACTAGTTTCATGCTGTTTAATACATCTTCAAATATCTACAAGTTCCGCAGGTTCTACTTTACATGAAGGGTGATATTCATAATTCAGGTTATTCATTGATAGCAAATTTGCTGTAGACGTTTCTATTAGCTGGTGGCTACTTCTGACAACTAATGCTGAAGCATCATACAGACTGCAATACAGTGCAGGCCGCCTGGGAGATAGACGGCTACCCTCAACGTCTGATGAAACCCTTCTATCATGGTAGAAATAATTATTTTAACAAGTTTCGTTATACATTAAATAAGCTAGGTGTTAATTGGTTATGAGGGTAAAACGTACTAGATTTCTTCTAAAGAATTTTTTTAGTAAATTGTAAATTAGAATTTATCAGTCTGATTCGGGTCTTATCTGCTTAATGCAGAAAGGTTGGAATCTAAAACGAAATACACATGTATATTTTCCCTTCATTCGTTGTTTTTAATTCATCCTCAGTGCTGCATTATACGTGTTCTTCTACAGTACTCCCCTTCCACAACATAACCCCAAACCTTGTTTTCCCGTCCCTTCAAATATTAAAAGCGCTTCCACCGACACCATGATCTTCATTCCTTTACGCTCACTGTTACTTCCTGGACGTCTACCTCCTCACTTTTCGTGCAACCTTCACCCCATATTTCTATCTCTTTCTAGAGTTTCCCCTCACCCACCTATCATCAGCCCATTAATTATATACTCCATTTAACAAACAATTTTTCTTCTGATTTTCTCACTATATCCATACCGCCTTAACAGACCCTAATAGGGTCTGTGTGAGACACTTCTTTCACTTTCTGGTCTCCTCATTTCTTATTTTCTGCATCCTATTTATTCCCAAACACAATATAATTTCTGTTGCTTCGAATTTGCTCCTGCTTCTTAACTTAAGACTCCACAATTCACATTTTAGTTATCTCCCTGACACGGTTCTCTCTCTTCATACATTTCTTAGTTCCCTTATTTACTTTCTTGGGTGGCGGTAGGTCCTCTGACGTCACCGGTGGGAACGGAGGGGAACGCGTGGGTGCCATCTGCTGAGGGCGACCCTAACTGGCCCGAGTTACAGCTTGCAATGGTGAGCGGCACCCCAGCACAAGACTTTGGGCTCTTGTCAGTCCAGGTCCTCGGCTATAAGAAAGAGGTAATGTAACACTTGCTTCTAGCTGTTCACCTTTTATATACAGTACATTTTTACATTTTCCTTGCCTTATTCCGAATTCATTCAGACTTTTTTTTTTTACGGGATTAGCCCACCAGAGCACAGGTCAATGATCCACATCAGGGACTGGGGGCGAAAATATAATAATAATAATAATAATAATAATAATAATAATAATAATAATAATAATAATAGAAATCAATAAAAATTTATACAAAATTATTAAATAAAAATATAATACAGTACTTTATAATAATAATAATAATAATAATAATAATAATAATAATAATAATAATAATAGTAATAATATTGATAACGATAATAATAATAACAGAGTAATAATAATAATAATAATTATAAAGGACCATACATAAATAAATAAATAAAGAGATCAATAGTTAGAAACGATATACATATGTTGTGCTGTCAAAGAGAAACAATTGAAACCCTGCACTTGTGTGTAAATGAGGCAGAAGGTCTGATGAGCAACCTGTCATTTTGCCTCGGTCTTTCACTATACCATTTACTATCAACGTTAAAGCTATCATTCACTCTGAAATACTCTTATGTAAAACTTCCCAATTACCTAGGTCAAGGGTTCACGTCCACGATGCCTTGAATCAAACCTGTACGATTATTAATAAGAGAAAGAGTCAAATTTACTTTGTCAATGTACCATTTAAAAAATAATAATAAAAATAAATCTACGTCTTTCATTTTTTGACATTCTATAACCCGATTTTCTGGTTTGTAATTATGCGATGAAATAAATTTCCCTTTAACTAATATATAAAACATAAAACAAAAGACATTAATTTGTCCCCGCAGATGCATAAAAAATGTAATCCTTGAAACTCAAAGAAGGGATTGAAAATGTCTAATACAACAGTTACAATTTGTTGGATATTCGGTGTTACGCACAATTGAAATTATCATCGCTGGTTCTCCTGAATTAATGACTTATATTTGGACAGTCACCAAGGACTCCTAGCTATTGCAGCTTACTGTCACCCATACAATGTCAGTCATTATACCAGTGTTGTCATAGTCATAATTACAGCCTCATGACGTCTAGCAGCGAGTCTACAGAGAATATGGACTAAAACCTGATAGGTATCTACCTCCTGGGCGAGACGCTTGCCACATCACGTCTTTCTCCGTTTTTTTTTTATATAGATAATTTCCGCTATTTGCAGTAATTCCTTCTCCTGCATTCTCTTTTTACATGCTTATGCCCTGAAATATATAAATTATGCTAATAGTTCTTATCTTCGCGCCGTTTTTGTTTCTTCTGGCAGGAGTACTACGACCACTTCCAAGACATCTTGGGTCAGGAGGGCTTCATTCTGGCACCGTTGCTGACTAGAGCCCTGAGCCGGGGCGACATCACCCTGGCCTCCAGTAACCCCCACCACCAACCCCTAATCAACCCAAACTTCTTAAGTCACCCCGACGACGTTTCGGCCTTAGTCAGGGGTCAGTTTACAACTTACACTTCCTCTACCTGACGACAACTGTGTTAACGAGTTATGCTATAGGCCATTTGATTTTTTATAAGATTTGTTTATGTTGACCATTGCTAAATCAACGATGGCATGAAATACTTGACATCTTATGCAGGCAAAATTTCATAAAATTATTGTCTATTGATTAAACTAGTAAAAATTCTTGAGCGGGAACTTAATATTATAATATTAAACAATGATTGCCAATTTCCAAGAAAAACAAAGTGGTGGGCAGTGCATCATGTGCCCTGGAGTCTGGACACATATCCAAATATCTGCAGCCAATCAACACATACGCAATGATGAATTGTATTTTCTGTATTCATATAACTAAGTCTACTAGCATTCACTTCTCACCCAGGGATCTGACATACGTTAAAGAATATTTTATAACTCTGTGTTGGCGTTGCAGGGATCAAACTGGCACTGAAGGTTGGGGAGGCACCAGCACTCCGGGTCGAACACTCAGCCAAATACCACAGCAAGGTATGTCTTACACCACCTGCCCCTCTCTCACACCACCTGCCCCTCTCTCACACCACCTGCCCCTCTCTCACACCACCTGCCCCTCTCTCACACCACCTGCCCCTCTCTCACACCACCTGCCCCTCTCTCACACCACCTGCCCCTCTCTCACACCACCTGCCCTCTCTCACACCACCTGCCCCTCTCCACCACCTCTCTCTCCACCACCTGCCCCCTCTCTCCACCACCTGCCCCTCTCTCACACCATACATCACCTGCCCATCTCTCACACCACCTGCCTCTCTCTCCACACCACCTGCCTCTTCACACCCACCTGCCCCTGTCCCACACCACCTGCCCCTCTCTCACACCACCTGCCCTCTCACCCACCACCTCCCTCTCTCCCTCTTCACACCACCTGCCCTCTCACACCACCTGCCCTCTCTCCCCACACCACCTGCTCCCTCTCTCACACCACCTGCCCCTCTCTCACACCACCTGCCCCTCTCTCACACCACCTGCCCTCTCTCTCCATCATCACTGCCCATCTCTCACACCACCTGCCTCTCTCTCACATCACCCTGCCCTCTTCACACCACCTGCCCCTGTCCCCACCACCTGCTCCTCTCTCTCACACCACTCTGCCCCTCTCACCACCTGCCCACACCCTGTCTGCCCTCCCCCTCACCACCTACCCCTGCTCTCTCTCACATCACCTGCCCCTCTCTACACCACACCCGCCCCTCTTTCACACACCCCCTCCCTCCCACACCACCTGCTCCTCTCTCACATCACCTGCCCTCTCTCCACCACCTGCCCCCTTCACACCACCTGCCTGTCCCACACCCACCTGCCCTCTCACATCACCTGCCCATCTCTCACCACCTGCCCTCTCTCACACCACCTGCCCATCTCCCACGCCGTCTGCCCCTCTCTCACACCACCTGCCTCTCTCTCACACCACTTGCCCCTCTTTCACACCACCTGCCCATCTTCCACGCCTTCTGCCCCTCTCTCACACCACCTGCCCCTCTCCTACACCACCTGACCCTGTCTCACAGCACCTACCTCTCTATACCACCTGTCTATATATACCAATTGTTCCTCTCATACCACCTGCCCTTGTCTCACACCGCCTGCCCCTCTTTCCACACTCCTAAAACCCTCCCCTTAGACTCTTTAGAGTATTGTCAAGTACTCTGGATTTCCTATGTACTCCGATAATCCTTTTAGGAGAGATAAACACACCTATCCATCCCCCTCTCCATGCTTGGCTTTCGTTGTTATCTGTACCTTGAATCACAGTGACAGGTAGAGTACCATGCCATCGTAACCAAATGAAATAGCTCACAGAGTCACAGTATTCAGACGGTTAAGACATCATACTCAATGAAATAGCTCACCATCTTCAGAGGGTTAAGACATCGTACTCCACGGATTCAATCATTTTACTCCGGAGGTTAATTTTTCTCACTCACTGACCAATTTAATTGTACTCATGGGGTTAAGGGGTTGGCATCATACTCATGAGGTTCACGTTTCACCTCAGGGTAATGTTTTAGATCCTCTTCAGTGAGTTAAATATAACGAGATAGAATTAAAATACCCGACAAAAATAAATGGTGAAGATAATACTGACACTGATGACATGGACAAGCTACATTGGACGTCATCTTTATACTAGCCGACGTGTACTGACGATGCCTGGGCCAGTCCTTGCTATAGCTGACACTAGTTGTACTAATCATAGGCTAATAGTACATTATATAAGCCCTTCTGAAACATTATGGCTGACAGCCTGCATCTTTTCTAACCATAATGGTTGATCAGTATATGTCTCAATGCTAAATCCTCTGTAGACAGCTTCTACGACCAACTACTGACGGCTGGCTGACACAGTGTGGGTGTATGTATAATTGCGTATGTATTCTGACAGCCATTGAGGGGGTGTGAGCACGAGACGGCCTACACAGACGCGTATTGGGAGTGCTTCATCCGCCACCTGGCCAGCTCCTCTTACCACACCGCAGGCACCTGCAAGATGGGCCCCGCCTCAGACCCCCTGGCAGTCGTAGACCACAGGCTCAGGTAAGACTCTCCTCTTCCCTCCCCAATAGACTCGGATAGGGTTCAGATGACACAGGCAACTGTTGTTTATGAGATTCAGATAATACAGTTAACAGTCATTAACGAGATAGCAGCCTCAGGTGATGTTTGGTAGCACACTGGGTGGATTGGGCACATCAAGCGGTAAGAATGGAGGCGATAGGGAGAGGAGATACTGACGTTGTGTTCTTGGTGCAGATTACGGGGCGTGTCAGGGCTAAGGGTGGTAGACGCTTCTGTCATGCCGCTCGTCGTCTCAGGCAACACGAACGCCGCCACCATCATGATCGCCGAGAAAGCCGCTGACTTACTGAAGGAGGACTGGGGCATCCCAATTACTTCGCTTTAACGAAGAGGACTTCCCATGTTTGCTCAAGGCGCTTCATATAGTCATTTTACTTGGGTTTTACCCGTGTTATTAGTTGTTGTTTACTGCATGAAAATTTGATGCACTCTTATTTGTATTATGTAACGTTGTTATGTATCTACTGTACAAATTCCTTTGTTTACAATAAAACGAGATTTCAAATTTTTGAAATTAATTACCTTGCATACGAGTATTTGAACGTAACGGATAAAGTTGTTATTGATTCTTGACAGAAACTGATAATGGGTAAATAAGAGGGATATTGCATCTCTGACACTAGTAGTGTAGGGGCTAATGTAACAATATGTGGTCCCGTAAAAAATTAATGTTAATTTTTGACACCTTACATCATTTTAAACTTTGTAATCTATAGTTTAAGAAAATATATGGTGTATTTTTTTTCTGGTGTGATTTAAGGTCGCATTTGTCCAGAGAAGTAAACGAGGAAAAAATCGTTCGAGAGGCAAGAGGCGAGTGTCTAAGGTGATAAATTATCAAATACTACCATTTGGGTTTTCAAATTAAGTTCATTACATAAAATGTCAAAATCATAAGGATTATAAAAGAACAAAACACCATGAACTCTCTCTTCAGTTATTGTCATCCAGCAATATAGTGATGTACAGAAACTGCACAATGTTATTGCTGACTGTATTCCATTTTGTCAGGAAAATTATGTTCTTTTAAACTTGGTGACAGAACCTGTATTGCCAGAAAATGTCAAGCATGAAATTCTGGAAAAAATGTCCAAGGTTAATCTCGTCATGGAAAGCAACAAACAAGACTTCAACCATCAAATTACCTTCACAAGCTATAAAACTTAAACAGGAGAGATCATTGTTTGCTAGATTCCTAATCATCTCAAGATCCCGTGATGAAATCAGTCTACAAGAGGCGATTGGCATGTATGAATTCCCTTGTCTGCGTGTCTCCTTCATAAATCATCACGCGCATGCGTTCCCGTACACATCCCCAGGCCAATCAAAAGCGTATTTTTTTTTTTTGGGGGGGGGGGACCAATTAACATGATTTGTGGATTAATTAGCTGTATTTTTGGCCCAATAAAATTCGATTTTTAGTTTGGGTCTCTCATATTTCGAAATTCAAATTCATTTCCGACCAAGGAAGTCTGCGATGGGTGTCACTTCAATTATATGGAGCTGATTACGAGTTTTGGGGGGAAAAAAAGAAGAAACTATAGCATTTTTTCGATCTCATGGTGTTAGCCCGACCTCAGTAGTGTCCTAAGTGCAAGAACGAATGTAAATGTCGTCAAGACCATCATATGTGGCATTGTGGTAACTCCAAAGACGAACGAGAGAGAACCAAGCCAATAAGGTAAGAAATAAGTGATTCCATTATATGGTGATTCAGTTTTGCCCACCCGGGCACAGGTCACTGACCCACATCGAGGCCTGAGGGGCGAAAATGTAATAATAATAATAATAATAATAATAATAATAATAATAATAATAATAATAATTCAGATAAGTAAACTTAAAAAAATACAAAAATAGAAATAATAAAATAATAATGATAATAATAATAATAACACTGCAATAATAATAATAATAATAATAATAATAATAATAATAATAATAATAATAATAATAATAATAATAATAATAATAATAATAACAATAATAATAATAAAGAACCATAAAGAAATATAATAAAAAAAGATCAAGAGTGAGAAACAATATATGTATGTTGTGTTGTCAAAGAGAAACAATTGAGACCCTGCAATTGTGTGTAAATGGGGCAGAAAGTCAGATCAGCAACCTGGGACTTGGTCACAGTTTTCGTGATGCCATATGGCAGCAGGGTCTACCATTAGGCAACACATTATGCTTCCAATATCTTCCCAGGCGGTAGTACCTCCCTGTTTGGTAGCTGCTTATCTACCTACAACCTTACAAGGTTAGGTTAGGTCAGGTTTATGTTTTTCTAGTGTTTTGTGTGTGTATTTTGTATTCGCTTAGCCATATTTTTTGTCGGGAAACGCCCCCCCACCCCCTCCAAAAAAAAAGATGAAAAAACGGTCAATTTCCGACAGAAATGAAAGTCATAATCGATCTAAACACACCTAAATACAGTAGAAAAACATATTTTTTACTTTTTAACAGAGTTGTGTGCACTTATAAAAATTTACCAACAACTCACCTATAACTTGAGTAATCACCGACAGAAAAACACTGGCCAAAGGGGCGAGGGCCAGACACTGGCCTCATAATTATAGCTCCCGCACTCAACTCATCAACTGAAGTCCATTTAAAATTTCCAAGTGAATACGCCCCGCCCCCTTGCTGCTGATCGGCTGATACGTATAGTGAGAGACGAGACTACTATGAAAAGTGAACCCATTACCGATTGTTACTGTTGTATTAAATTCTTATAATATAATAATGTTTATAATTCACTAAACCGCTGTTGTGCGAAGTTTATCATATTAATGCCAAAAAATTTGAGATTATTTGATAAGCAATGTTTGTTGGAGCTTATCTTTCAGACAGAATATGGTTATTATAGTTAATGCATGCCACAAGTGGTCGTAGTGAAACGCTACTTTATAAATTATCATTTTAATTAATACAAATTATTTTAATCTTCATGTTTTATTGACAAAATTATACAGCTAAAAGTGCGTGAATGAGCATACACATCGCTATTGTTGCTACTCTGGGAATAATTACAACAGGTAAGTCTGTCCGTCCCCCTCCTCTGTTCGAAAGTGTCAAGCTGTCAAAGAGGAAAAAGGTTTAGGACCACCGTTCCCCCACGTTCCACCTCCACTACACAAATAGGGCTAATTGCTGATTAGTGAAAACAAATATTTATTGGATTTGACGATATTGCTTGCTTAGGTAGTAGGCAGCTACCAAACAGGGAGGTACTACTGCCTGGGAAGATATTGGAAGCATAATGTGTTGCCTAATGGTAGACCCTGCTGCCATATGACATCACGAAAATTGTGACCAAGTCCCATGTTGCTGATCTGACTTTCTGCCTCATTTACACACAAATACAGGGTCTCAATTGTTTCTCTTACTATTGACAATACAATACACATACTGTATATTGTTTCTCACTTTTTATCTTTTTTTCATATTTTTATTTCTTCATGGTTCTTTATTATTATTATTATTATTATTATTATTATTATTATTATTATTATCATTATTATTATTATTGTTATTATTATAATTATTATTTTATTATTTTATTTTCAAATTTGTATTTTGTATTATAAATTTTATTAACTATGAATTAATATTATTATAATTATTATTATTATTATTATTATTATTATTATTATTATTATTATTATTATTATTATTATTTTTATTATTATTATTATTATTATTATTATTATTATTATTATTATTATTATTATTATTATTATTATTACATTTTCGCCCCCCAGGCCCCGATGTGGGTCAGTGACCTTTGCCCGGGTGGGCTAATCCCCGTAAAAAAAAAAATAATAATAATAGCTTTCAGTAATATTCCTTTAGATAACCTATTACTATTTAATAACCAAGCCCAAGCAAAGGACTACTGGAAATAAGCAACTGATGACTTTGTCGGCTAACCTTGGTCAAAGTTTCCTTACTGTTTACATTTGTTGTATACCCGCACTCATGCACTGTCTGCAGGTAGGTATACAGTGCATTGGAAACTATATCTCCACGGTGTATGTATACCTGCGTTCTTTACACATACTGACCTGTTGCATAGTTTATGCGTGCCAAACCAAGTGTAAACTTGTACGGATATTTTACAGAATAAAATTTATTAGAGGTGTCCATGCCAAGAGAAGAAGTCCTACTTAAAAAAGATAAATAATTGTTTGCCCATAAGTAGACAAATAATTGTATTTTACTGCAAAATAGTCAATGTGTTGCTTTGAGAAATTATTCCTAGATATCTAAAGTGGGATGTCAATAACCTACTGACTATTATTATAATTATTAATTTTATTATTATTATTATTATTATTATTATTATTATTATTATTATTTAAAACATTCATAGTAAATTTTCTAAAAAAATATAATCTCCATTTACGCGGTCAATTGAACCCGTGGAGGTCCGCGTAAAACGAGAGGCGCGTAAACGAAATAACAGAACATATGGGATTATTTGAAATAGAGACTGGGACGACCCCCAAACTCCACTTTTTCCGACACAATACGTACGTAGTATTAAAAATAGTATCTTAATTTTATGATGGTATGCACACACACATAATATAGAAGAGAAATATCAATAAGAAAACAAGAGAATAATATACTGTACCAGGTAAAAGAAAAATCAAGGTTTAACACTTACATTAGTAGAAGAGATGGGTCGGCATACGGGGATGGGGGCTGGTTCCGAGGCAGAGGGCAGATTAGTGGCCCTCAGATGAATCACTATCACTATCCACCACAGTTGTCAGGACCTCCCTGACAAACCCCTTAAAGTCACCATAACTGTCACTATCACTGACTTGGGGTGGCTGTTGTGGGTTGCGGGCGAAGAAGTCGGTGATGTTATGCTGACGGCTAGCGTTGGTGTGGTCGTGATACATCTTGATATACGGCTCCATAGTTTGGTGTAGATGGTTATTGGAGACTTCATATAGGTGATTGAGAGGGTCTTTGGAAAGGATGAGCTTGAGTTTCTCGGCAAACTCGATGGCCTCCTTTATATCATCATGTGTTAACTTCTGTTCTGGTACTGAGGCACCACCTGCCTCCTCACTGACATCATCGTCTTCCAACATATCGTCGGCAGTCACCTCAGGATCCCTGATTACCTCCATGATGTCGTCGCTGGTGGTCTCGGAGAAGCCTGCATCTGTAACACTCTGTGCAGCTTCTCTTGCAAGGTCCACTGCCACTGCAACAGACTGAGCCTCTCCAGCCACAGGTTGAGTCTGCCTCCAACCTAGGATACCCTGCAACACATGCGGCCACGTGTGACGAATCGTTGCCACAGACAGCTGCCCCCATGCCTCCACCAAGAAATCAACAGCTTTCTTGACGTTCAACATTTTCCAAAACTGTTTAACTCGCACTTCATGCTCCGCCAACTCTTGTTCTGGATCCTCGTCCTCGCTCTCTCTATCTGTGCCACTCAGAAGGTTCTGCAACTCATCCTTGGTGTTTGTGTAGTCGTTCAGGAGCTTAAACTTCTTTGCGGAGAATGCAGCCTTAACGTTGCATATCAACTCCTGGTCCATGGGCTGGATTAACGACGTAGTGTTAGGAGGAAGGAAGACCACTTTTACACTATGGTGACGATCCAACAGTAGGGGCGAGTGTCCTGGTGCGTTGTCAAAGAGCAACAAAATGTTAAATGGAACATTATGTTGCTCGCAGAATTTCTTAACGTCTGGAACGAAACAGTCATCAAACCAGGAGAGGGACAGACCAGTGAACATCCACGCCTTACGTGCGGTTAGCCAGTGGACATTTAGCTTGGTCATATCCATGTTCTTGTAGGCGTGCGGCTTGCGGGCTGTGTGGATCACCGACAACTTGTGCTTACAGGTGCCGGAGGCATTGGTGGTAAACAGGACGGTGATGAGCTCCTTCTGCAACTTCCGGCCCCGACACTTGCTGGCAGACTTGACAACGAAGGTCTTGGAAGGTAATTTTTTTTCCAAAACAGACCGGATTCGTCCATTTTGAACACCTGGTCGTCGGTGTATTGTCCTTCCTCCATAATGTCTCGTAAGAATGGAGGAAAATCCATGGCGGCAGCACGGTCAGCACTGGCTCCTTCACCAACAATGTTAATGTTGGTTATCTTGTTACGTTTCTTAATCCCTTGCAGCCACTCAGAGGAAGCAGTGAAGGGTTTGGGCTCTGCAATTCCCATCTTGCGTGCCAGATTCGTAGAGTTCACGGGCGTAGTCCTGCACTACCCGCGTGTCGACCGCCATGTCGCGTCTTGCCTGACGAATCAAGTAGCTCACCAGTAAATTCTCAGTCTTGAGCAGCACCTTATTCTGACAATACTTCACCATTGAAGCACCTGCAGACTGTGTGATGCTCATGTATTTTTTTATCTTGGCGGCATCCTTCTTGATTGTACGAATCGTAGATTCGTTAACTCCATGCTGGCGCGCGAGATCAACTTGTCGGGTTCCCTTTTCTAAGTCCTGGACGATTTTGTACTTTACTTCGTAACTTAGGGCGCGTCGTATCTTCTTGGGCTTGGGGCGGCTTGGTCCAGGTAATTCAAGGTTTTTCTGGGGTGGTGGGGGTCCAGCGGAAGCCATTGTTGAACAGATTAGCGGGCACAAGAGAGAACAGTATATGCAGAGGCTGAGAACAATGAAACTGGCCGGGCTAGGTCAGTGGCTTCTTTCTTCCCGTGGCTGGGCACGTCATATTACATTAGACCAATCACAGCTAGTGGCGGAGGGAGGTAAGGATGCGTGACCCAATCACAGTCCGATACCTCATATGACGTCAGCGATAACGCAACAGCGACATACTGCGCACCCTTCCCGCGTATTGTGTCAAGAATGGACCGCGTGAATCATAATTGGCGCGGCGCATCTGGACCTCTCGCCGCGTAAATGATGCAATGAACCACGTAATTAAAAATTTTCATTCTGGTAAGGTGCCTCGTAAATGACCAAACGCGTAAACCAAATCCGCGTAAATGCAGACTATACTGTATTACATTTTCGCCCCCAGGCCCCGATGTGGGTCAGTAACCTGTGCCCGGGTGGCAGCGGCGGCTCTAGAATTTCTATACAGGAGGGGCTTAGAAGTTAGGGGTGGTAATCTAATTGGAAGAGGGGCTAGGGGACTTGTCTCGATGCTACATTTGGAGAACAAGCACACTATTTTACTTAGAACGCATATTACATATCAATAAAAGTAGCAGTTTTCTGAAGATGCATTTATTCACACTTTACATAAGAATGAGAAACCATGCAATTGTACATACAAAAGAATAAGAACAATAATTACATCATGAAATTTCATCAATATGCACGCCATCAAATTAATGAAGAAATTTATTTGAAACAAAAATGAGAGAAACTTGAAATAACTTATATATAGCATGAACGTAATATATTCATTCTACTTTCAGATGAAAGCTCAGTTTAACTGAAAACAAAAGTTATAGCAGTGTGAATCTTCGGTTGTTGTGGTTAGAAGCAAAAGCATCAATGCTGTCTTCAACATTCAGACTCTTGGCTCTTTTCGAATTTATAGATATAACTGCAACATCACTTGTTCTGCCATCACTACTGCTGTTCCTCAAGTAAGCTTTTGTCAGTCGCAGGCAGGAAAAACTGCGTTCACATGCTGCAGAATTAACTGGCAAGGTCACACTGATGCACACCAGCTTATACAGATCTATGAAAGTATCACGGTATGATTTGAGCAAAATAGCAAATTCAAGTGGAGAAGTAACAGTATGACCCTGTTGTTTTTTCTCTCAAGACGTCGTACTTGATGGAGCTCAGCTCTTAAATTTTCCTTTTTGATACCACAGTGAAATGCATTACTTGGGGTGGCTTTTGGGGGGCTAATGGAGATTGTGGGGAGGCAACTGCACCCCTCCCCCCGAAAGCCACCCCTTGGCGCCGCCACTGCAGGGTGTGATAATCCCTGTAAAAATAATCCCTATAAAAATAATCCCTGTAAAAAAAAAACCCTCTAGTTTGAAGAAGCCCTAAGTTTAGAAAACAGTAATGTGAGAATCGTAACTTTTGGAACAATCTGCAAGAGACTGTTGTGATGGACCGAGTGTTGAGCTCTTTCATACTTGACCAATTCAGGAGCAGGTTCAGATACATTCAGATTTAAGAAAACAGTGCATGCCCAGTACCTGCCAACAGTGCATAACAAGAGACGTCACCGACCGCCCAAGCGGATAACGAGCTGATCAGTGGCGAATAGACTATACTGTGTTAGGTGAACGCTGGATATGTAAACAAGACAACGTTGAGGTACACAAATTAATATTTCATGTAAACTTTACATATACTGTATTAATACGTATAAGTAGAAATATTTATTATTATGTTAATAATAATAGAAGATATGTGTATATTGTAGTCAATGATTTTTTCCGTTTTAATCGGAGGGGTCTACTGACAGGTCCACCAGACTAGGGCCTGCACTACTGCATCTCACTCTCAGTTACCTAGAGAGATTAGAACGCCTGCACTTGCCTAGCTTATACTATAGATGAGCAATAGGCGATTTGGTAAATTTGCACTTCCCTCTCCCACTCTGTTAGAAAGTCAAAAATATATTATTATAGTGTATTTGTGTGTGTTTAGACCGAGTATGACCTTCATTTCCGTCGGAAATTGGCCGTTTTTTTATCTTTTTTTTCGTGGGACGTTTTTCGAAAAAAAAATAATGGCTAAGCGAATAAAAAATACACCAAAACACACTAGAAAATCAAAAACCAAACCTAACCTAACCTAACTGACTCACCATATGATGGAATCACCTATTTCTTACCTTATTGGGCTGGTTCTTGTTTGTCGTTGGATTCTGAAATTCTTACACAACGCCACATATGTTGGTCTTTGTGATATTTACATTCAGTCTTGCACTTAGGACACTTTACTGAGGTTGGAAGAACACCATGCGATCGAAAAAATGCTATAGTTTCTTTGTTTTTTCCCCAAAACTTTCAATCGGCTCCATATAATTGAAGTGACACCCATCGCAGACTTCCATGGTCGGAAATGAATTTCAATTTCGAAATATGAGAGACCCAAACTAAAAATCGATTTTGATTGGGCCAAAAATACCGCGAATTAAACCACAAATCATTTTAATTGGTTGCAAAAAAAAAAAACGCTTTTGATTGGTCGCGTGACGTGTACAGGAACGCATGCGCGTGATGATTTATGAAGGACACACGCAGGAGACACGCAGTGTGAGAGGTGAGGTAGGCGATAATGGCAGAAGATTAATGGAAGAAAATAGAGGAAATTTTGGATATGCTATCTCCGTTATTATACATTTGCGATGGTAATGTAATGCAGTAGATGAAAATGACCTTATAATAATTAGACATCTTATTAGAATATGATAATAGATTAGTGGTAGGAATGTGGAATGTGTAAATGCAAAAATACCGGTGATTTAGTAGAAGTCTAGGGTAATATTTGTTTTGGTGCCCAGTCATTAATAAAAAGTGAACATCTTACTGTAATTGGCTTTTTAAGCTGAATGTAGATATATCGCATTTCGGTTAAGATTCGTATTAATGTCCCCGTCAGTATATATAGAAAGAGTTAATATTCTGGGTATAGGTATAGTTTAGGGCTAACACCAGGAGTTTCTAGAAATCGTTGATATCTTCTCTTGAAGAGGGATTCAGCGAGGTAGACAACAAAAATAAGCGAAATTGATTGAAAACAATTATAAAAATGTCGGATTTTCTTTGTTATATTATAGTGGACACTGTTGTAGTTGTGGAAATATGTTAAAGAATGGATATTTTTAAAATAATTGCACTTAACATTTGTGTGTATGAAGAACAGACCTAACCAACCAAACCAAGCAAACCTGCATAACCTTACCTAACTTCCCCGGTATATTAAGCAGAAAGATCTTACAATGATATGGTGAAATTTGAGGCATTTTCTGGACTTGAGATGATACAGCCGCATCGGCGCTATGCAACCCCGACGGGTTAGTCCTATATATTAACCCCAAAAATAATTCTTAAATTATACTAGAAAGTGGTCGTTTCTTTTAATATACTTAAAATCACCAAAACAATAAATATAACAAAACTAAAGAAAATCAACAAACTCCTTCTAGTGTTAGCCCTAAACTACACCTTTACCATATTATGCTATTGTTTTATTTTCGGGGAATAGCCCACCCGGGCACAGATCATCGACCCACAACAGGGCCTAGGGGGCGAAAAAACTAAGAATAAAAATAAATTAAAATTAGAAAAGAAAAAGGTTGTATTAATCTACACCACGAAGATGCCGGAAAACCAGTTTTTTAAAGTGAGACAGATTGTATGAGTATGGAAAAACAGAAGGCAGAGCATTCCACAGTTTGGCTGTGTGAGGGAAGAATGATGTACTTCCGTATAATGGGTTATTCTAGTGTGACTGACATCCACAGAGAAACAGTGGGCACCGCGGGCAAGACGAGTGTTACGAGCCCACGGCCTTGCCGGCGGCACGCAGGATGCCAAATCCACCGAACATTGCCCATTAAGGTACCTGTAAATGAGAAAGAGTGAAGCAACATTGCAGCGAAGAGAAAGGGAAGAAAGATTATAAAAACAAAAACATAAAATTACACCATGACGCTTTAACAAAGTTGCTTATTTTGATACCAGATATCAAAATACAGTGGTCCCTCGATTAACGAACGCAATTGGTTCCACAGTCATTCGTTAACCGAAAATTTTGTTATCTGAATCTATTACAGTATTTCAATAGGATATTGGGTAATTGGTTCCAGTTCACAGAAAAAGTACATACAAAGTACTGTATACCGGTAATGGAATTAACAAAACATTAAATATAAACTAAATACAGTACTGTACTATACAGTATACTGTACAATGATAAATAAAAAACATTAGAATACTATATTTTAACTTACTTTGAGGTATGTATGCAATCAGCTGTTTGATATGTAAACAAAGCTGCCGGGAATACGGCAGAGGCAGTCGATGATGACATGCCATATTCTTTACACAGTGCATTGTTTCTAATGCTATCTTCATGTTTCATAATAATTTCTGCATTGTATATTATCAATATGTGAACTAAATTTCAGAATGACCAATAATTTTAATATAAAAAATGCAGAAATATTCAAAAGACCAACTTTCTTGATATTTACTCCATTGGAAACGAATGAAAACATAGAACCAATTACTGTAATGGCGGACTAGCCGATCAGCTGATGCGCACAACAAAGCGTGTTTCTCGTAAGGATTTCGTTAATCGAAGTTTTGTTTGTTAATCGAACTGAAAATCCTTATGGGAGCTAATTCGTTAATTGCAGCTGTTTTGAATTTGGCGGGTGATGGCATGGTGCAAATTTTTGCAACGAGATGGCTCTGCGTGCTGCCTCTGATTCATTCCCCCGTCTCTGCACTTGTTTACACTTACTATTTGTCTCCGACTTTGTGCTTTATGCAACCATGCCTAAGCACCCCAGTGATAGTTCCTCTTGTGGTGCCTCTCTTAGCAGCAGCTTGTTGTGATGTGGTAAAGCATAATAAGAATGGTGATGGACGAACAAAATTTGGTAGAGACTTGAACTTGGCACCCTAGAGTGTCTCTACCGTCATTAATGCAGATAAATACATTCTCAATTTATGCTTTACATTCCTTATTTAATGCTTATTATGCTTGCTTTATCTGTCTGCTTTATTTTATTGCTTGACAGTCCACAGTTCAGAGATATATCAAGGGTACATGGGATTTTTTGAGGGGTGGCCGGTCCCTAACCGCCTTAATTTGTTATACAGGTACTATTCTTTTGAGATTAATTGCTTTGATAACCGCTGATTCTCTAACCAACAACTTTTCACGGTCCCTATATTGCATTGATTATTGGGATATGCCTGTATTTTTAGTTTTCTAGTTATTTTTTAGTTTTCTATAATGTAGTTCATAAGAATCCTGGAGTAAAATCTGATAGCTTGTGAACATGATACTTGAGGCGATTGGTCCACGTTTGGTTAATAATGAAATTTTTTGATTGATTCCTCATCTTTTTAATTACTGTGCTTATATTTTGTTGGAGTGGCATTGTCACTGTTGGATTATGTTCTAAATGTGAAAGACTTAGCGTATTTGCCGGCGTATAAGACGCATTTTTTTAAAAATGTATCCCAAATTACCCTGCGTCTAATGCGCCCGTATTACGGATGGCAGGCCAAGCTCCGTAGGCGGAGGTGCCTAGCTAGGTAGACTGGGACGAGCAGTAGTCCACTAAGCACAAAAATTGTTGCTAATAATATTACTCTTAATAAAATACTGAAAAACAAGCCAAATTATTACAATTACAAACTTACGGCAGATTTGCAGAAGACGTAAATAATGGCTTACATTGGCTTAACGGCGGAGGGAAGCTCACAACATCTCACTATACCTCCTTCCCCATCATACGTACCGGTAACCCACATCAGATCTTACATTATTTAAAGACTGTATTACCTTTAAGAAACATTTGTTTATTATCTAAATGAAAAATGCCCCAAGAAAGATTAAAGAAATGTTAACAGAAAGTTCAGCTACCAGTCAGCCATTTGCAATGAGTCAATGACGCCAAAACAATAGCAATGGTGCTACACCCTGGTGGCCGATCGCGGCAACACAAAACATCACAGCCAAAAATACGAGTTTCACATCCTGTCTGTAATTCTCTTGACCGAAATATAAACAAGCTGCTCTGATCAGAGGTAGAGTTGGGTTAGTATAATGTTACTATACAGTACGTATATGATTAACTACTTGATTCCAGTATACAGGTATATTGCATTTATATGCACAAAATCATATGTTTTCCCCTACAAAACCACTTTAAAATCACTTTCAGTAATTGTATGACAAAACTTACTAAAAAAAAATCCACAAAATATCCTTGTAAAATAGGGGTGCGTCTTATGCGGTGGTGCGTCTTATATGCCGGTAAATACAGTAACTAATCTTGGTTATTGGTATTAGGAAAAGGTCTCTGTCCATGCATGATGAGTTAGAAGGTACAGTACTGTAATGTAGCCAGGTGTGAAATTTCATTTTTGAGAAGTTGTTTAATAAAGTGTTGCCTTTAGTCTGGTTGGTTGTTTTCAGTTTACCCAATATATAGGGATGCTGTACCTGTGAATAAGTTCATACCAGAGCCAGGGAACCTCACCTCAGATATTTCAGAAATTTGGATCCTCTAGATCAGGGGTTCCCAAGCATTTACCAGTGCAATCCCATCAAGTGCTGTCATATAACCAGTGACCCCAAGTTATTGCATACAGTATACTGTTCTGTATGCCTGTACAGTATGAGGATTCTTACAATAAATGTTTTTATACATATTTAACTGTAAAAACAAATATTACACAATTGAGGAGTCTAAAAGTAAATAACTGGCAGAAACAGATTACTGTACAGTACTGTATAACTCTGTCATGTTTAATGTGACATGTTTATATCATCATTTAATGTTCAATACCTGGGTGTATATTTACATGATTAAGCAGCATAATATACAATTTTGTTATACTGTACCCCAGTATACAAGTCTGTCATATTTTGTATGTGACTTTTGTGTACTATAGTACTATACTGTATTTTCATTTAATACATTTTCTATTAACTGGAGGTATAATTACTGTATTTGATTAAAATTCATTGCATACAATTTTCTAAATTACAACTCTGTCAAATGTTGTATGGTACAACTGTGTCATATTTCATATCTGATATGTGTGTGTCATCATTGATTAATTTTCTATACCTGGGGGTATATGGGGTTAAGCAACATAGCATACAATTTTTAAGTTGGAATTTGAAATATGGTTATAGTAATAATTGTTTATAAGCACCATTAACAAGAAAGCTGCCTCACAGACATGGTACCCTGTACCTCCAAATTGTAACCAAAACCTTGATAATGTACACTAGTTAAATTTTTAACTGCTGAATGTCTCTTTTGATAAAGTAATCCAAAATTTTGTTGTGTCATCATAAACGTCAAAATTCACCCAAAATCAAAATCAAACAAAATCAAAAGACTCAGTAAGGAACTCAGGGAATCTCTCATTGAAATTTCTGTTCGTAACCATGAAAAGTAGAGAGTGACTGAGCTGAGAACAGTTCAAAAGTAGGGGTGTGGAACTTCTGTTGTGAAATGTATCATCAGGGCAAGCCTGACCTGAACTGACCTAACCTGACACAAAGAAAGTCCTAAACTATAATATATAGCCCAGACCAGTGGTGTATAAAAGTTTCTGGAAAGGGGGGCCCAAGACTTGAAGATAGGGACATTATACTGTATTTTATTTCCATCGGGTGGTGTAAGTAGGGAGCCATCTGCACTGAATAGTAGGACATATTTTATGGTCAATATTAGTACGTCATCCCATTGGCAGATTATTCAATCAGTAACTTTTTAATCTGTTTATTTTGTTATGATCATGTTACATGTACAAAGCTCCTTTGATAACTTATTATCATTCGTTATTGTATGTCTTGAAACATAAAAAAAATAAATACTGCACAGCTGTAGTCGTTTCCTATAACTACTGTAGAAAACAAATAATATTCCCTTTCACCAAATAACTTTTTCTGATTAACAAATTAATTTATCTGAATAATTATTGATGCAAATTCTGTATATTTGAATAATGCAAATGTGGCTGTATCATGTATCAAAGATAGGTTATAGGAAGAATTCATACAGGATATGTTTAAAGCTTTGTGAAGTGAACTAAGTACAGGGTAATAAAGGAGATAGAGAGGGTGAGAAGGACAGAGAGAGCATGGTACCAGTAACTCACTTTGTGAAGTGAAGTCAAGTACAATACTAATCTGATTTTACATCTTAATTCTTTGATGACATCATTAGCATTCAATTCTATATCCATGTCCTCGCAAACTGGTTGCGATGGGTTGAATGAGTTGAGGGCAGTAGCAGAAGGGGGGGTGGGGAGGGCATGGTCACGTGGCCCCCTATATATGCCAATGGTCCATTGGCCATGTCCTTCATTCCTTGACACCTGGACTAAAAAAATCACATGTGTTCGCTGCAAGACCTTATGAGCTCTATGCTACCCCATCGACCCCATGACCTCTTTGCTACTCCATCAACCCCGTGATCTCTATGCAACCCCTTATGATGCATCTGGGGTCACAACCCCATGTTTGGGAACCCCTGCTCTAGACTATCCCTCCTCCCAATAGTCCAGATATTTGAGGGTTTTACTGTTTATGTTTTATAATACATAATGTACTGCACCATGGCTCATTTTGATGTTGGTGATGAGAAACTAAAATGTTTTATTATCAGGGTTGATTTTCTTTTTCAGAATATAGAGTTATATTGTGATTGCTTTGTCGCAATTACCTCATAATGGGTAAAATAAGAAGACTTAGGCAGAAGTATCATGCCAGTTTGAGTAAGGATGGAAAAGATCAAGAATCTAATGGTCTTGCTTCGGCTCCTAGAATTCCTCAATTAGTGCCTGTGGTTAAGAAGACAACAACTGATGGAGTCGGTTCCAGGTAATTTCTGTTGCACCATCATTATCAGCCTTTATGATCTTATGAATTGTGTAAGTAACTCCTGTATAATCCGATCAAGGCTCTCGGTTGAAAATCAGTTAACTCTAGGTTATGATGACTGACAAATTTACTGATTAGTTATAACTTTCTGTTGCAACTATATATTTACAAAGGGTATTTGAAGTAGCAAAGGTTGCCACTCTATGATGAAAGCTAATGCGTTGTAGTGTTGCTGCAGCTGTGTTCGCTATGAAAGATCCTTGAACTCTTATACAGTACAGGGTATTTTCATTCACACAGCTCATAAAAAATTATCCTAAACTTCCCTAATGGGCACAAGCTAGTTCAACTTGCATTTTTGTTTAAGTAAGCAATTGTCACAATGACTCAAATTATGATAATGAAAAAACAAAATGACTCACCTCTAATTGAAAGCTGTTCAATACCTCTGATTCAGAAATGACTCATTTTCAGTTGGGATTGTGACTTAAATGCATAGAAACAAATACAGTACATCCCAAGATCTGACTTTCTTAACTTCCCTTTGGTTGTTGTTGTCTACAGTAATCTTGTATGCTGCAACATCTATATGAAAAAATTCCTTTCTTAACCTCCTAACTTTCCAGGGATACTGTGCCACATTTTGATGCATAGAGATTCCCAACATTTGCTACCTGATTGAAGATCTCAATACATCTTAAGAAGGCATATCTGCCTTGCATTAATTTGAGTATTAATCAGTGAGTTCTTCAAAAAATTATGGAAGGCTTGTTCTCACTTACATCTTTTATTAGGAGGAGACACAATGCTAATTGTGAAGGTTAATGAATTATCTGCAGAAGTGTCGTATGAGTGGAGGGAGAGTGGAGTTGCCATTAATTGTTATCAGGCAACCTTAACTCTTTTGCCCTAAAATAAAGCAAACCATAGGTTCTGACAAATGGAACATGATGGGAATTACTTGACCTTGTGCAATTCACCTCCTCATAATACCCAAAATTCGTAGATTTGTTCTCTATATGTTGACCTTAGACCCAAACCAAATGATATATTACTCTTCATACAGTACTGTACTGTACTCCATGTGCGTACATGAGAACTCTCATTCCCTGATACTCTACCTGTTCATGGGTGAGCAAATAAAGAAGTTTAGGTAACAGCACATTTTGAAGACTGGTTTATGAACTGATTTTGCACTTTAGTATTTGAGTGACATTTATGCTGCCCAACACCTTTTCCTTAATTCAACCAATGGATTCGGAAGTGGTACATTAGCTACTGAACATGTAAAATTAATGATTTGAGATGGCCAAAATCTCAGTTGCTTGAAGCTAATGACTAGTCATGTAGTTCTCTACACTCACCTAATGCCAGCCTCTCCTCGTGTAGAAAAGAACAGAATAAAATTAATAGCACAGTGTTCAATTGCTTTTAGTGTATGCATGACAACTTATTATAGAACAGAGTTATCAAAAGAGGAACTTTGGCTGTAGGTGGGAACATAGACCTGCCTTTTTTTATCAATTTTGGCTTATACCGTACAGTACTGTCCTTGTCTAAAAAACAACCATCAGTATAGTAAATGAGAGCAACATTTTTACTATAGTGCTTCACATTCTCTGTGGCTAACCTTTATTTTCTTCTACACATGTTTTTGTTCATAAATTATCTTTTAAAAGTAAAGAGGATATATATCTGTCATATCTAATTTAATAATGGTCACATTTCCTCTGATATTACTGCTATTCAGATTTGTTCTTTTTCATGAAACAACTCATTTATTTAATTTTTATTACTGAACTCACTGAACACCTTGTTTCGGTACATCTTTTAGTAAACAGTGGATTGTGGGTTTTTGTATCCCCACTAAAGGTTCCTCAGGTGTCCTGCAACAAACATGATACTGTTTTGTATCAACATTGTGATATGAGTGTGGATTAGATTTATCAAGATTAGATTTAAGAATACTATAATGATAAATTTGTTGTTCACAGTACAGCAGTTGAATTCAGAATTAGCACTTTCTCATTGAATGATTGTTTTAGTATAGGTAACCGTTTGGGGGCATCTTTACAAGCCTTCTGAATTGGCCTTGAAGTAAAATTGAAAATAACTTGCCATACATATGAAATTATGAGAGTTCTTAAAAATAGACTGATGACCACCAGTGCTGCAGTCTGCTCTCAAGGGTGCTATCTGCTTAAGTTATATGTAGTTAATGTTTGTTTTGCATAATGAAAGAAAAGTTTACTACAGTATCCTGTATATATCTGCTATGTTAATAAGTTCTGTATCCTTAACAAGTACAGGTATATCATTCTTCGCTCTACCTTATGCTTTTGTCCCTTACCTTTACTTTGAGAACCCTGCATTATTACTGTACAGGTTGGACCTCGCTTATCCGGGAAGCTTGGGACCAGACTGGTTCCAGATTAGCGAAAATTCTGAAACATCAAAGCCGAGGTTAAAAAAATTTAAAATACAGTAATGCATAAAATGTACTATTACTGGTACCAATACAATTTATTTCAGCATAAATCTAGCCCAGGCTTACTGGACCTCTTTATGACAAAGTGCTAGTGATATGGCACAAGTAGATTAGCAGAAAAAGCAAAGAAAAAATTGTATATTATAGGCCTACTGATACCTGGAAATTAACGGCAGCCAGATTCAAACACCATCCTGAACCATCGAAGCTGCCGGACTATCAGGTCCCGCATTAGCCGGGTCCAACCTGTAGTAGTAACTATTTAACTGTTATTTTTTCAGTGGTAATATGTTTGCTGGTTTGCAAATCAAATTAGGGGAAGCAGAAAGCACACCTCCAACTGGAAGTATGGATGTATCAGACACTATGAGCACCATTTCTTCTGGTCGACGTGATAGAAGTGGTAGCAAGAAGGAGAGAAGAAAACAGAGACACGAAGAATTCATGCAAAGTACGTTTTATTATAACGGTGAATACCTGAAGCAGATCTAAGATATTGTTATTACCGGTAGTTATATTGGTGTTCATGGAGCTGCTTAATGTAACAAAAAATGAAGTTGGTAAATATCAGGTACAGTACAATGATTGTACAACTTGTTGCTTCTGTTCTGATTACAGTCCCAGCTACCCTGAAGATGTGCAATAATCACTTTTCCATTAGTTAGCAGAGAGCTTTAATTTGTTTTCCTTGGGTTCAACCTAGGAACCATAATCCTTAGCAGCCACTCCTTGAGCTTGAGCATCCAGGAGTGACTGTCAGGGAGCCTGAGTATGTACAGGTATATGTTATGTTTTATTTGTGGAATTGGTTATTTTGCAAAATGACCAGCATGCATATTGGTAATTTTGCAAAATAACTTACAAACAGACAACCTAAACTAACCTAACCTTATGGTTGAATAAGTTTAGGTTAGGTCAGGTCAGGATGGTTTGTGTAGCTTGATACACAGTTAAGTGGTCATTGTTTTGTTTTTTTTGTTTTTTTTTTACTTTGGACGATGTGCTGTCCAAACCATAAGGTTAGGTTTAGGTTGTCTGCTTGTAAGTTATTTTGCAAAATTACCAATATGCATGCTGGTCATTTTGCAAAATAACCAATTCCACAAAAAAAGTAACATATATACTGTGCAGGGTAATTCTCAATTGCTTACAGTAAATTGTATATGTGTATAATAATAATAATAATAATATTAATAATAATAATTAATGTTTTATTGAGATAACATGGCAGCCAAAAGGCTGAAAGTACTGTATACAGTACAATAAACAGAGCTGAAAAGTTTGATATGGTGAAATTGGGGAGTGGGTTACTTGATTGACAAAAGCTTTCAATACAAAAAGCTAAGAAACATAGGCAACATATAGATTAACTATAGCTCTGTTACTGTGGGAGTTGCTCTTGTTAACAGTCTTGTGATTTATTAGTGGCTCCAACTAAGTCCTTCCCATGGTTCGGATGGCCTTCGTACCTAAGTGCTAAGGGCCGCTCGTTCCCTACAGCTGCAGGTGTGTAGCACATCCACCACGTGGTCTTGGTAGCTCACACAGGATGTTGGAAAGGGTTCATGTGATGTAGTTATGAATTCATAGTTTCTCACCTGGATGAAGTAGGGAGTCTTCATTTCTCTCATATTGTATTTTGTAGTCTTTCCTGGTTTCTCATCCAGTGTTGGTGGTATGAGTTTAAGGTGGACCCTGGGTGTGTGAGGTCTGAGTCAGGTCACCATTGACCACTGATTGTCACTCTCTAACAGTTGCTTATTTCTTTTGAGTTGAAATTGTCACTTTTGTATATCAGTTGGGGGTTGATCGTCAATCTTTGCATTGTATTGCTGGTGGGAAGTTGTTGATAAATCATGCTGGGGAGGAGGAGATGGGGGAAGCTGTCAGTGTGTATATTGTGTTCAATAAATTGGAAAGGATTTGCATCTTCAATAAAATTATTTGGCAAAACAAAGATTACCTCCCTACAGTTTGAGTAATCATAGAGAGGTATATTGCAATGAATTGGTAAAAAAATAATGTTTTGATTTATATTATATCATGTACAGTCAATAAAAAAGAAGTATTGACCACCCTGCTGTGCTTATGAAATATTTTGAAGACTGTAAATGTATACCTGTGGTTACTGCTCATTTGCTCATTTTCTATTCCACCAACCTTGGGGGGGGGTAGATACTTATTTTACTGACAGTACAGTACTGATTGCAATATGGTATTGTGTATTAATATATTGCTGCATATCCAATCAAAATGCGGTCTGCAGAAAATTAAATATTAATTACTTTGTAAGAATAGATTTTCTCCAGTTGAATGTAAAGTTCTGTTCATATTTTTTTCTGTTGTTTCTTTCAAATAGAAATTGATGTTGTACGAGCTTCATCAAGAGCTGAGAAAGAGCGCAAGAAACGAGAAAAGACTGCAGTAGTTGGAGATATGCACCCATTGCTAAATGCACTGCCCTCCTTGGAAGAACTTTTTGCCTCTTCCAACAAAAATAAAGATTCTCAGATAATAAAGGAAGTTAAGGGAACTAAGAAACAGAAAGAAGCACAAAAAGATTTGTAAGTAACTTTTCAATTTAAAACAAATACAAACATATAATTTCCATCAACACATACTAAAGTTATTAATTGAATATGAGGTTATGGTACACTTATTCCCTCTTTCTTAGTTTCCAGCACTTATTAAATCCATGATAGTTTAACAATATTGTAATTATTACCTCCATTGCTCCTCTGAACTAGGACCATCCCATTCTTAATTTTAGTGAACCAGTAGTAATAAGCAAAAAAAAATTTATCATAATTTATACATATTCATGGAACTTGGTAGAGTCCCAAAACACACGCTATTTCTAGATTCAATCAGAAATCAGTAGTTTACAGTTGCCTTGAGTTGTGAAAAATAATTTATTCAGGTGTTTATCATAATCATCATCATCATCAACATTTTATGGCCATTTTCCATGCTTTTGTGGGTTAGCTGCATTTATTTGAAGGCAGCTATCCATGCTGCATTCTCTTTTCAGGTTCTTAACTCTAGTGTAATTTCTTACAACCTTACTCCATATCATTCTGGCCTGCCCCTGGCACTTCTCTCCACATATGGTCTTATCCATTCTCTTCACATGTCCAAACCATCTCTGGCTGCCTTTTTTTACAGAACGTCGCCAGGGAATATGTACTGTCAATAGTGTTCCTGTCTATCATTGTCACTGGTATAATTATCTACTGTAAGTTCATGAACAGTACTGTATATGTCAAGTCCAAATTTAAGCAGTCCCATGTGGTTACATGTTAAAAGAGTTTATTTGGGCATTTTTATTCCCACCATAAGTACACAACTGTACGTGGATCATATACAGTATTACCCCGCTTTACAACGCTTTACAGGTTTCACTTTCCGCGATTTCTCATTTAGAAATCATTTACGCGGTACCTTGCCAGAACCAGACTTTCACTTTCCGCGGTGCATCTACTCATATACACGCAGTGAAGTATAATTTTTTTTTTTTTTATTTAGCTCATAAAATTCATACACATTACCCGGCCAGAATATAATTTACATTGCTGGAATTCTTACAATATGATGATCATTTTGAATATAAACATCATTGATTTTGCATTAGACATACAAATTTTAGATCTAAAGTAATAATTTGGTTTACACAAAGCAAATATTTTATCTTTTGTGCAAAATATATGAAGTTTACATTCAAAATATTCCCTGACCTGCAAGGAATCCAGAAATGTCAATTATATTATCCTAACTGTAGTCTGAGGTATTATTTATTACTAAATGTTAAAATCTAGAGTTTTCACCCACATATTTATCTGGTAGGGAGGGAAGGTGGGGGGAGGGTTGGGACCAACCTACCCAGCTGGTGTGAGTGTGAGGAGGGGGGGGTACTTTGATTGACAGATAGTGTCGTGAAGAATATTTTTTTTTTATTAACTGAAGATATTTGTTTTAGCTCATAAAATTCATACAAATTACTCGACCAGAATATAATTTACATTGCTGGAATTCTTACAACATGATGATCATTTGGAATATAAACATCATGGATCTTGCATTAGACATACAAATTTTAGATCTAATGTAATAATTTGGTTTACACAAAGCAAATATTTTATCTTTTGTGCAAAATATATGAAGTTTACATTCAAAATATTCCCTGACCTGCAAGGAATCCAGAAATGTCAATTATATTATCCTAACTTTAGTCTGGGGTATTATTTATTACTAAACGTTAAAATCTAGTGTTTTCACCCAAACATTTCTCAGAGAGGTATGAGCTAGTGAGCTGGGAAGAGGGGGTGGGGGGGATTTGAGTCCATTATTTGAATGGACATTAACCTGGCGACTGTATTTCACTAAAATATTAATTGTGTGAGCATACCATCATAAAATTTAGATGTTATTTTTACTACAACATAGGTATTGTGTCGGAAAAAGTGGAGTTTGGGGGTCGGGCCAGTCTCTATTGGAATTAATCCCATATGTTCTGTTGTTCACTTTACACGGTTTTCACTTTTTCATTTTCACTTTTTCACTTTCCGCGGTACCCTGTGCGTTCAATTGTCCGTGTAAATCGGGTACTACTGTACCTGTAACTCTTAATGTTCAAGGAAGGTGATTTTAAAGAAGTTCTCTTGCCCAAAAATATTGATTTAAAAAATATAGTCACATACCATGCTGTTAACATTTTGGAATATTTTTATAAAATCACACCATAATTTGCTTACTTGATGTAAACCTTATCAATAGGAATATTTTCTCTTCCTGTGACCATGGAAACAACAAAGGATTTATCATTTATAGCTTCTAAAGTTTGATAATTGAGTGGCTTAATGATATCATTTCCAATGAGTTGCTGAATGTGAATGTATATTTAGCTTTTTTTTTATGAATCTTTGCACTTATAAAAACTTTTTTGTGTCATGCTTTGATTTAAAGGCAAAAACCTCAAGGCTTACTTATTTCATTATTCTCTAACACTTGCATTGCTGTTAAGTCTACATTTAAGCTTTCAGTGTGTCATTCTCCTATATTCACCAGATAAAATACTGTTCGGATTCACTGAACAAGTACAAGTACTGTAGACTCATCTTCACCATGCACAAAGTCACTCAGCCAGCTGCCTGATTGTCCAATTTCTCCTCATTTACTCTCATGTAATGTATGAAAAATTTAATAAAAGAAAACCATCCTGTATTCTTAAATTTCATACTATTGTATGCATATTATGTGCAATAAAGGTGTAGAGTTGTAAGAGAAGTGTGGAATTTGGAAGTGAAGAAAATTTTGGTGGTGTGGAATGCTAGCAATGCATGAGTGTAGTGTCAACTGATGGTTGAGAAGCTAGTTGGCTGGCTGGTGGCTTGATTACATAGCATTTTGCACCTCTCATTGCTGATTTTTTTCCAATGGCTTTAAGGCACCACCTTTTAAACATTTGAAACCAGCCTACAGTGAAATCACAGTGCTGTTGAATTTTTAGTTTTTTGCAAAATTAAAGTTTTTCTACACTTAGCACTGATACAGTATTTACTTATAGCTTTGTTAAACTCAGTTCTATCATTTTTGTGTTTGTTTGAGGGAATTTTAAAAGCAGAATAAAATCAATATGAGACAAAGAGTGCAGAGCACACCCAGATTGATGCTTGAACCAGCATCATCATAGCTCAAGTATCTGTGATAGCATCATTTGCACCATGTGAACAAAGCAGTGGGATTGTAAGAAGACGCAACAGCAAGAGGTCGAGTATGGGATTTTTTTTGTAGAGAACCTATTTCAAATTATATAATGAGTCACTGTAGTACTAGGGCAAAATAATTATTAGAGTTGTTGACTTTGTGTTTCATAGTGTTAACTTTTGATTCCAAACTCATCTGATTTCTATCAAGTCCAGGTATAAAATTATTATTTACTGTATTGTACTGTACTGCATGTATTTCCCGGTGCCCGGAAAATTCCGGGGATGGGGGAGTTTTTTCTGGGTTTGAGAGATGAAAATCAAGCACATTTTCTGGAAATTCTGCGAAAAATGTTCCATTACCTGGAAAATTCCGGGGATGGGGATATTTTTCCGGGTTTCAGAGATCATGTACGTACTGTAATGGGAAATCTCTGGAACTTCCGAGAACATTTTTCCGTTACCCGGAAAAATTCCGGAAAATTCCGGGGATGAGGGATTTTTTTTCAGGCTTCGAGAAAGTCATCTTGTTACCCGGAAATCTCTCATTCCCGGAAGTGCTCTGCACCAATTGTTCCGGCTAACGGAGATATCACTGTATTAATTTTTTCCCTCAGAATGCAAAAGATAATTATACATATCGAGTCATAGGAAGCTTACTGTTGAAGATAAAAAGGTTGGGTTTGTTGCATTAGCATTGTAAATACTGTACATTATATACCTACAAGTAATTTAATGTAAGTAATCATAATAAAATTATTAAATCTATACGTAAGCATGAGTATAACACAAATTGTAGTGCATGGCTCCCTCTCAAGCTCCCAAATGCGAATATTCCTCGCTTAGGATTTCTATATTGTTCATATAAATTATACATATGAATTGATAATTGTAAATTATTGGTTAAATGTAATGCATAAAAATATTACATAAAATTTTTAACAGAAAATATTGAATTTCTGTATTTACATGTTGTTATATGTTGGAGCAATTGGTGATGTTCCTCCCCACTCCCATAATTGACTGTCTCCTTTTCTTCTGAGCACCACCAGAACTCTCACTTTTACGCTTTCCAGTCATTCTAAAGGGAATTAGAAACGAAAATATTGTCAGTACACAGCAAGATCACTACCAACAACAACGATAGCCAAACACCAACTGAGCGCGCTACGGCGTGGACGCTGTACACCACGAGGCGACCCAGCTCACGCGATGCTCTCGTACGGGACGGAAACGTTTCGGTCCTAGAAAATACGTACGGAGTTTGAAAAATTTTTGGTACGACTGAGGCGGTCGTATGTCCGGATGGTCGTATGTCGAGTAGGTCGTAAGTCGAGGACTACCTGTATATACAGTCAGTCCTCAACTTACGATGGGGTTAGGGACTGAAGACCAGGTCGTAAGTCGAATTGATCGTAAGTCGAAAATGCAAAAATAATACATAAAGAATCTAAAATGGGTGTCTCTTTTTCTTCTCAGCACCACGAGAACTCTCACTTTTACGCTTGCCAGCCATTTCAAAGGGAATTACAAACGAAAATTTTGTCAGTACACAGCGCGATCACTAACGCCTGGACTCGAAAATAAGTAATTTGAAAAATATTTTATACGACTGCAGCAGTCATATGTCCGGGTGGTTGTAAGTCGAGTATCCTTAGTAAAACAATTGCCAAATGGCAATGCAGTAATTTTTCTTTTAGTGTATTTATTAGTATTATTTATAATTATTCTTCACATTTATGGAAGAATACACTAGACCGCTAAGGGATAAAGAAGTGGCGCCACGCTAATCCGTGGATACATAAAACTAAATACCGCGGTTGGTGAAATGGTATACAGAGTGAAAACTGTGTATAAATGGAATCCACCGATAGGAAAGCGGTTGGCGAAGGTTTACTGTATTTAATAAATGTAGTCTTGAATGATTCATATGAATTCCTCCAAAATTTTCCCATTTATGAAGGAGACTAGTTTGAGTTAGCACCATATGTAAGTTTGTATTACAGTATTTACTTTTTCATACACATTTACTACTTATTTCCAGTTATGTTGATGCACATTTTTGTTCCCTATTGATGTCACACCACATCCTATATATGGAGCTACATGATTCTATCATGTTGCAGGCATCCACCAGAAGCTCTTTATCATAATCTCCTTTATGATTATCTTATTAAGCATTGTGTAAACATTTACCCATCATTGGCATAATGTTTTATCCATTGTAAATGAGTATTCAAACAAAATAAATATTTTATACATTATGTTAGGCCAGATCAATTTAGGTCCAGTTTTATTGGAGGATATCGTAATTTATAACACTTTAATTTTTTTTCAGCATGTCAGATATGCAGACGTTTATGACAATTCAACAGGATCCTATCTACAGAAACGACCCATTTGGTGCAGTGTGTAAGGGAGTAGAAAATAGAGTACTTAATGAACAAGAAGATTCATGATTATAATCTGAAATGTGAGCATACCTATGTGAATTTTTTGTTTGCAGCAACAGTTGGGTTGGGTTTATGTAAGTATAGTAATGCCTTGTTAGTGCAAAAGATGCATTCCAAAGGGTCTTTGCATTCACAAGCAAATTTTTGGTAAAGAAACAGTTTATAACCTGTACTTAAATGGATTGTCCACATTGAAAACAAGCTAGGAGGTACCCACCATAATTGACAATTGTCGCCATAAGGTCATCAGTAACTTCACAGCTACAGTACCTCTTTATAGCACTTGCTGATTTAGCAGTTATACAAGTTTTATGAATATCTATGGCATTTAACATTTTGAAACCAACCTGAACTGGCTTTCAAAATTTCTGAAGAATTGCTATCCTCTTGTTGATTTACTTTAAAATAGAGAAAGGGCTTTATTGCAAATGACTGCTTGACTAAGGGACATGTATTTCTTAGAACATTTAGAATCAATATCACAACACAACACCAACATTTTCTTAATTTTTTTCTAACAAATGAGTTCATTAGAATATTTAGTATCAATTGACAACATCAGCAATCCCGTCATTTTTCTTAACAAATCACTACATGAAACATGAGGTTCTTCACCGTTGCTGGGGTGACTGATTCAACAGAACCGTTGAACATGTCTTAATTTAATAGAGTTTTATAAATTGTATAAACTGTTATTGTTCTGATATTCTGATTTTTTTCAAAATGCTGAATCACTTAAATTTTTTCTTGAAAATTTGTTTTTCTTGGTAATATAGAATCACTTCCTGCACTTACAGTATACTGCCATCACTTAAATTTTATCTTTTCTTCTTTGATTTAATGCAATTATGTTCCCATAGCTCTTATTTTCATTTTGCACTAGAAATTAAACAAAATACTGTACAGTGTTGGTTGCAATGATGTTACCATTGTTTACTCTGTTTTTGTGACAAGTGCTTTTGCTTTGTTTTTGTAACTGTGAAGTGAGTAGTGTAACTTTAAAAATGTCTGGGAAGGCCAAGACACCCAGGAAAAAACATGTCTCTGGAGGTAAAGCTTGACATTGTAAAGTGGCATGAGACACCCCTAGAGGCTGTGGGAGTCAAAGTGACATCTCCACTCCACCTTCAAGAGCCCTCTTAGCCTCAAAGGGGACATGTCATAATGACTAGGCTTGTTCTTAATGATGTGGTGAATGTTGTTTAATTGTTTTGTCGACATATTATTAGTGTAGGAATTTTTTCTCAGTGATACATGTGGGTGTCCGACTGGCTGGGAATGTATCATATTGAACTCCATGTTATAATGTTCTTGATTTATGATATTTCTCCCTGTGATGTGTTTTTCAGGAACCTAACCCTATAATAAATGGGGGATACTGTACTTGTAATCTTGTCTTTTTATGTACAGTATCAATATTTCCACAAGTCTGTCCATTCCAAGTTCTGTGGACAAGGATTGTGGGTAAATGAGAAGATAGATTTTTATGAAATTTGGCAAAGTCTTTAAGACAGTTGGGGAGCTATGCATGTCAAACATCTTTTAAATCTTATTCATACTGGTTGACTGGTGGCCATTTTGTTAAAGATTTCTGTAACTAAACACAGTGACCCAGGAGTACGCCCTAAAGAGAAGTGAAATTTTTATCAACATTCTTCACATTGGTCTTGTTATATCAAATATATGTATATAATGATTGTAAAATATGTTCTGGTATGGTATGTAAGAAATTGTTCCATACTAGAGATTCTTATTTTCCCATGGCATGTTTATTGTGCATTGGACTGGTCTGTGCTTAGGGAATGCAAGGCCTGCAAAAATATACCTGTAATTGGTAGTACAGGTTGTACCTCTCTAGTTCGGCAACCTCGAGACCTGACCGGTGCTGGACCATGGAAATTTCCGGACCATGAAAATTCACCCTTTTTCTGGATAGATAGTGACTTGTGCTTACGCTTGGAAGCACTAGCACCACTTTCTCTGCTTCATGGTCTCTTTGAGGACATATTTAAGGGTTAAATGTCGTACAGTAGCTTCTCAAATTTCGCGAGTTTTTAATTCAACGTTTTCTATTTGAACACACAAAAAAAAACACACATTTAAAAATTTTGACGGCGGAAACTCGAATTTCGACGGGTTTGAACGGCCCACCAACGTTCAGACGACGTGCACAATCGTGTAAACAGCGTCATTTCTCTTATGTACAAAAGATTCATTATTGTTTATTACTGAGTCTTTTTTTATTTAATTAATGTTTGTGTGTGCAAAATGAGCAATACAATTCTTTAATAATACGTAGAATATTAAAACACGAGGAAATGAGACCCTGGCTGTAGCTGTAGTAAAATTAATATGGTTGTTTTAAGTAATGTTATTTAATGTTAATAAATGGAACAATAGAAGTAGCTAACGATAATGGTAAAGAAAAAAAGAGAAATTGCGTATGTAAGTGCGCACATGTGAAAACATATAGTCATTACTTTACATAAGAATATAAAAGCAACACTTATTTATTGTTCATATATATTTTAATTAATGTTTCTGAATTTGTTTTTATTGAATTAATGTTTGTGTGTGCAAAATTAACAATACAATTTATTAATAATACGTGGAATATTAAAACACACGAGGATACGAGACGGCTGCCGGCTTTGTTTTTGTTAAAGCTTACAAAACCAGTGACTGATTGGTTCTAAATATAAAACTGAAGAAAATAAGACCCTGATTGTAGCTGTAGTAAAATTAATGTAAAAAAATTAATATGGTTGTTTGAAGTACCTGTAATGTTATTTAATGTTAATAAATGGAACAATATAAGTAGCTAACCATTAATGTTAAAAAAAAAAGTGAGACTGCGCGTATGTAAGTGCGCACATGTGAAAACATATCGTCATTACTCTACATAAGAATATGAAAGCAACACTTATTTACTGCTCATATATATTGAAGGGTTAAATGTACTCTGTATAGACAAGCAGAGAGAGAGAGAGAGCAGCCGAACTGCCTGATGTAAACAAACCTTAATTTCCCGCTGCTTTGTTGTTGTTTGTTTACGGGGATTAGCCCACTCGGGCATAGGTCACTGACCCACATTGGAGCCTGAGGGGCAAAAATTTAATACTCCTATAATAATAATAATTCAGATAAGTAATAAAAAAAAAAAAAAAAAAAAAAAAAAAAAAAAAAAAAAAAAAAAAAAAACTGCCTATCTACCTAGTGGACAAACTAAAATCGTTCCGGACCACAGAATGCCGGACTAGAGAGGTACATACTGTATTTGATTGTATGGCAGCATCTGTGTTCCTGAGAAGCTCTTTTTCTTATGTTTTTTTGTAGGCAATAACTATTGACCATCAGGTTCCATGAAACTTGATGAGGAAAGCTCTTCTGGCAGCAGTTGCCTCAAACTTGTTAATATGCCAGATTCTGGGCTATGGGTAATCTGCTAGTCCAATTTGAGGATTCTATTCCTTCTCTGGCTTTAGCCCATACAGTGTCTAATTAAAATATCAAAAGATGTCTTATCATGTCCCTCCCCCAAATACCCTCTTTTTGACGCTAAAAATGGTGTATAGTTTGATGCAAAACACGAAGAATGCATGAAATTTGGTTTCCTTAAGTTAACTCACCCTGTGGTGCCAAGACAATGTGAGGTATACTGTTGCCATTATTGTGTAATATTATTTTGTGACAATAAAAACGGAATCTTTCTAATTCTTTTTGATGTCATGTATTTTTGTTGAACTATTTATTTATAGTATTCTACAAGAAGATTTAGCAAAAATAATGCAAAAAAAAAAATACTGTACCTGGTATATAGAGAAATTGAAAGTTGATGCCAACACCACAAGCACAATTGTAGCCCCGACAATGGTATTGTTTAGTGCTGAAATCATAATTATGTTGTTATGTAAGTAAATTTTTTTGCGTTTATGTATGCTCTATTATCATATATAACTTCATGAAGTCATCACTGAAGTGTGTTTTATGTAGAAATTACAAATTATTTATTATATTGTTGGAACCTTGTGTATGTATGCATGTAAAACTTACTATGTTTACAGAGGCTGGGGGCAAGAGAGGGAGAAAGATAAAGGAAAGGTGGGCTGATATGAATATCTCGCCTCATAATCGTCTCTTTTTTTTTTCAGCCTGGCTGATGGCCTACATGGTTGGGGAGTTATGATGTATGATTTTTTTCACCTCGTGAGGCTATAGGCTTGTACTGGAACTATAAATCTCCACTGGCATTGACACACTGTTCACGACTTTGTCTCGCCATTTATAAACAGTGATGACAGATTATGGGTTATCTTTCAGGCTAAAGGTAAAGTGTTAAACCAATTAATCTGTCTGCAGAAATTTCATGTGGATTGTAATTTAACTTTCTTCTCTGCTTGATTTTAAAGAGGTAGATTAGTTGGAGACTTCTTATGAAGGAACCTGGGTATATCTGATTAGTAGAAATGTTCAAGTACTAGATATTTCCTTGAGTAACTGTGGGACTGACCTAAGAACAATCAAGCCTCTTTGGCTTCACAGTACAGTATAGTTGAAGTAGAAAAAAATAGAGTATCTTGGAGGCAGGCATGAAATTGAAGCCAAAGGCATGGCACCCACTAAGGATTCAATGTCAGTCCTGGCTTCAGATTTTCTTCTTTACACAGACACACTGACCATACTGTGACATCACTGGAGTTGATCCCAGACCATTCTGTTCCCACAATGACCTGACCAACTAAGATAGCCAAGGTAAGTGCTACAGCCTCAGTGATGTCACTATAAACAACCTTGTTACTATAAAAAACCTTTTTCAGTTTATAGGGAGAGTCAAAGCTTACCCCAAGAACAATCAGCTTAAATTAAAATCAATTTATCTCAAATCCTTGCTGCAACTCAGAATATCATATGTATTCCCATAAACATGTAAGGTAATACAGGTTGACAACCCTTTATCCAAAAACCGAAAAGCTCTGAAAACAGAAAGTCTTTTTGTGGAGCAATTTTTTTTTTTTTTTTTTATGGGTATTAGCCCACCCGGGCACAGGCCACTGACCCACATCGGGGCCTGGGGGGCGAAAATGTAATAGTAATAATAATTATAATAATAATAATAATTATAATGATAATAATACAGTGACCCCTCGTTTAACGAACGCCTCGGTTAACGAAATTTCGGTTAACGAACTGCCTTCCATAAGGATCTTCAATTCGGTTAACGAACAAAAATTCGGTTAACGAATTTCTTACGAACCGACCTCAACATGTTTTCGCTTGCACTGGCCGGGCAACCAGCTTTAGTATCAGTCCGCCAATACATTAATCGGTTCTAGGGCTTAAATTCCTAACTATTTTAGTAAATATCAAGAAGTTTATACTATTCAATAATTTTAAAAGTTTAATATTCAATTTTTTAGTCATTTTAACAATTATTAAACATAATTGAAGGTAAAGTGACTAGTTTAAAGCACAGCATCCAGCCTCTTAACACAGCAAACAGGCGTTAGTCTCTCTCTGTTTACACTGGAGGTAACATCTTGCTTGAGACTCTCTTCAACTAAACGCTTTTTTTTCTGTGTTTCCAAGCAAATTATTGGTCATTTTGAAATATATTTTACATATTGACAATATATAATGCAGTGTAGTGTTGATTTAAAGAAAATAATCTTGAAATACACCAAGAGAACTAAAATTTTATGGGTGAAATGGTGCCATGGGGTGATTTCTCTTCCACCCCAATGCCTTCTCTTCTTCCTTCTCCTCCACCCCCATTGTAATTCCCATCATCATCATCATCATCCAGGAGCCTTCTACATACACACCTCAAAGTAAGTGAACGTTTCTACCATTTTTGTTGAATTTAGGAAATTTTCGGTGAGCTGGAACCAATTACCCAAAAACCCATTGAAACAATGGTTTCGGTTAACGAACTTTTCGGTTAACGAACGACCTTCTGGAACGGATTGAGTTCGTTAACCGAGGGGTCACTGAGGGGTAAATAAAATTTTTAATTAAAAATAAACAAAAATAAAATAAGAATGATAACAATAATAATAATAACAATAATACTGTAATAATAATAATAAAGAAATACAAGAATGAAAAAAAGATCAAAAGTGAGAAACACGACCTACAGTAGACCTATGAATTATTATTATTATTTTTATAATTATTATATTTTAGCCCCCAGGCCCCAATGTGGGTCAGTGACCTGTGCCCGGGTTGGCTGATGCCTGTAAAAAAAAAAAAAAAAAAAATTCTGAAATCCTAAAAATTCCCAAAACCGAAATGCATTTGGTCCCAAGGATTTTGGATAAGGGATTGTCAACCTGTACAGTACTTATATTGTGTTATATAAGTAATGGTGTTACAGTTTCATGTAGCCTTGAAAAGCCTTGGCTTTGGCTTCATGACTTTAAATGGTGGGCTTTGGCTTCAATTCTTCTTAAATGGCTGGCTTTGGCTTCAATTCTTCTTAAATGGCTGGCTTTGGCTTTGGCTCTGTGACCTTCTATTGGCTTCAGCCCCATGTCTGCTTGGAGGTGCTGAAAAAAATAGGCAAGAAGAGCGGGATTCCCACTCACAGTCTGAAGTTTGATAGGCCTGAGGCTGATTGCTAATCCCAATTAAGTTAAGGTTAGGGGGGGGAGGGTAATAATCTTGAGGCGCATTATGTCTTCAGTGGCCCTTTTGGGTAGGATGTCTATCCAGTTCTTCCTGCAAGTGTGTCTGGTCTGTGGCTAAATCACTTGTAGGCTACTATGACAAGGAAGCTAGGTTAGGTTAGGTTAGGTTTCGTTTCCCTGTGCCTGAGTATTGCAGAAAGTAGGTGTTAACTCATACAGAATGTTATGTTACACTAATAGATGGATCACTTAGTACCATCTCTCTTCATTTTCTAGTTGGCATCAGTTATACAAGAAGGCATTAGCCACACTGTAAATGACGAAGTGACCCTGAAATTTAATCTTGAAACATTGTTTGAAATTTAAAACCATAGAATAACACACCTATTAGAGCAACTAAAGAGGATTGAGATTGAATAATGGGAAAACCTGTGTTTCTTACTCTTGATTCCCTATAACCCTGATTTACTCGTATGTAGGTAAAAGACTTACAAAAATTAAAAGCTAAATTTCTTATCCCAATAACAGTGGTCCCCAACCTTTTGTAGGCTCTGGGCCACATTTGTCATTGTAAATATAGTGGAGGGCACCAAAACTACAGGTTGGGGGACCACTGCCCTATAAGGACGATGGTGACGATTGCATTCACGTTTGAATCAAGGGACTGTCAGGCCCAGAAGACAAAACTTAGGGAGTAGCTGCCGGTTGTATCAATTTTGTCACACTATTAAGAATTTTAGGGGGTAACAACACTGCTCTCTGGCAGTATTTGGCAACTGTAGGCTGGTTGGAGAAAATTTTCAATAGTCTCTCCTTATTGTACTTCATAGGTAATATATTGTGCTCAATAAAGTCTCATTTGTCAGGCACACACATGCCAAGTTATTTGAAGAAATTAAGAACCAAACAGACTGTGAAGAGCTGCAGAAAAATCTCTGTGAGCTTCAAGAATGGTTGAAGATATTGGCTGCTCAGATTCAGTGTCACGAAGTGTAAGAGGATACACCTGGGACGTACCAACCGTAAGGAGTTGTATCATAATAATAATAATAATAAACGGTTTAGTAATAGAGTTGCAGCCGGTGGCTGAAATTATACAAACTTACATGTGATTTAGACATAATGATACACGTTCAATACATTTATAGGGCTGTACAGTACATAAATCAGGAGCTGTTTATTATTTTAACAATAGATGGGATGGTGCTATTCTTATATCTACCAGTGCGGGCTCTTATGGGCTGAACTTTGTTGCAATGGCGGACTGCGCGAGGTGGGCGGGGAATGCCGGTGGCAGGAGGTGGCGATGATGAGGATGGTGCAGTAGTCCACTGCCAAACCCTGCTAGTGCGTGGTGGTGGAGGACCAAATTTTCCGAGGTTGAAAATCAAGATCATTTTCTGAAAATGTCTTGAATAAAGACGAAAGCTCAAGTACAGTGGTCCCTCGGTTAATGAACACAATTCGTTCCAGAAGGTCGGTCATTTACCAAATATTTTGTTAACCGAAACCATTGTTTCAATGGGATTTTGGGTAATTGGTTTTAGCTCACTGAAAATTACATACAAACTAAAAATAAATGCAGTAAAGTACACTTACTTTGAGGTGTGCATGTAGAAGGCTCCTGGTTGATGATGATGATGATGGGAATTAGAAGTGGGGGTGGAGGAGAAGGGAGAAGAGAAGGCAAAGGGGTGGAAGAGAAATCACCCCATGCTTCATGCCGCCATTTCACCCATAAAATTTTAAGTTCACTTGGTGTAATTCAAGATTATTTTCTTTAAATCAACACTGCACTGCACTATATATTGTCAATATGTAAAATAAATTTCTGAATGACCAATATAATTGTACTGTAAAAATGTAAAAGTAGTTTATGTTCAAGAGAGTCTCAAGCAAGATGCTTCCTCCACTGAGCAGACACAAACTGACGCCATTCTGGGTGAGTCAAGTGGCTGTTTGGCGCGCTAAAAACTAGTTCCCTGTACAGATACTTCAATTATGTTAAATAATTGTTAAAATAACTAAAAATTTTAATATTAGACTTGGAAAATTATTGAATAGTACAACCTTCTTGATATTTACTCAAATGGTAACAAATTTAAGCCCTAAAACCGATTACTGTATTGACACACTAATACTACAGCTGGTGAGCAGGCGAAAGCAGGTGAAAACATGTTGACACGATTTCGTAAAAATTTAGTTAACCGAATTAAAGATTCTTATGGAAGGTAGTTCGTTAACCGAAATTTCGTTAACAGAGGCGATCGTTAACCGAGGGATCACTGTATATATATATATATATATATATGCTGATAACCACAAGGAAAGAAGAAAACACGAAGTTCCCAAGCGCTTTCGTGTAATTCACATCTTCAGGGGTGAGTATATATTTATAAATATATAAATATATATATATATATATATATATACACACAGTAGTACCCCGCTTAACGCGGTCAATAAAACCCACAGGGTACCGTGTTAAGTGAAAACCGCGCTAAGTGAACAACAGAACATATGGGATTAATTCCAATAGAAACTGGCCCGACCCCCAAACTCCACTTTTTGACGGCACATAACTATGTTGTAGTAAAAATTTTATCTTAACTTTATGATGGTATGAAAAAACAAGTAATATAGAAGAGGTTAGGTTAGGAAAACTAAAAGTTATGTTGAACAATTACGTTAGTAGAAGAGATGGGTCGGCGTACGGGGATGGAGGCTGGTTCCGAGGCAGAGGGCAGGCTACTGGCCCTCAGGTGAGTCACCATCACTGTCACCCACACTTGTTATGGCCTCCCTGACAAATCCCTCAAAGTCATCTTCACTGTCTCTACCTCTGTCACTATCACTGGCTTGGGCTGGCTGTGGTGGGTTGCGGGCGAAGAACTCGGTTATGCTTTTTTGACGGCTGGTGTTTATGTTGTCTTGATACACCTTGATGTACGGCTCCATAGCCTGCACCAGCCGGGTATGGAAGACTTCATAGCGGTCATCGTTATTGTCGCGGGAAAGGAAGGACTTCATTTTCTCTGCACACTCCATGGCACCCTTAATATCACTATGACTTAAACTGTGTTCTTCGGAGAATGACGCACCTTCTTCCTCCTCTTCACTGACGTGATCTTCTTCCAACATCTCGTCGGCAGTCACTTCAGGATCTCTGATCACCTCCAGGATGTCTTCGTTGGTGGTCTCGGAGAAGCCTTCAGCTGTAATATTGAGCGCAGCTTCTCTGGCAAGGTCCACTGCTACTGCAACAGTCTGAACCTCACCAGTCACAGGTTCACTCCTCCTCTCACCTGGTATGCCATGCAACCAATGTTGATGTTGGTGATCTTGTTCCTCTTCTTAAACCTATGCAGCCAACCAGAGGAAGCATTGAAGGGTTTGGGCTCTGCAATTCCCAGCTTACGTGACACTGCTGCGTATAGCTCACGTGCGTACTCCTGCACTGAGCGCATGTCCACCGCCATGTTGCGTTGCGCCTGACGAATCAAATAACTCCCCAGCAAATTTTCCACTTTTGCCAGCACCCTGTTCTGGCAATACTTGATCGTTGAAGCACCTGCAGACTTTGTGATTTTCATGTGCTCTTTGATCTTGGCTGCATCCTTCTTGATAGTGCGAATCGTAGATTCGTTGACGCCATGCTGGCGCGCGAGATCAACTTGCCGTGTTCCTTTCTCCAAATCTTGAATGATCTGGTACTTCACTTCGTAGCTTAGACCACGGCGTGTCTTCTTGGGCTTAGGGCGGCTGGGTTCAGGTAAGGAAAGGTCTCTCTCTGGTGACGGTGGTGGTCCGGCGGAAGCCATTTCACAGAACAATGGATTCACGTATACACGGAGTGGCCTGGAGGGATGAAACTGCCGCGGCTAGGTGAAGCGTCGTCTTTCCTCCCTCCCTCCCCCGGGTGGACATGTCATAATACTTTAAGACAATTACAGCTAGCAGCAGAGGGGGAGGGTAGGGATGCATGGCCAATCACAGTCCGATACGGCATATGACGTCAGTGATAACGCAACAGAGACATGCACTGCGCAACCTTACAGCGCGGCTTGCCCAAGCGGAGGGAGGAGGTGGGAGCAGGCGGGTGGGGGCGAATCTAAAAATAGCGTCTCGAGCCGGACACTCGCCGCGTATACGTGGAAAAAACCCGCGTTAAGTGAAAGTTCGGCTCTGCCGAGGCACCGCGTATACGGTAAATCGTGCTAAGCGAAACCGCGTTAAGCGGGGTATTACTGTGTGTGTATATATATAAGCAAGTAAATCACTGTAGGTGCGCGTGAGCCAGGTATATGCTGATAACCACAAGGAAAAAAGAAAACACGAAGTTCCCAAGTTCTTAAGTGTAATTCACATCTTCAGGGGTGAGTACAGACTAAGGAGAAATACATAACAAGACATATATATATACAGTAGAGGAGGGTGAGATCAGGTCCCTAGGGGACAGTGAGTGTCTACAATGGTCCGGTCACTAGGTAGTGACCCTACTAATCTTCATAAGCACCGCAGCAGGTCAAAGGGTAAGATGACCCAACCTTCTCACCTGGTTACAAATCTTCTTAATTACGAAATTATCCAGTTTGTACAGTTTCGGTTTTCGGAATTTCGGATAAAGGGTTGTCAACCTGTATGTCTAATGCAAAATCTATGATGTTTATATTCAAAATGATCATCAAATTGTAAGAATTCCAGCAATGTAAATTATATTCTGGCTGGGTAATTTGTATGAATTTTATGAGCTAATTAAAAAAATTATACTTCACCCGCGTATATGAGTAGATGCATCGCGTAAAGTGGGAATTCCAGTTCTGGCAGGATACCCGTAAATGTAGAAACACGTAAAAAATACTGTATATATATATATATATATATACTGCAGGTTAGTGATTCAGAAGTGTTTATTTATTTTTGCCACCACGTGGGTAGATGCAGATTATAGAACCCAATATTTTTTGGGATGCTACAAAATGATTCAGGCATTACAGGGTTAATTTTTTTTTCAATTTAATATTTTGAGTATCTAAAACAACATTAAGTGGTGTCAATGACAATTTATTATAAAATTACTAAGTATCTAAAGAACAATAAAACATATACTGTAGGTAGCATCAATGGCAATTCTTTTACAAATTACTTTGTCTAACTTTGTCTAAATAATAAAACATGTCACAGTCCCACTATTGTTAGAATGTCTTAATCAAGCAGTGCCTCACTCCTTTGACTAATTAATTAGGACACACTCTGAAATAAGAGTCAAGGTTAACACAGGATATATAGACTACACCTTGCTACTGTTGCAACAAAGGTGAGGGTGACCTTGCTCAACAGTTCCCCCAAGGGTGATATCTTTATCATGCCATGTGCCAACACTGCATGCTTACTCCACAGTAGCCAGGAGAGGGAATATAGGCAGATTAACAATATACAACTTCTATGTGAATAACATACAAAACACTAAATAAAATGAACATGACTCTGGAGGCCTAACATAAAACACCCCCAAAAATTATGTACAGCATCATCAATTACAATATATGAGTCTAGAAAGTTACTAATTTCAAATACCCTGCACTTACAGGTAAATTTTGTAATAAATTATCATATTCCTCATTCTTCAAAAACGTCAACCTTCTCCTTTTCATCTTCTTCCTCTTCTTCATATACCTCAGAGTCATGCAGCATTCCTGAAATAGACAATTAATATACAGTGTGTATATATATATATATATATATATATATATATAATTTAAATTAAAACTCCTAACTTGCTCAATCCTATCAATGAACTTTGTTGTTTGATGACACAATGATACACCTAAAAACTTAAATTTGAAAATATAAAAAAAATTAGTGATTATAATACCGGTATGCAAGAATTTATTTTAGACATAATATCTGTACAACTAAAACAAATTACAATAAATCTTCTGAAGATAGCACTTGAAATGGCATGATCCAGAAGCTAATAAAAAATTATGAATAGTACTGTACAGTGGTATGTTTTATTACAATATACTGTAAGTACTGTATACAGATACTCCTTGTTTAAGGATGAGGTTGCGTTCCTGAAAAACCTAATGTTAAGCGAAATTATATCTAAACATTGGATAACAGCAAAGCACGGAGGGCAAACAACAGGTTCAAACAGCAGGGTGATAAACACGAAGTACAGTTTCCCTAATAATAATACCTGTGTACTGTATACATGTATACAGTATATATAAGTGATATCTCCTTTAGCCGGATTCCCTCAAACCCGGAACTCTCTGACAGCTGGAATTTAAATTTTCTAGGAAAATCCTTCCCAAAGCCCGAATTCTCCTGAAAATTCTGGCTTTGGGAATGATTTTCTGAGGGGCACATTTTCTGGAAAATTCTGAGAACATTTTCCCAGTACCCGGAAATTTACGGGGATGGGGGGATTTTTTTCCGGGTCTGAGAGATGAAAATCAGGCGCATTTTCCGGAAATTCAGAGAAAATTTTTCCAGTACCAGGAAAATTCCGGGGATGTGGGATATTTTTCCAGGTTCGAGAGATGATGTAATGTGCAATTTCTGGAACTTTTGATAATATTTTTCCACTAGGACCCGGAAAATTACCGGGATGATTTTTTTTCAGCTTTGAGAGAGTCGTCTCGTTACCCTGAAATCTCTCAATCCCGAAAGTGCTCTGCACCAATTGTTTAGGCTAATGGAGATATCACAGTATAGGGTGTCAAAAGTTACAAAAAATATTAAATGTTTTTTTGAACAACAGTGATGAACTATGCTAACTTTGAATCAGTGGAGCAGCCTCCAAATTCAGGGCACTCTTGTTAATGTGAAGTTCATTCATGATGACCATCATCTGAAAATGATTAAGACAGCATCAAACGTTAAACAATTATAATTCCACAAATAAAGCATAACCAATACAGGCATATATATATATATATATATATATATATATATATATATATATATATATATATATATATATATATATATATATATATATATATATATATATATATATATATATATATATATATATATATATATATATATATATATATATATATATATATATATATATATATATATATTTCATGTAAATCCACAATGAAACGTGATAAGATAAATCTTGATAAAATCACACGGAAAATATATATATATATATATATATATATATATATATATATATATATATATATATATATATATATATATATATATATATATATATTGGGCTAATGAAATATATATGGATCCTCGTGTTTCGAAGCCGGATTTGGTAAAACGTTACTCTGACCACCTACGTGATACGGGTAGTCCCCATTAGAGGTTCACGGCGCCATAAGCTTGTTGAACAGGCTTTGTGTGAAATATATTGACAGCCGCACTCTTTTGACTTTCTCCTCCCACACCATGATGTCTAAACACAGTAGTTAGTTGACCGAGTTGTAGACTGAGATGTAGCAGTGAACAACACACACGGTAGCGCAGGACACAGACTGAACGGATGTAAACAAACCCCACGCGCCAAGCGGCGCACTTGGCGCGGAATTTAACGGAATCTTGCTTGACTTAGTGAACTAGTTTGCTAAATTGAGCGAAAATAACGGAAATTTGATTTGGTGGAAATTTCTATTTAACAGAAAGGGGTGGCTTGAATTAGTTCATTAAATAGAGAAAATACTGCATTGCTTCATCCTTAACCCTTTAACTGCTATCATCATCTTTGGATGATTTACTGAAATCTTGCCATTGTCATCTTAAGACGATTGGCATTTGGGGCCATGAATTTAGAGCTATGTGCCAAAAATCATACAAAGAACATAAAGTCGATGATTGGTAGATACTAGAGTGAAACACATGGCTGGTGGAGCCTCAAATTAACTTGCTACAACTTGCTATCATCATCTTTGAATGATTTGGAATTATTTATGCCTCATCACTCTCCTCCTGTTGTCAGTGGCCCCACACCTATTATGTCACAGCCTGTCTTACCACCTACATAAGGGTTTACCTCCTACTTTGCAGCACAATCCACTGCTGCACCACCACATCCACGTCATTTGTCATCACAACCACTTCTTGAAAAAAAAAACGGCTTTTTTTTGTGGTACAGTATTGCATATGGGGTACCTGTACCCCTGATTTCCCAAATGATGCAGTTGTTAGGTTAAACCTGTATCCTGCCCTATTTTGGTCAAACCCAACCCAAGGTAAACTAACTTAAACTTATAGCTGTCAATATTCAATGTCTTTAAAGCCCCCAAAATAAAAAAAATTACCTGGTTTGTATTAGGGTGCTGGTCATTCATCATGAGTGACATATCAGGAAGTTGTAATGGATCTTCCATGACTGCTTCTTGCGATGTGTTGTTTTGCGACCTTAACTCAACATCTTGTATACGACTCAGCTGGTGCTTGATAGTTAGCTCCTCAACCTAGCAGTAACAAAAGGAAAAAAGTATAATGAGAAAATTATTAAAAACTAAAGTAAAATATATAAAATGGTTTAAGACATTTAATACAGTATTTTTTCTTATAGGATGAGTTTAAAACTTATAATGGTTGCTCTCTTTTTGCTGTCAAGGCAAACTGAGCATATTGGTACAGATACAGTATACAGTAGTCTGGATTTACGTGGTTTTTGTTTACGTGTTTGGTCATTTACGCAGTGCCTTGCCAGAATGAAATGTTTTAAATAAGCGGTAAATTTCATCATTTACACGGGAAGCGGCGCGGGCAGGGTGCGCACAAGGTCGTCCAGTCATCAAAACATTACCGAGTTCTTCATCCGCCACCCACCACAGCCGGCCCAAGTCAGTGATAGTGAGGATATGGACTTTGAGGGGTTTGACAAAGAGGCCCTGCAAGCCTCTGTGGTGGATAGTGATACAATTGATACAAGTGACACAGGTGAGGGCCAACAATCTGCCCACTGCCTTGGAACCAACCCCCCATGCCTGTGTGCCCAGCCATCTTTTCTACTAACATAAGTGTTAAAAAACCTAATATTATTGATATTTCTCTTAAATATTAATTTTGTGTGCATACCATCATAAAATTAAGATGTTATTTTTACTACAACTAGGTATTGTGTCGGAAAAAGTGGAATTTGGGGGTCGGCCCAGTCTCTATTTCAATTAATCCCATATGTTCTGTTATTTCGTTTAAGCGTTTCTCGTTTTACGCGGACCTCCAATGGTTCAATTGACCGCGTAAATGCAGACTATACTGTACAGTGACCCCTCCGTTAACGAACTCAATCCGTTCCAGAAGGTCGTTCGTTAACCGAAACCATTGTTTCAATGGGTTTTTGGGTAATTGGTTCCAGCTCACCGAAAATTTCCTAAATTCAACAAAAATGGTAGAAAAGTTCACTTACTTTGAGGTGCGTATGTAGAAGGCTCCTGGATGATGATGATGATGATGATGGGATTTAGAATGGGGGTGGAGGAGAAGGAAGAAGAGAAGGCATTGGGGTGGAAGAGAAGTCACCCCATGGCGCCATTTCACCCATAAAATTTTAGCTCTCTGGTGTAATTCAAGATTATTTTCTTTAAATCAACACTGCACTGCATTATATATTGTCAATATATAAAATATATTTCAAAATGACCAATAATTTGCTTGGAAACACAGAAAAAAAGCGTTTAGTTGAAGAGAGTCTCAAGCAAGATGTTACCTCCAGTGAAAACAGAGAGAGACTAACGCCTGTTTGCTGTGTTAAGAGGCTGGATGCCGCGCATTAAACTAGTCACTTTACCTTCAATTATGTTCAATAATTGTTAAAATGACTAAAAAATTGAATATTAAACTTTTAAAATTATTGAATAGTATAAACTTCTTGATATTTACTAAATTAGTAAGGAATTTAAGCCCTAGAACCGATTAATGTACTGGCGGACTGATACTAAAGCTGGTTGCCCGGTCAGTGCAAGCGAAAACATGTTGAGGTCGGTTCGTAAGAACTTCGTTAACCGAATTTTTTTTCGTTAACCGAATTGAAGATCCTTATGGAAGGCAGTTCGTTAATCGAAATTACGTTAACCGAGGTGTTCGTTAAACGAGGGGTCACTGTACTTGTTTTACAAATTCTTACTCTACAATATAAAGTTAACTAACAGAAAAATGTGAAAAAAAGGACCAAATTAGAAATCCCATTTAATGACAAAGTCTAGTCTAAATGACTTGCATCTCATTAAACCATGTCTATGGGCTTAAAACTAAAGAATCCCCTTGACAATCGTGGTTGGGACTACAGGGGGTCCCTGATTTATGAATGTCCGGTAATACGAGCGAGGTTCCATAAGGTAAATTATTTTAAGAATCTGTCATAAGTATAACTGGTTCGTAGAATTTACGTACAAGAACTAGTTTGCATGACATAGAGGGGAGGCGGCAAGATGCCACATGCCTTGAGGGAGCGTCAGTATGCTTTTACATGTGTGATCAAGTGCAAACTGTTGTTTTTTGCTTATTAACTAATTTTTGGCCCTCATCATGGCTCCCAAATGCAAACCTGATGCAAGTGATAGTAGTGCATCCAAGAAAAGGAAAACAATTACAATGGAAGTGAAAGTTGATGTAATTACGTTGGGCTTCAGTCGGTCAACGGACGGAACAATTTTGAAAGACAAAAACAAAATTCTTGAATAGGTAAAAGCATCTACACCAATGCACTGAACTGTGATAACAAAACAAAGAATGGATTGTTAATTGAAATGGAAAGATTTTTAGTGATATGGGTGGAAGATCAAAATCTGAAATTTCAGAACCAATGGCAGATGATTTCAGGCTTATTGAAGGATTATTTAAGTTTAAACAGCTAGATACCAATACAGCAAGTTTCACCAAGATTCATAGAGATATTACTGAATATCTACAATGCTACAAAGAGATTTATGACAAAAAGAAGAAAGTTTCAGTTCAACCATCCTAATAAAGCCTCTGTCCCTCCTACAAATGCCCACCTCTACATGCAAGCCAGCCCCAGGTTTCAATGTAAGTGTTAAACTTTAAATTTTACTTTCCTTTACTGTATTTTGTCATTCAATTTCTTCTTTTCTCTTAAATTAAGTGTTTCGAGTTGTATAAAAGGACTTGGGCGATGATATAGTGCACATAGGGTATGTGCTCCGATTTACGTACATTTATAAGTTAAGAATGTCCTCAGGAACGGATCCCATCGTAACTCGGGAACCCCCTGTACCTGGTAATTCATTAACCCTCTCGTGCACGTTATAAGTTTTAAGTTACCAATTTCCCCCCAAAAAACTTGTTTTTATTGGCATAAACCATATATCTTTGGCATCATAACTGTTTGCTCTGCAACATAAGCCCCCATCCCCACAAAAAAGAATAATACAAATATGTAGCTATTTTTTGTAACGTCTAATAAAAATGAAAAAATTGCACACCAATATGTTTACAACCTCATAGCTCAAAATTGTCTCAGCCAACTTTGTAAGTACAGTACTATTGACGATTAGAAGTGGAATTTTATGAGCTTTCCAATGAAGCAATAAAATTTCAGATATGACCTATAGTTTTTTGAGAAAATAGCAAAAAAGTTTATTCTCAAATGATAAAATCTATTTTTTATATATATTTTTTGATTATTTTTGTGCCTATGTTTTATATCGATATAAATTATATTGCATCTTGTAGCCAACACTATAACAAAGAGAATGGTACTGAAAAAATACAAGTACAGGGTAAGTCAAGAAAATCATCCTCTTTCAGAGACTTTTTTTCAAGACGATGTCACTATTACGAGGTTGTAAAGCCTGATACAGTAATGGCTTCTGAAAACTAAACACTTTCCCTGTAAATATGAAAACAAAATATATTGCACAACTATCACTTCACTTCTCTAACACTAAAAAGAAATTATTTCAGGGAGTACGGTAAGCACTGTAATCCAGGAGTTGAGGCAGCCTGTACGGAGTGATGGAAATTTAAATGGACAAGGCTCACACTCACGGTCTGACTGCTGAGATAATACAGTCTTCCCTTCTATAGGCCTCGAGAGCTGCCAACTAGTTTATACGATAGAACTTACTAGCTATTATGACACATCAAAATTTGATGCAATTCTGTTGAAAACTTAATTTTTTGCAAATTTTTTAACGTTTGGTTAACCGATTTGCGTCACCGTGAAATTGGTCTTATAATGAATATGACGCGAGTGCGAGAGGGTTAATTAAACTATGGACTGAGTGAGTTTTAATAACCCATTATAGAACATGTACGTACTGTACTATTGCTGTATCATACTAATATTATTATTTTTTGTATTTAAAAATACAAAAATATGAGCAATCAGTGAGTGAGCAATCCTTGACAAAATTGAGGAATGAGGGATAGACAGTGTGGTGATGGGCTCTCATGTGTGTAATTGGTCAAACTGGGTATTACGGGTATGGTTTGGCCAAGACTACTGACTGGCCAAGGCCACTGGCTGGTTTTTCATTTATGTGGTGGGTAGGTCTGAAGGTATGGGTTTCTCTGTTTATCTCCCAAGACAAATTATGTTTTTTTGGTCCTTTCCAGAGACTTCCATTTCCACTTTAAGATGCCATTACAGTATACAAAAATGATATCGCAGTGCAAACACATTAAAACATCAAGGAAATTGTGATAAGGGCAAGCAGAGATAATAAAAATAGCATTGTAATACAAAAGGAAGCTAATACAGTACAGTATTAGACTAAAACAGTAATCTTTTACATGTGTCAGTGAACTCATGTGACCTGTCATCAATGATGTTAACGATGTTAATGTTGAAGCCAATGTTGACATGTATCTCCCCATGTTTGTAGTCAGCCAATGTTGAAGATAAATTTTGACTCTTTAGAACCCATTAAGAGAAAAGGTGATCACAACCTTTAGATCAGTAGTTCCCAACCAGGGTTCCCCAAAACACAAGGGTTCTGCAAAATTCAGTAATCATAATAATGATAATACTGTAACAAATAAAAGCTCAAACTCTTTTTAGCTTGAGTTTGGCTTAAACATAGAAGTACTGAGACACCATAGTATTTATTTTTATTTTTATGTAATTTAGTTTTTATTTTGTTTTGATAAGTGGAAAGAGTAAATCAGGGGTGGCCAAATTATGGCCGAGTGCAACATTCACCCCACCCTAACATCCATGATATAAGTTTGGCCCTCGAATTTAAAGTATTTTAAAATTATGTACATTGGCATTATAAAAGATCAAAAGGATAATACAAATCTATTTTCACTTTTACTTTAATTCTTGAAGAGCCAATATTAGAATAATCGAGCCATGACTTGATTTTAGACCTGGCAAAATAAATGTACAGTACTGTACAGTAGTGGTAAGCTCGGAGCTCAGTATAATTGTGGATGAATTTTTATTTTACTTGTGCCTACCGCCATGGAATTATTGATAGTAATAAGTGTGGTTAAAAAATTTGCTTCAATGAGTTTGTGTTACCAACCATGCCACTCACAAAACCAAGCTGTGATGGAAAAGTGAGAAAAGATCCAGTGGTCGCTGTTGGAGCAGTATGACATCTAACTTTGTCTCATTATTTGTGCAAAAACAGGTACAGTACTGTACATACCTATAATGCCATGATACATTGTGTCGTCAATCTGTGGAAGTCATTTAATGTCATTAACAACCACCTTAAAGCAGTTTTGGTTTTATTACTTTACCATACTGTACTTGTTTATGGTACAGTACAGTATTTAAATAAAGTACAGGTCTGTGACCTAGCCAAATTTTTTACCATTTTCCAGTCATTCAGACTTAATCCCCCCCCCATCCATCAATAATCACAAATCTACACAAATGGCTGCAATTGATAAAGATCTGGGTTCATTAACTCAGAATGGCTTGCAATCAGCTATTAAGACTATAATTTCATTTTCAGTATATTCTAAAATTTTTATTACTGCTTTAACTGATTCTACTCTATGAATATCAATGGCATATGACCGATTCATTTTCTTATCTAGACAACATTTTCACCTGGTCTGCATGGACTAATCTGCATGTATCAGCCCACTATGATTTGGCCTATGGCTAATGCTTCTTCTCCTTTGTATTTTTGTTTTAATTTTCAATGCTCAATACTGTATATTCCCAAAAAGCTGTTTAAAACTTTTTATTGGTTTTATTTCAGAGTACCTCTTTATGCATTCATGCCATAATTCCTGATTAAAAAGAATTTACCTTGAGCTTATAAAGACTATTCATGTACTTATCAATCAGCTCTTTCAAAGTTGTTTCTTCCTTCTGAAGAACAATCAGCTCAGCTTTCTGAAGTCTTTCCTGATTCATCTGAAATTATATTATCATCTATTAGGTTACAATTGTCACTCAACGAATAATTATAGACCAGTGAGCCTGACCAGCACAGTGTGTTAAGTACTTGAGAGCATTATAAGAGATGCCATGATGGAACATCTACTACGAAACACCCTTGTAAAGGAGTACAGCACCAACACAGTTTTATGCGGGAATCTCCTGTTCAATACAGTTACTCGAGGTACTGGATGTTTGGACCAAAATTCTGGAACAGGATGGAAATATCGACAATATATACCTAGATTTTGCAAATGCTTATGAAGGCATACCCCATAAAAGGCTGAGAATTAAAATGGAAGGGTACAAGATTCGGGTAGTGTCCTAGCGCGGTTCAGAGACTTTCTGCATGATTGCAAACAGTGTGTGGTGATTAATGGTACGAAATCATCATGTGTACCCATGACAAGTGGGGTACCACAGGGTAGTGTATTGGGTCTGTTGTTGTTTGTTTGATTCATAAATGATTTTTTATGTTTTACTATTTTATTTATTTATTTATTTATTTTTATTACGGGGAAACGAGTGATATGCTATATAACTGTAAATGACCAAAGTTGGCTCGGATTTTCCATTTTTATAAAAAAAAAGTAAAAAAAAAAGAGAATCTGAGGCAAGTTTTGGTGAAAAATTATTATCAAATTCGAATGAATCACATGAAAACCCATTGGAAAAAGCTAGGTTTTATCTCAAAATCAATTACTGTGCTACCTAACCTGACTTAACCACCATTGTTCAGAATATATATACAGTACTGTAACTGTATTACTTAACCAAGGGAGGCGGATTGGAATCCCCCGGCTGGTGGGGAGGCTCTGCCCCCATGACCCTCCAACATAGCTCATATTGAAGCAACCAACCTAACATAACCTAAGCAAACTAACTTAACCTAAGCAAACTAACTTAACCTAACTGAAAAGTCAGACTATAGTAGTGCATGTGTACAGCAGACTAGTAACAAACATACAAACACACAGGAACTCTCTGAGGATGCAGGAAACATCAACACTGGATTTAGACAATATTTGATGACTTCCTAACAAATTAGTATGATTTTCTCGAAAAACTAATCATTTGCAATGGAAACGTTACTAAAAAAAGTTGTTAAAAATGATGAAACATACCTAGAACTGGACCAAAAAAGGTAATTATTGACGACTGACCCGTGGCCAATTTTTCATAGAAAACGAGTATAAAAACTCCGTAATTCTCTGTTTTCTATAGTGGACACTGTCATAGTTTGTGCAAATATGTTAAAAAGTGGTTATTTCTAAATTAAACCTAACCTAACCTTAGTTGATATAAAAACAAGCAGCAGAAGCATTGTTATTAGACCTCATTTTTGTGGACGTGAGAGCAGCCGTCCATACCGAACGTTCTTAAACATACACTGAGCATCAACGTTGATCAAGTCCGGGCGGCAGAGTTTTTAAATACATCAATATCATTGGCTGTTTATATCCTGGGATGAGACGTCACTGCCGAGAAGACAAAGTAGTGCATGCCTAGGCACCTAATTATTTACCAAATAAAACATTGCACAAGAAATGGTGGTTAATATATAGGACTAACCCGTGGATGAGTTATTTGTATTACTGTATTGTTTATTTTCTTACTTTATTTTCATCAGTGAGTTCTGATATAGTAATCATTTATTGTGCAAATGTTTCGTTTTGTAGATATTAGGCACCTAGGTACACACTAATTTGTCTTCCCGGCAGTAATGAGGCTGTACTCTGCTGTGGCACTTTTCCCCGGACTCGCGGCAGTTTCATTTTCAGCATGACGTGTGAAGGTTGTCGCTGGTCTTACATGGACATAATTTGCGACTTTAGGGATAAAGACAACGAGACCCTTCAATTGTTCAAAGACCACGGCATTGTTCCTTTAAATAGAGACTTTCCATTGTGCTTTCAAACCGGAAAGAAATTTGTTCATCACTTCTTCAACGCAATGGCTCGATGGACTACATAAGCGCCGTCGTGGCCGCATGATCTCACGTCCAGTACAAAAGCTTCAAATTACACCATATCATAAGTTCTTTCTGTTGAAATGGGGGGGGGGGGATCCGGGAGGTTAGGTTAGGTAAGGTTAGGTAGGTTTGTTTGGCGCGGTTGATTAGGTTTGTTTTTCATAATCACAATGGTTATCAAATCAGAACTCACTGATGAAAATAAAATAAGAAAGTAAACAGTAAAACAAATAAGTCATCCACGGGTCAGTTGTCACTATTAACCCCCAAAAAACATTGGAGGACATTATGGACAACTTATACAGAATTACCGAATATTTATCACTTTTCCTAAATGCGGTGACATGTGATGGGATATGGTGTTAATAGTACCTTAGTGACCTGTTAACAGTACCTTAGTGACCTGTTAACAGTACCTTAGTGACCGTCGCCTTCCTTCACTTGACTCTGTTTACACTTGGCGTTGTCTCAGGCAGGTGTCACTCCTTAACACTTGAGAAACAATATCCAATATTCAAGGTATAATTAAAACTGAATTGGTTTTTATCTAAAGTATATCAAATAAATAGATACTGAACAATGTCATTATTCAATATTTTTATTCGACACCTTCTTAAAAATGACATATAATTGTATTATTATAATCAAAACAGTTTATTGATTATTTTAAATAAATTAAATAAAATTTTGTTGAAATTTATAATATATACACAATAAATCTTAAATTATCTATTATCATTTTTAGTCACAGGATGTATATACCCTAACGACCAGTCAGTGTCACAACCATAGTAAAAACATGGAAGAGGAGGAAGCCACTTCACATGGTAAACTAATACATTGTTTCTCCAAGAATTACCTATTGTACACATAATACTAATTAAATAATAAGATCATGATACTTTATTCTTCCAGCGACGTGCATGTCAGACCGAATCAAATGAATTTGCTAAGGTGTAAAACGAGTGTTGGGTTGTCACTAGGGCCTTCATCTCCCCCGCCCCCACAAATCCTCTTACTTGGGAATTACAAGACATAAGAACTTTGTCTGGTGTGCTGAGACTTCAAGGAGGGTGGTAAGCAAGAGATGAGTGACCATTAGCTGAGACATCACTTATAATTATGACCAATCAATTGAGACCACTTAATTTAGTTGCCAGGAGCTGAAACATCACTTATAATTATGACCAATCAATTGAGACCACTTAATTTAGTTACCAGGAGCTGAAACATCACTTTGTGTCATGATCAAGAACTGGGATATCTTTTGATTAATATTGACGATTGATCTGTGGATGAGTTATTTGGTTTGCTGTTTATTTTCTTGCTATATTTTCATCAGTGAGTTCTGATATGATAATCATTTCTTGGGCAAATGCTTCGATTGGTTGATAATTAGGCGTCTAGGCTCGCACTACTTTGTCTTCTCGGTGGTAATGCGGTCGTGAAGTCTCATCCCAGGATGTAAACAGCCAATCATATTGACGTATTTCAAAATACCGCTGCCCGGGCCGGGTCGGCACCGACGCTTAGTGTATGTTTAAGAACTGTTAAGTATGGGCGGCTGCTCTCTTGTCCACAAAAAACGTAAAATTACACCATCGTAGTAAGTTCTTTCTGTTAAATATACCGGGGGGTCCTGAAGTTAGGTAAGGTTAGGTAGGTTTGTTTGTTTGGTTAGGTTGGTGAGGTCTTCTAACAATGCTTCTGCCACTTGTTTTTCATATCAACTAAGGTTAGAAGTAACCATTTTTTAGCACATTTCCACAAACTACGTCAGTGTCCACTATAAAACACAGTGAAATTGTGGTATTTTTATAATAATTTTCTATGAAAAATCGGCAGCTGGTCAGTCGTCAATAATTTCCCTCCAGATTGATACACATTACATTATGACTTCTAACTGTGTTATCAGGGGAGGACTTATAATCAGTCTTGAGAAGTTTTATGATGTTAAAAGATCTTTTGCACGTAACATTGGAGGCTGGGAGACTTTACTTTAAGTTAGTGACAAAAAAAATTGGGAGTGCTTGGCTGCTCAAAGTCACGAGATGCTCTAACTTTCTTAGCCAGTATTTGTGCATTTCTAAATAACAGGCACATCTCCACTTGTCATGCCATCAGTGGGTCCTTCATATCTTCTGCTCACCATGTTGAATGCATGTTAAGCACAGATTTTTCGGTACTGTATTAATTTAGTTTCGTTCATCCAGGGAATCTGGGGGGAGGGGGCGTCTGAGGCAGTTGAGTTAGATATAGGTTAGGTTAAATTAAGTTAGGTTAGGTTACATTAAGTTAGGTTAGATCGGTTAGGTTACACTAAGTTAGGTTAGGTTGTTTATGTTATGTTTGGTTAGAATTGTTTGGATATCTGAATACTACAAGGATAACTTGATTTTAGCTTGTGTACATTTCAGTGTTACATTTACTAAAAATTAGGCCAAGTGAACACCAAAATTTTTAGTGCCCAAGTGACAATTTCAGAGTACCTGCGGTAGAATCCAAATACTGTACGTACTGTACATGTACGGTACAGTACTCATTGAAAGGGTTAAATGAGAAAGCAAATTCATTAAAGTCTTATTATCTCTGGATATCAGTAAGTATTGAAGAGTTTATTCAACTACCTTTTACAACTGATGCGTTTTGACTGCTGGGTTTCGTCAGGCTATAGCTTGTTGGTACATAAATTGTGGATATGTATACGTATATATATTTTTTTTTATTTACCCTTCTCCATAATTATTGAAATTAACTTTACTAAATTTTCCATTTCAGATGAGAGTCAAGAGGAGACAACTGAATGTGCAGGATGCATGAACATCATCGATGAAGATGAGTTCTTCTCAGCTCTAGGGCAAGACTGGCATACAGATTGTTTTAGGTATGAATTGTGTTCTTATTCTTGAAGTGTAAAACACAGTTAATTCATCAAAATTCTATTCTTTTCAATTTATTTGTGATATATCAATCTGATTGGGTCATTGACCTGTGCCCTGGTGGACTAATCCTGTAAAAAAAAGTACTGAATAGGTGATGACTTGATATTTATTCATTCAGGGGTACTGTAGTGTGTGTGTGTGTGAAGCTAAACAAATTATATATTAATGTGTATTTCTCTTGCCAGAATGAAATAGTTTGGATTTAGTTCACCTTTTGTGAAATACTGCAGTGTGTTTTCAGATTAATTCTTATGAAATAGCTTATATTTTCCTAATCTTTTGAGAAATAGTGTGCATTTAGTTTGCTTCCTTGAGATTGAACCTTTCCTTCTGTGTTGCAGGTGTAGTGCCTGTGATGTAACCCTAAGCAGCTGGTACTTTGAAAAGGATGGTCTACTCTTTTGTAAAAATGATTATTGGAAGAAGTATGGAGAGGCCTGCCAAGATTGTGGCCAGGTGAGTTGGGCTCAGTAACTTTTTAATAGGCCTGAGAAAGGCAGTGATTAAAAAAATGTGATAAAGAATTACTGGGTACATTTCTTTGACTGTACAGCATATATGTAACAAAGGTGATAGTCTTTCTGAATCTAATAAATAGGAGTTAAATATAAACATGCAGTATAATGAAGGTACAGCTGTTAATTCATGTTCTGAAAATATATTTCAAGTTGGTCTCATTTATAGATGGAGATGTGTTCTGAGGTAATTATCAGTGTACAATATTTTTGATAAATTACAGTATACAGTAAACTTCCTCTAATCTGGACTAATGGGTGGGGAGAAGCCTGTCTGGTTTGGCCGAAATTTTGGGTTGGGCGGGAATGTGTATTATCTGTCTATATTGTAAGGTGGAAAATTCCAGAGGATGGGGCATTTTCGACTCGACTACTTGAGAACACCGAAGCTACTGTGCGGTAATTTTTAGCCTAGACTTCGCACCCATATAAACAATTTTTTTAGCTGCTTCGGGTTTTAACATGGAAAAAATGAAATTTTCCTCGGTCTCTTTTACTCTTTCGGCTGCTTGGTTCTAGTGCTCAGTATAAATGTACGCCGAGTCACCAAGCAGTTCGTGTTGCCGGGCGCTTTCACACATCTGGCATTCATGTGTGCTGCCTCAATTGTCACGCTCCGCTCTATTCAAGCCTCGTGCCCCCATAAATACAGCTCCTCCCCGACTTACGACGGGGTTAGGGACCCAAATCCAAGTTGTAAGTCGAAAATGCTTGAATAATACATAGAAAATCTAAAATGAGTGTCTCTTTTTCTTCTCAGAACCACAAAACTCTCACTTTTAAGCTTGCCAGCCATTTTAAAATGAATTACAAACGAAAATCTTGTCAGTACACAGCGTGATCACTAACGTTGGGACTCGAAAATACGTAATTTGAAAAATATTTATACGACTGCGGCAGTTGTATGCCCGGGTGGTCGTAACTCGAGTAGGTCGTAAGTCGAGGAGTACCTGTACCTGTGATTAATTCTCTTTACATTTGAAGGGAAAAAAAATTGTTCCTGGGCACAAGACTGCCTTATTCATTCTCCGGTAGAATGAAGGGTCAAACTTTAAGAACTCAGTTTATGGCTGCAGTGAAGAATCAAGTGACTCGTACTTGAATGGTTTCCTTAGTAGGTAGACGTGGAGGTTGTGGTCTGGCACTTGAGGTAATGACCAGGGGGTTTGAATCAAGAGAGCTATTTCTGGGTACAGTTTGATGTACAGTCAGCAAAAGGAGGATCTTCATCCCTGGTCTGATGGCCTTCAAAATGACTATTGGTAGGGTTGGTTTTTTCTGATGTGTGATGCATTGTGTGGAACTAATACGGTATATCCTGTATATTATGTACCTTAACGAAAAACAGACACTTAAATTATAAACATTACCCTGTACTAGGTTTTATTACCCACTTACGAAATGTCTTCTGCTATAGGAAATGAGTTGTCATCTAGGAAAATCACATATTATGAGATGAAGCGAGGTTCCCGTAATCCTCAGTCTTATGAGAAGTGTTTTGTTTAGAGTAACACTATTGGATAAAACATTAAGATCTCATTTAAGAGGAAGAACAATATAAATAGCTACCTTTTATGAGCCATACAGTATATCACATCAGAGGATGAGTTGCTGTAAAGAATTAAATACTGTACGTATGTTATGAAATGAGCTTACAAAACCTCTATTATAACATATGGTAATAAATCATGCTCACTGCTTTATTTGTATTATGTGAAACAAATTGTGCACACTGACAATTAAACACCTTATAGAAAACAGAAGATAAATACTAACTGGCAACTCGACATATGGAATGCAGGGTTACCAACATACAGCATAACTCAAGAGCATTTGTCAGAATTCTGAGTCCAGTGTGTCATATTGTATAACACTGAAAAGGTGAGATACCTTTTTTGCTGAATGTACCTTTAAGCTTACTGGCTTGTGAAGCAACCACAGAACTGAGGTCGGGAGTATGGATCTCAAACTCTGATTCGGTTAGGCATTTAGTCATGGAGCAGTCTTGCACTGATGCAGATGAACAGTTTATTGTACTTGCCTCAAGAATACAGGCAGTCCTCCAAAAAGTGAAGGTTCTGTCAGGGTATTCTGACAGATACTGTACAGTAGGTTCGGGATATATCGTGAGATAGGGTTCAAGGATGTTTGCCATATACTAAATCGCGATATATAATTATATGTAATCAATGGGAAAATAGGTTAGGTTCTGGAGGCCAATAAAGTGACTAAACTTTACATAAAATGGCACAGTCTAAAGTTTGCAGAATATAAATTACATTGCTGGAATCCTTGCAAGAAAGCAAATAATTTTATTAAATACATCATATATTTTGCACAAGAAATAAAGATTTTAGTCCTTAAACTAAAATGTATTAATTAGTACCGGTACTAAAATTTTTATGTCTATTGCGAACTATAGCATGTTTATATTCAAATTAATCACTCTTACAAGAATTCCAGCAATATTAATTATACTGTATTCTCTTAAGTCAATTCATTGATATTTTATGAGAGAAAAGGGTAAACTTCCCCTTTATAACAGATAAATAAATACCACACTAGGTAACCTTTGTCTGTTCTCCGGCCCAGCTGTCATAATAAATCACCTCCCCCCTCCAGTTTTGGCAAGATTATTTGTCGTTTTAGGCTTAAAGTTTTCATCATATATTTTGCAGAAGAGGCAAAAAAATTTCAACTCGTATTTTGGAGCCATTTAGGGGATTTTTAGGAGAGTGTCTGACTTTATATGGTTTTTGGCTTTATGTGAGGTCCCAGGAACATAACCCCACGTAAGTTGTGAGTCTACTGTAAATAAATTTATCACTATATACTGTATTGTAAAATTTCGATTATTTTGGTAGTAGTGGTGATAAATTTGAAATATTTCCTGCCCTGATTTCCCTCGTGAAAAAAAAAAAATTATCACTATATATAAAGGAAAATGTCGATAATTTTGGTAGCCACGATATAAATTTTTTTTTTGTAAAGTCTCTATATATCCCGACCCTACTGTACAGTATATCATGCAAGATACTTGAGGATAATCCTTAGGCCATAAAATGAGATACAGTATCTTGGTTAAATTTTTCTTATTTTTATTTCTTTTTGTTGGCAGATTATCACTGGTCCAGTCATGGTGGCAGGAGACCACAAGTTCCACCCAGAATGTTTCATCTGTACATCATGCTCTGCGTTTATTGGTGATGGCGAGTCATATGCTCTTGTTGAGAGATCTAAGTTATACTGGTAAGCCAAGTTAAAATGCTTCCATGAGAATGTTCCACACAGGGTTGTTATGATTTAAATCATGTGATTTAAATCAGAATGAAAAAATTCATGGTTTAAATATATATTTTTTACCAATATTTGAAATTTATGTTGTTTCCTTTGAGATTCATTGTGGTAGAATAGCTACAGTGAATATTATACAACTATTTAGGATATAGGACAGAAAGTTATTATATGTTGTACTGTACTACAGATACAGGGGTATACGTTATTTCACAAATACGATGTTAATAAATATAGGACTGTTTTTAGACATCAGAGTATGTATGGCACTTTATGTATATTTTATACCTCAAAAAGCCAGTTTCAATGTATGATACAGATCATATGAGGACTGCTGGGTTCTGGTATGTTACAGGTCTAGCAGTCTTTGTCCAGAGATATGGCATTCCAGTTGCATTTCAGTTTTAGATATTTTCAGTTTTTGAATGCTAAGGTCTACTTACATTACAATAACATCGGCAGGCTAACTTATACATAAATTCCTTGATCTAGACATCAAAGGAGGCAGTGCATACCATAGGGGCATTTGCATAAAAATTAAATTTCCAGATGATTGCATTTAAATGTTTAAATTATTTACCACCTTGTACGCAACAATAGTGATATGCATATAGTAACAGTTTTTATTTATTCTTTTTAACATATATAATTTGTTTCTTTACTTGAAAAAGGCTAAAATTTGCATAATTTCATTAAAAAAAATAAAAAAACGACTCCTCCCTCATCCTAAATTCAATACAGGTACAGCATAAAAGTTTTTGCAAAATCAACATAAATGTGTCATTGGATACTCACTCTTGCTAAAGATGATTCCCAGTTGTGGTGAAGGGTTTGAAATACATCTGGTGTATCTTCAGTAAACAAGATGGGATCATCTGGGCTAAGATTATCGCAAGAGTCTTACACTTGGGATGATCTCTGGTTGTCGATAATATTACACATTCACTGTTGTGAAGGATATACAGATACTGTAGTATGAGTGCAACCTGATGGGAATAGTGTCTCCAGTTGCTGCTTGAATGGCTGAGCTAGGGGTTGTGGCAGTACATGGACTCTTGTCTGGTTGATTGTGTTGTGACTGGTACTGCTCTCTGGAATGCCCAGACTTAACTCCTGTGTTCCCAGTTTGATACTGCTACTCATTAGAACAAATGGGATTCTCAGTACCAGAAAGGCATATATTAGCCATTCAGGCATCTTCAATACATGGGGAAGGCCAGGGGAACAGCTTGGTAGACTTAACTTGAAAATGCCACATTGGTGTGTATTGTACGCTCCTGTGGTACAGTATATAATAATAATAATAATAATAATAATAAAAAACGGTTTATTAATAGAGTTGCAGCCAGTGGCTGAAAATATACAGACTTACATTTGATTTAGACATAATGATATAATATGCATTGAATACATTTACAGGCCTGTACAGTACATAAATCAGGAGTTGTTTATTATTTTAACAATAGATGGGATGGTGCTGTTCTTATATCTATCGGTGCGGGCTCTTATGGGCTGAATTATGTGATGCCTCAGATGTGTTTGATGCAGTTTTTCTGCTTATACCACTGCTTCCTGCCTCTTGCATTTAAGAAATTTTTATAGTAAACATAAATTTGCCTAGATATTCTTCAATACAGTACTTTAGGTTTTGATGGGGTTTGGTTTAATCTGTCATAACAATGTACAATACTGTAGATAGGGCATTATGTATATTTTAGCAATGATTTTTCTCTCACCCACTAACACCACTGTTATTTGCCACATACTGTAGTTGTAGATGGTTTAGTTGTGGTTATATACTCTAGGATATTTTTACAGTACAGTACTGTACACATGATTTTCTTTTTGTATTTTTAAGTATTTTTGTTGAACACTTAGAAGTGATGTGTGAACATAAGTTTGTGGGTTACAGGTTAAGATGCCTGGAGATAGCAGCAACCAGGTCATCTGACTGGCCCACCAGTAATGAAATTTTTCTCCCAAAAGGAGTACTTTTCAGTACATTACTTCACTTAAAACACAAAACTTAGAACTTTTTTTCACAAAGAATGGAAGAAAAAGAAAAAAATATGAAAACATCAGAAAAAATGTTAAATGCCAAGAATGTAAAGATTTACCCCAGATGAAGCTTTTTGAGATTTTTTTTAACAAAAAAGAAAGATCAGATGAAAAACTATGAAAATAAACAAATGATGTTAAACATTCAGCCTAGGGCTCTAGTGATATTCATAGTTCGTTTTTGCTTTTCAAAATGCCTTATCATATCTATTTTCACACCTAAACTATAACACTCTTCCTTTTTGTTCTTCTCTCATCTGTACATGACAACATTCCTATTGTACTTTATACTTGTTCACTGTATCAAGTTTGTGTGGTTACATTTCACCATTTAGTCATAATTAGAGGCAATTCAGAGAAAAAAAAAATGGGGGCAAATCTCAATTTATTACATGGGTTTCTATGGGAAATTAATGGATGCTTAACATATGTTCAGTTAACATTGACTGCATTGATGTAAAGTTAGAGTACAGTATCTTTATTCTTTTACCTAAGATAAGTAGTTATATGCAGTACTTTAATACAGTACTCGCATAACTATAAGGTCTGTTTTAAAAATTGGTTTTGGGATGTTTTTGATCGACCAGTTTTAAAATCAAGGCATTATGACCAACTGAGTACATCACACAGTGTAAATGATTAGGTTTAGTAGTTTTTAGATACAAAGTATCTATATTTATACTACATATACAGTATAGATTAACACACTGACTTATACTACAGGTTGACAACCCTTTATCCGAAATTCCAAAAACCGAAAAGCTCTGAAAACCGAAATTTTTTTGGAGCAATTTTTTTTATTTATTTATTTTTTTTTGGGGGGGATAACTGCACCCTACACTGGGTCACTGACCCACATCGGGGCCTGGGGGGTGAAAATGTAATAGTAATAATAATAATAATAATAATAATAATAGTAATAATAAATAATGATAATACAGTAATAATAATAATTATTCATAGTAAATAAAATTTTAATAAAAAATACACAAAAATAAAATAAGAATGATAACAATAATAATAATAACAATAATACTGTAATAATAAAATAATAATAATAATAATAATAATAATAAAGATAATACAAGAATGAAAAAAAGATCAAAAGTGAGAAACACGACCTACAGACCTCTGAATTATTATTTGTGTGTGTGTGTGTGTGTGTGTGTGTGTGTGTGTGTGTGTGTGTATGTGTGTGTGTGTGTGTATATTTTAGCCCCAGGCCCAATGTGGGTCAGTGACCTGTGCCCGGGTGGGCTGATCCCTGTAAAAAAAAAAAAAAAAAAACCTAACCATTCTGAAAACCGAAAAATTCCAAAAACCGAAATGCATCTGGTCCCAAGGATTTCGGATAAGGGATTGTCAACCTGTATAACCATCTGGAAATTACAGTATGGTGTACTTGTATTGATTACCTAAACATGTACAGTGTATGAATTGTTTGCATTTGATGCTGATATAATTCATTATATGGAATTGTTATTTTTGTTTAGTAACAATTATTTATCTTTTTGTTTTAGTGGACTGTGTTATAAGAGACAGATGCAACCATTAAACAAGTCATCATCATATACAAAGAAACCTCACAGTATCCAGCTTATTGGTAAGTTTATCTAGATTGATATTAAATGTTCCCCTGTTGTGTCAATTTGCTCAATAATGATACCAGATACCTATAATTCCCTATCCCTCTACTATTCTGCATTTTTTTTATTTAACAAAAGATTTGCTTAATATATTGATGTGTTTTGTGTGTGGTTCTGGTTTTCTACTTATTTCTTTGGTTGTTCACATGTTGGCATTCACAATTTTAATCCAATTTTTGCTAAAGTTTTGTAGCTGTTCTAACTAGGACTAGAATAGGCATTGCACAATTTTAGACATCAGACAAATGTTGGGGGTTACTCTTCATTGATGAAGGTACTAACTAAAAATGGGAGTTTTGTGTCCTTACTTTTCTTTTCTTTTTAAACACTGTATGTAACTTCTTAAGCACCTTAATTTTTTCACTAATCCAGAATTATCAACAGGGGTAATGACTGTGTCTTTCCATGTAACTCTGTCTAGGTATCTGCTGCACCCACTTTTCATTGCATTTGTGAAACAACTACAGCTAGACCCCGACTTACGACGGGGTTAAGGACCCAAATCCAGGTCGTAAGTCCGACATGGTCTTAAGTCCGACATAGATAAAATTTTTTTTTTTTTTTTTAATAAAAATCTACAATGAAATACAGTACAGTAAGTAATAAATAATGAAGTACAGTGAAAAATAATGAGGAATGGATACAGTACAGTGAAAGTAATAAATAATGAGGAATGGATACAGTGAAAGTAATAAATAATGAGGAATGGATACAGTACAGTGAAAGTAATAAATAATGAGGAATGGATACAGTGTGACAGCACTTACCTTTAATGTAGTCAGCTGAATGCACATGGGGCCCACATAATTTTCTAATTATACATGGAGACTACATTAACTGGAAACGTTTCGGTATAGAAAATGCGTGCGTCATTTGAAAAAAAAATTGAAAAAAAAAATGGTCACAACTGTGGCGGTCGTAAGTCGAAGCAGTCGTAAGTCGGGGTCTAGCTGTATTACTGTATTAGCTTGTTTAATGTGGAACACCACAGTGTGCACTGCAGCTCTTGTTGGCATTGAATACCATTGTCATTATCATCACCATCACATTGCTGGTATTGGAAATATCCTTGAATATTTTTTAGGAAAACCTCATAAGGTAGACTTTTTCTAGTTGCATGGTAATAAAATTTCGAGTTCTTTTAATAAGGAAAATCACAGGCTTAATTTAATTATACATCATTGTGTTTATGTCATAAGGGAAACATTAGGGCCAAGGTTCATTTTATTGGTAATAGTAATGTTTTTTCAGAGAGTTGTGGAAGCTATATGGTACTGTATACATTTTTGCTTGTACAGTTCCGTTCCGAAGTTCTTTATATACCTGCGGTAAAGGGCACATAACCTGTCACACCCTTCTTGGACATCAGATCACTATGTCGACCTTACCACCAACATACAGAGTCGAACTAACAATGGAACAGTTTTACTTGAACGAAGACTCGTCAAAAAGAGGTGCGAAGGATATTAATATGAATATTAGCCAACATAACTGCTGATGGATGATGAAGATGTGTTAATATCCTGCTTATGAGAAGAAGAAGACCATTGTGATAGGAGTATTCAATCCAATATTAGAACACAATTGGGAAATTGGCTTCGAGTGAACACTATAAGAAGTACCGTATATACTTGTGTGTAGTTCGAGTTTTTAAGACCAAATTTTTACGTAAAAAATTGGGGGTCGACCTCTACATGGGTAATAGTTTCGTTAGGTTGAATCCGTGCATGATGGGAAGGGCGAGGAGCAACTTTTAGCTTTAGACATGAAAAACATTTACCATTTATTGCCAGTAAACAATGGAAATGTAAATATGTACCAATTAGTAATGAAAAGCTGTGCAGTGCCTTCAGCAGATGAAGCTCACCAAATTACAATAGGCTAAATTACCTTACAACGTGCTTTCAGTAGTCTATGTTGAAGTTCTTAGCACAGGCAAACTTATCATATCATATATATATACGAGAGCAAATTTCTGCCAATTTCAGCTTTCAAGAGTTTTTCCGGCAGTAACTCAATGGTGTGTCCACCCGAACTAGAGCTACACGCTATAGTGACTCTCAGTCAGCAGCAATGGCTAGAAGACAAGACAGGAAGTTTCCTGCTGCAGTAATAATCATGTTGATGCTAGAAAAAAAGAAAGCAAAAACAGAAAAGAAAGTGTTGTCTAAGGCAATGGGTGGAATGACGAGTTGAATTGGGCACTAATAATAGGCTTGTGAGAGAATTACAGTTAAAAGAAACTCAACAACTCTGTAATTTTACGTGCTTGTCAGCAGTTCAGGTAGAAGTGTTGGTGAAATTGGTTGGACCATTAATTTTCAAGAGATGCACACGGATGAGGGAAGCCATTACAGTGCACGAGTGGGTAATGGTCACAATAAAGAAAATAGTCACTCTCAAAAGTCCTGTCAAATGTCAATACATAGTATTGGTGTTCAAGTGGTTAAACTCAAATAACTTACATCAGTTGCTTCAATTAATACATTGTTAATTCACTGTCAGTAATCCAATAACCATACTAGTTAATTAGAAGTGAAATACACCCACAAACAGGGAGGTACTACTGCTTGGGAAGATATTGGAAGCATAATGTATTGTCTAATGGTAGACCCTGCTGCCACATGGCATCACAAAAATTGTGATCAAGTTCCTTGTTGCTGATCTTATTTTTTGCCTCATTTACACACAATTGCAGGGTCTCAGTTGTTTCTCGTACTGTTGACAACACAACAAACATATATTGTTTCTTAATTTTGATATTTTTTTATTTTTTTATTTATGGTTCTTTATTATTATTATTATTATTATTATTATTATTATTATTATTATTATTATTATTATTATTATTATTATTATTATCATCATTATTATTATTATTATTACCTGTATTATTATTATTATTACATTTTTGCCCCCGAGGCCCCGATGTGGGTCAGTGACGTGTGCCCGAGTGAGGTAATCAACCTAAAAAAAAATCATCTGTTGGCCTTGAACATGACTTTTTAGAGTGACTGTACGCTTGACATTTGAATTATACCTATTGATATATTTATGTAATTTCCATTCAAATCCAAATCACCTTTCAATAACTCTGTCGTGAACTTAGTTCGTATAGTTGAGAGTTACCGTGAGAGTTGTGGGCTAGCATGAGTCCACACAATAGCAAACTCGCAGACAGTAGCACGAATTATCTGACAGTTACTCTCAGATTCATGTCCATTTGATAGGAGCGCTGTTGACAGCACTTTACTCTCAAATGGACACATTCCTTAAAGTTGGCCAGTATTCTCATTACTTGATAATATCCTTCCCATCTCTTTTTGATGTGTCTTCATTCGACTCAAACTGTTCTATTGTCAGTTCCACTCTTGTGTGTTGGTGGGAAGTTCAGTGGAGTGACCTGACATTCAGAAAGGGTGTGTCCTTCACTGCGGGTGTACAACGAACTTCTGAATGGAACTGTACATTAGTGTACCGTACATACTACATTGAACTTTTAGTTTTCAAAAATGTTTAATTTCATGTGGTAGATAATATTTTAAGTTTTTGTTCTAATACTGCTTTGAGCTTACAGAGTATTCTGCTGTTACTGACTGATTTGAGGAAAAACAGTTGTGATGAAAAATATTTTCTGTTGTACAGTAACTTATTCGAGTGACATCCAGTTAAGTTCTCCTGCTTAAAGTGCTGCAGAGTTTATGGTATGTTCATGGTATATTATTTATTGAAGAAGAAATTGTTTAAATAAACATTATTCATGAGTCTGTTTCACTACAGAGTTACCTGCCAAGTCTGATAATCAGCGTAGAATCAAGCTTAGTGTTGACTCAAGAAAGGGCTTCCCTCTTGCAGGACTCAGTAATTACAGAGGTCTACGCATTGCAGAGTAAGACTACATTTTTGTATTAGATTTAGATTTTAAACAAGGGATATTTTACAGTCCTTTATGTACGGTTTGTTATCTTACAAATAAGCATCTCTTAAGACTGACCAATGGTGCTCTTTCAGGGAAAAATCTGTCCAATTATAAGCTGTTTTTTGTTAATGTATTTTGAATGAAATTATGTCAATAAGAATTATCTTTTAACCAAAAATGCTGAGAGCTCAGTACAGGGGTATTTTAGACTGGTTTACATTGGAGTACCTGAAATATACACTGATGTGTTTTGCCGATGAAACGATTATGTTTCTTACTTTCTTTAGCCACTTGGATTCGTATATTGATTCATTCTTTCCAATGCTACAAGGAGGTTTGTTCAGAAGGAATATTTGCTGTAAGCTTTAGTCTTGCCAACATAAATTATTTAAATTGAATGATTTCTATATTTTTGCACTTGCAGTAACTTTGTTCTTTCAACATTTCATTGCAAAACTTCAAGGTTCTATATAGAAATGTCTTGAAATTGTATGAATTACATATTGTGCTTTTTAACTGTTCTTGGGAAATGGGGAGTTGTGTTTTCTACCTTGAAAGTACACACACTGCCAACCCCCCAAAATTAGTGCTCTATGAATTAGGAAAGCCTTCACATTTAGAGTAAAATAGAAATGACATAATGTATTGAGTGAAATTCAGTGAAAAATGTCATCCATTGGGCTGAGGCCTGGGTGAGACAAGATTTTCTGTGTGTGTGTGTGTGTAAATAACACTTGTAGGACATCGGTTAGAGATGATGTGGCATGAAATGTAATTGAAAAATTACTACATAGGTTGAAGGGTGGGTGAGTACAGTTGGGTGGGCCAGGTGAGGTGAGGTTATTGGTGTTAAGCCACAAGTTAGTTTTTTAGGTGTGTGCAGGAGGTAGTGACCCTACCTTGCCAGCTGAGAGAGAGAGAGAGAGAGAGAGAGAGAGAGAGATTTTTTTTAATTGTTGAATTCTGTGTTTGTTATATTATTTGTGATAAATAGTTAATTGCATTTTGATATGCTTATTTTTATTGTGCATGCATCAGTGTGTAACTGTTTATGCTTGCACGCATGTGTGTGTATACTAATTTGCACATTTAAACAAGTTTATATCATTGGAAATTCAAAAATATATTTTGAATTTTTATAGGTAATAGACTGTTTACATTATTAATTATTCTTGCTCCCCTCCCAATTTTGTGTAGAATAGATTAAGGGAGTACAGAGAACTCCAGGGGAAAAAATAATGTAGGGTGATTCAAGACAAATATAGAAAGAGACAAGAAAGCATGTAGAAATATCAAAGTACAGCATGCCCTTAAAATTTGCGCATTTTAATTTGCGTACCTCGATTATTCGCGGATGACACCCTGGATGTACCCAAGAATGTCTAAGGGTAGTTTTAAAGTTGCTGGCATTTTTGCTGCCGGGACAGGAAGCCATTCATTCTAGAGACAATAATTTCTTTTACCTGTACTGTATACCAGGTATATGTGTGTGTGTGTAGCCACACACATATACTGTATATACAATGCAGGTAAAAGATATAATTTTCTTAAGGGCAAACACATAAGGGAATATTCATTTCTTTGAAGGGCATGCTGTACTGAATGTTTTCTGAAATCCTAAAATTGATCTAAGCATCCACATAGAATCACAATACTGTACTCCATATCTGTTTACATTTCAGTATGCAGATTTAAAACTGGAGTGAAAAAAATCAGTTGTGCAATAAGAAATATAAATTAATAATCTGATAATTATGTACAGTCCTAAACTATCATCTAAAAGGCTGTATAAAAAAATATGCTAATTTACTCACAGGGAATCAAAATATGTGAAATCATCACATAAACAAGAAAAATGGAAAGAAATTATGAATGGAAACAATCTAATAATAAAGATTGATTTTATTTGACTTTATCCAGCACCTCTCAATCCCCATAGGTGCTGGATAACTGGGATTCTACTTTATATGTACTTGAGATAGGTGGTACTGTATTGTCTACTGAAGATAAACAAAGGAAATTTACAATAGGAGATAAAATGACCTGGAGAGTCTTTGAAGTTAACTGTTATATTGAAAAGTAACATCTCTTATAGCTTGAAAAGGAAATAATATGATTAGTGTGTTCTACCAATGTTGTTACAGTGGGGTATGCTATAACGAACGGATCCTACTACGAATATTCCTATAACGAACGGTTTTACCTATAAAATTGAGAATGCTATAACGAACGCAACTCCTACAACGAACGCGGATGAATACCGGACTATTTCGCCTGGCACATGAATATTGTTGTACCGCGACCCACAACAAGAGCGTCAGGCGCCATCTTTGTCTCATTGTGTAGCCAGTGCACCACTGTTATTGTTGAAATTTCGTCTTTTGATGTGGAAATTCGCGTTATTTGTATAACTATTTTGTTATACAAGTATACAATTGTAACAATGAGTCGTCCAAAGCGAGTGAGAAAGCTAATAACCCTTGAAACTAAGAAAGAAATTATAAAGAAACGTGAGAATGGAAGAAGCATTGCGAAACTTAGTGATGAATATGGGATGGCTAAATCGACTATATGTACGATTTTGAAGAATAAAGAGGAGTTAAAAACTGTGCAAGTGGCTAAGGGAATCTTTAGACTTAGCAAAGCAAGGTGTAATGTGATTGAAGAGATGGAAAATTTACTCTTAGTGTGGATAAAGGAGAAAGAAATGGCAGGTGGTAACATTAGTGAAGCTATAATTTGTGAGAAGGCTAAACAATTGTTTGAGGACCTTAAAGCCAAGACTCCCAGTGGAAGTGATAGTGATGTGCCAGTGTTTAGGGGTACCTGCATGCTGAATAACACTAAGGTAAGATAAAGTACCGTATTTTTTACATTTTCCACAGAATTTTTTCAGTGTTAAGCGGTTGTATTTGGGGGCCTGGAACGGATTAATCCTATAACGAACGAATGCTATAACGAACGAGGTTCTGGAACCAATTACGTTCGTTATAGCATACCCCACTGTATATGAATGTGAAACAGGTTGATTGAATACAATAGCTCGGTGAAACTTAAAAAGATTTTTGCAAGGCATAACTCTTCAGAACATTGGTTGAAATTATTTGGTCATATCTCCAACTAAAGTACAATATGAGAAATTACTTGAAAGGCTAAGAAACTGAAATGGTATTGAGAAAACCAAGGCAAGAACAGCAGTTCAGTATTTGATCCTCAATTGATTCCAAGAGACAGAAAATTACCAAGAAAATCATCTATTGGACGAGCAGATGAAATCAGGAAGTAAGAAGGTTCTCATTGAATGTGGTGGGGATGAGACAGAAGATTGTGGACACATAAGGGGAGACATTCATCCAGCATTTGGTTGGTGCAGGCATTTAGCAATGGTTATGTTTTGTGATAGGTTGTGTTTATATTACAGTATAATCTCGGCAGTCAGGACACTCGTGGGACTTCAGCCAAGTGTCCATTTAAGAGTGATGTCCTATGAATATGGTTATAAAACACATGCAGTAGTTTAGAGCTAGCTTTGAATAGCTAGACATGAGCACTTTATACTTTACACTTTGATTAGGTTCACTAGCAATTGCAGGATTTCACTTTCATGTATTGCATTACCATCAATCAATGAGCAAGATGTCTACATTCCTTTAACTGATGTTATGAAGCACAGCGGAGTTTTACCTGTACTGGACAAGGAAGCTATAAATCAGTGGTGGGCAATTATTTTTGATGGAGAGCCACTTCATGAATGGTGGCACACTTCGCGGGCCACAGGTTAACAGCGACGAGCCAGTATTGCTGCTATGTCCACCCAACTTCCAAAATTGTCCTTTCTGTAATTAATAAGAATTTTTTTTCTGATTGCCAAATGCAGTGGCGAGCCACAGAAATAATTTGGCCCGCGGGCCGCGCTTTGCCCACCCCTGCTATAAATCATTTAGCATTTCAGCAGTCATGATTCTGTATCAAAAGCTTTGAATTGCTACCACAACACCACTTTAGGAGCACTATCCTTGCACCATGTGGTGCTCACTTCACTACCATCTGGAGTTCAGTGACCTTACCAAGGCTTTACTAAGTATACAGTCTCCCAGTAAATATCCCTGCCCACTGTGCTTTACCCTGATTGATCTGGACTCCTAGTAACTTACCATGTCCCTGATTATTGTACAGATGTCAGTCTCTCCTACCCCATCCTATGGTCATAACCATTGTCAAGGTATGGCAGTAGTCACCTCAGTCCAGTCTTTGATAGTAATGTTTCCCCCACCCATTTGACGACAGACCTATATCTGTACCATCATTTAAACTGATATGTTCCCAGTTACCTGGTAATGCTATGATTCAGGGCTGTCCAGAACACTGATTATTGTGACATGTGGTGTTTGGGATTGAAAGACATGACTAAACTATCTCGTAAAATTTTAATGAACTGCACTTAAGTGATGTCCTGGATATTGAGTCCTGATTTCTAGGCTCCATTGTACTTTTATATAGTTATATGTACAGGTACATATAAAATGTTTATTAACAGTTTGTTGCACTTGTTCTTGGTTTATATATATATATATATATATATATATATATATATATATATATATATATATATATATATATATATATATATATATATATATATATATATATATATATATATATATATATATATATATATACACACAGTATATATATATATATATATATAATATATATATTTTTTTTTATTATTTTATTTATTTTTTTTAACTATACCTGTACTACTGTATTATGAATATACAGTATGTAGCATTTATTGACTAACCTATTTCTCTCTTCCTCTCTAAGCCAATAGATGAGTATAGGGAATTGATAATAATCACTACAGTATAACTAATTGAAGTTATTATAATGTTTCTTAGATATTGCTTAATTTTCTTCTTTGCTGGTTAGATAATAAAGCTCTAAAGGACATGTATTGAGAATAAAACTTGCTGTCATAGACATCCCAGTAACCAAGTTCGATAATGGATTGTTTTGTTGAGCCAAGAATTTCTTAAGACTGTTGATAATGAAACGGGTTTACTAACAATAATCCCTATGTTTCAGTGTTCCATCACTCAAAGAAAGGTTACAACAGTGAGTATATTAATCCAGATGCTTTATACACACTTATTTTCCTTTTGTAGCATGAAGTTGATGTAGTGTAGAGTAACAGAAGTGTGTATTGCTGTGTAATACTGTACTGGTTTATGCACAAGTGTTTTAAAGTGACATGTAGTTCATATTTTCATGCTTTGCAGAGGTATGTTATGGATAAGATTGGACCCAGTTTTCAGTAATATTTGAATAACTAAAGTCCACAGGGTCCTGTCTATAAACATTTTCAAGTACTGCATGCATGGACAGTTACTGAAACACCCTGATGAGTATTTTTCTCAATTCTGAAAACCAGGCTTATTTGCACCCATGGCTGTACGTAAATGTATCTTTGCATGTACACTTCTCAAGCCAACCTTTCTTTTTTACAGGTTATCTACTGAGCATTATCATAGTACAGAATGTGATCGTAGCTCTTCTAGGGTTGAACATACGGTATGAAAGTTTTTACACTAGTTAATGGAATGGCGCTTGTTGTGCTGGATGCATTTGGTAACTTTTATTCTTTTGGTGATTTTTATTCTGTGGTCTTATTTTGTTGTACAGGCATCCCTCGTTATACGAACGTTCAAGGTACGAAAATTCACTTATATGTTTTTTTTTTTTTTGGCTAAATTACTACCTCTTTTTCATGTTGCAAAAGCTTCCCCCGCTTATATGAATTTGGCTCCCCCCAAAAATTCTGATCGCACGCCTCCAGGAGTCAGCTGGGGCGGCCACATCCCCCTAGCTCCCTCCCGATCAGGCTAAAGTAGGAGTTACGGTTATTTTTCAACTTGTAATTTTGGATATACAGTATAAATATAACTTTTCATATTACAGCACTTTCATTTAGTTAATGCACACACAATCCTACATACAAAATGTAAAAAAATAATTATCATAAGGTCAAAACATAAAGGGAATAAAGATTTTTTGTGTGTGAGAATGGAAGCATTGCTAAGGGTAGGCAGAGGTGGTCGGGCCGTGTTGCTATGGCAATGCTTGAGGGCGGCCACATGTGAAGCAACCAGCTTCTATGCAAATTGTGCCACTGGCAGCTGTGTTAAACTTTGATTTAACTTTTGCTTAATAGTTTTAGCTGCATATTTTCATCTAAATTGTATTTTATTAAGGTTATTCATGTGTTAGGTAGTAAATTACATTAGTTGTGTATTATTTATCACTAGTTAGGTAGTTTTTTCTTGTTTAGGAATAGATTTTTTAATTTTTTTTGTATGATTTTGTTTTTGTTTTTTTGTCATTGGGGAGCCGAACTCTGTTTTTCCCGTTCTGTTATTCGAGACACAAAAATTCACTTGATGAATGTTTTTTGGAACCTAACCCATTTGTATATCAAGGGATACCTGTATTTATTTGACTATGTACTTGGATTTTATCTTCATGCTGAGAAAAATGCTTCAAAATGTTATATGTATTTTCAGATTACTGATGTACTGTAAGCTTTTATGTTTGCTTGTTGCTCTTGTAGGAGATGGTGCTTACCATGTGTGTAGCTAATATTGGTGTAATATTTTTTTCTAATTGCCATCATTTACAGCTGATTGTTTTGAAGTTTCTCATTCAAAATGATAAGCTAACTTACAGCAGAGGAAGTAAAACTACAAACTTTGCCTTTGCTCATAATATGGCATCTTTAAGATGTAGATACTGTATTTAGTTAGCACTTACACAAAAAGGCAGTCATGTGAAATGTGAATTTTTAGTGTACTGTATTGATAACCCCACAATAACCCGTGTGATATGTGGATAATCACAAATTTTATAACTGTTGCTATGCTGTGTCTGTTTAGTGTGAATTTGCTGACATTTCTTTATGTGAATGTACAGTACAAACATTAGTATGTAAAAGCATGTTCTTTTGTGAACGGCATTTAAAAGAAAGTTGTAATTAATCAAAATTTACTTGATCCAATGAACAACTCTAGCAAATGTGTGCTTGTTATTATGCTGAATATTGTTAACCTGTTTACAGAAACTCCTCGGGTTACAGATTTCTGACTTAACAGATACTCTTCCCTAATTCCCTGAATTTTCTTTTGTATATCGCCCTTGATTGTCATGCAAAATGATACTAAGAGTACACCTGACTCACTATATGTGAATTTGCAATTATGCAGGGACTCTACTTCTACCCACAATTCACTTATTGTGAATTTTTTTTTGCTATTATTCGTTCTGTGTAAGATATAAGATTGGAAAAAACAGGGGATGAGGTGGTCTGTGAGATGGCATGTTGCCAGTTGTCTTATTTTATAGTTTTATATTATATTTTCCTTTTTTCTAAGACACATTTGAATACAGTATTGTAATAAATTTTCCACAACTCTTATAGCATTACTGTTGACATTTAGTGTTTCTTTTTTATGAAAAAGTGCCAGAATTAAGGTTAGGGGAGCTCCATAAATGGTTGTGGAACACATGCCCATTTTCGCCATAAGATTAAGAAACCACTTTATGCAATTTCAAGTTATGCAGGGATTTCACAGAACGTATTCCTAGCAAAGCGACGGTAAGGTGTACAGAACCTATTTGTAATAGATCTAGAGCAGTAAATGAAAGTAAATCAGCAGTATGAAGGTGGAAAACTATTGCCATGCTCTCACGTGAACTTGGTCTCACTATCTCAATCGTACACAAGATTGTGAAGGACAGGGCATGTGTAAAGGGACATGTGAAAGGCTTGGTTCCTTTAAAATTCACTGTAATAACAAAGCAGCAACCACTTGTTATTTGTGAGATAGAGATGAAATTACTATCCTAACACTAGTTTTGTAGTTACTTAATTGTATATACTGTATGTACTTATCTTTCTTTCCTATGCCCCTATTGCTACTTTTTAATTAATAAATAAGTATTGTATCATGTAAGTATAGTAATTGTATATACAGTACAATATGTGTACTGTACTACATTTGTTCAATGCTTATATACCAATGGAAAACTCAATTACCTCCACATGAACGTACCAAGCTTGATAGTGTGTGAAGGCTCAGGTAAGACCTGTGGCACTGCAGTGCCATAGTCAGGGGTGAATGAATGGACATGAAGCAGTGAAATTACTCTGTTTGCAACAAGATACAAGCAATAAAGGAGGCAAACCGAAAAATGAACTCTCTAATACATGTTATGTAGCATTGTTGTGTAGCCACAAATGAGTGACTAGGACTGTACTACTGGGAACTGGCAAACAGGGTTATCCATGGTTTCATGGCCATGACTACGGCGCTGCATTACCACATCTCGTAAATATGCCCCCACACACACCAAGGCCATGGGACGTTCATGTGGAGGTAACTGCATCTTTACCAAACTGTATAGGTTCAGAATCTGATTGAGCCTAAAGATTTTTAAGTTAAAAGGTCCACGGTCATGATTACTATAACCTTGTTGATTTCTAACATTACAAGGAATAGTACAACCTACATCAGTGTTCATATGACCACTAATATAATTTGGAACTTACCCTTTAATTCACTAAACTTAATTACTCATTACTCATTTGTGTTAATATGTTTCACATGCACATATTATTTAGGTTTCGTTGTCTTGGAATTATTTTTTAAATTCCTGAGCCATTTCACTTTGGATATTAGTGAAAAGACATTGGAATCAAATGATAAGAGTATATTGTACTGTTTTGGTAATATTGCAAGTTTGAGGTAGGTTTAAGAAAGCTCCCCCATCCTCATCTTTATGGGTTCTATATCTGTGGGAACATATCTCGTCAGTGCTTTAGTCTGTATCAGATTTATTACACTGATATGTTTACAATCATTTGCTGGGCTGATGTCACTTTGAAAACTAATTTTTGTTTTTGTTTTCAAAGTGGAGTTATTAGTTTTAGGAGATATAGTGGAGTCTTGATAATTCACAGGTTAGGTATCAAATGACAATCTGAAGTATCAAATTGCAAATTACAGTTTAATTGATTTAAATAGAAATAATATTGTGCATAATTCTTAAAAAAAATACAGTAACACACAGAAATTGTACAAAAAGCAGTTCTATATTACATAAACTGCTCCTTTCTTTCTCATCATGTAAGTTGCACCAATGCACCAACTTGGACACATGCAGGTAGGTGCACAGCTGGTTGTGACCACACTACATCAACAAAGAACCAGGAATTTAATGCCATACAATAACTCTGGGGTTGAGTTTGGGATTTTTTTTATTTATTTATTTTTTAATTTACATATTATTTTTCCCCCCAAAATATTAACCACCTACCAAATGAACCTAAATAACATAAGGGAATTATGGTGAATTTACATAATGTTGTAGTAAGGAAGTTGGATGTGTGCTCAGCTCAGGAAGGGGGAGGGATGGGATGCTCAGTCTCCCCCCCTCCACCTGGTCAGCAAATGATATTTGCTGATTTGGCTATTCGCGGCTATTTTGAGACCCAAACCCCCGCGAAATTTTAAGGGTATGCTGTTCTATATTTATTTATTTTTGTATTGTGATAAATATTGGTAACATGCACACCTACAAAACATACCTTGATGTATCTAAATAATGATTGGAACAAAGTAAAAATGAGGAAAAGGAGGTAAGTACATCACAGTGTGGGTGGCAGTGATCACTTGAGGTCTTCACTGTGTGGCAACAGCTATGGGCTTTGCCGTCTGCCAGGTGGTAGACGGAGTGTTGAGAAGCGCTCCAGAGAATTGGCATGTTTTTAAAACACATGGAGAAGATGAGAAGACAGCATTTATTAGTATTTATGTTTTGTTTGACTGCAGCTGAACATGTCTAAAGATAAAAGAAGTGTTTTGTTTCTAGTTGATATCAACAGTTCATCAACTACTTTTCTTCACATATGGCATCCACAAGTCTTGGCAAAATACAAGGAGCTTTATTATGTCTGGGTAAAGATTCTCAGATTTATTCCCCCCAAAGAAAAGTTTAGTTTTAAAACTGATATTCTAAATATTACTTTAAACTTGATTATCCTTCTATTAGTAAGTCCTCACTTAACGTCATTGTTACGTTCTTGAAAAACACAACGTTAACGGAAAGAACATGAACGGAATCAATTTTCCCCGTAAGAAATAGATAAAATACGCTAGTTTCGTTCCCCAGCCTCCCTTTGCCCCATAAAGTACATTACATATACATAAATTCAATGGAATTTTTAGAGAAAATAGTATATATTATACATCCAAAAAAATGAATAAACTAAATCATTTTGTATTGTACTCACTGATGGGCGGAGGTGGAGCGAGTGGGTAGTGGAGAAGAGGAGGGTGGCGAGTCACTGAGACCCGGAGGGTTTAAAACCTCCATTTTCATATCAAGGCTAATGGTCTTACGTTGCTTCTTCACAACACTAGCATCACTAGCACTTGATGGGCACTTGGAAGCCATTTCGGATGGTTACAGTACAGTATTTAGAGCAAAGACGCTTAAACATGCACGTACGCTGTGGAAGCCTAACAAAGACTGGGGACGCTGTGATGCTCCGCGAGAGAGCATAGCATGCCAAGATGAGAGAGGGCGATGCGCCATACAAAGTAGTTGTGATGACGTTAAAACGAATTGGTCGGGACTTTGTCGGAATCATGGGTATCTAAAGAATAGCGATGTTATAACGAAACAATGTTGCCGGGGGTAACGTTAAATGAGGACTTACTGTACATATTGTATTTTATTATATTCATCTAGTTTTATTTTTGCATCTATGAATTTTTTCTCAGGACAATTTTCAGTTATGAAAAGCAAAATTAATTTAAACTAATGTGCTGCATTGGTCTGGGATGATATGCATTTTGATAAAAGTTTTGGAAGTACAGTACTGTGCTATAACTTTTTTATTCATTAGCGATCTTTTTTTTTCCAGATGATATTTTTATAGTGCCTCACCCTTTGTGTTGCAGAATTGAAGCACTTATGCTACTTTATGATAATGTTTCCTGATACAGTAGACATTTTTTGGAAATAAAAATTTGTGGTAGCTTTGAAGGGATCTTGTTTGTTCGACAATGTCTTGATGGTGCCTTAACTAATTTGCTCTAAATTTTGACACTTTCTCTTGTATCATTCTTTTTTCTTGTTGTATTAATGTTTGTCTTGCTTACTATACTTGATTTTAAGATTGATTTACAAAGTGATATCGATTTTGCTCTTGTCTTGACTGTTTCCTTCTGTTGGAGATTATTAAATGGGTTAATAATTTTCAATATGTTACTGTTTTGTTGTATTATAGACTAAATATTGAAGTTTTCTTAACCCTTAAGCCCCGGGTTAGGGTGCTGCTGGCAGTACCCCGCACGCGTGGTTAAATCGAGAAAAAAATCAACATTTCCAAAAACAAAACAAACAAAAAATGACTGGAAAATAGGCGGACGTTCTGGAACGTCACCCGGGGCCTAAGGGTTAACAATGTGGGCTGTCTCTGCCTTAATCCTCCGTTGACATTCTAATCATTTAAACTTTGTACGGATTTCTGTGACATTTTATGAGAAGTCATTGGAGCATTTTAATGTCTTGTATTGATATTTGCCGTTTCAGTCGAGTAAGCTGAAAGAATTTGTGTAACATGTACATTTCCCTAATAAAGGAATTTTTAGCAAATTCATCAGCATCACATTTATGTTTTAAAGTAAAAAATCAAAATTTGTATTGTTGTTGAAATGTTTTAAAATGATTTGCTAACACTTATTGTGCAGGCTTAAGACTGTCAAACAAAAATATACAAAGAAAGATATGGTAATCTTCAGTACACCTTTGAGTATAACTATTTAAATATAGCATTATTTACTTTTTAGTTGAGTACAGTGAGTACAGTACTGTGTTCTTAATTCTCAGCATTTGATAGTGATGAAGTTAATACAGTACTCGTAAGGTGATAAACAAAATGGTCAGTTGTAAACCAACAGTGTTTATGTTTATTTGAGGCCTAACTGTAATATAGGAAATAATTTTGTATTATGAGAACATTTGCATTTTCAAAAGCTAGGAAGTTATATTTGCTGCTTTGACTGTTTTGTTGTAATTTTGCATGTAATACATAGCTTCTGAACAAGTCAAGGAACTCATTTGAAACTTTACACAAATATGCAGCTTGATCAGAAAATGTGTCACGTGTTAAATTCAGGAAATGTTTGTAATATGTTAGAGTTCAAAGATCAACTGGTTCATCTTTCAAAGAATTTCATTTGGTTCCACTGATCGCTTTTTATTTGTGAAATATGATAATTCAATACTGTGTATCAATTTCCATGAGATATGGATATAGGAATTTAGAAAATTACTAAGTCATTTAGCAGTTACACAGCAGACTAGGATCACATCCTTGAAGATCATGTTTACAAGCTTAATGACCAGTTATAAGGAGATCATATTAAAATTTCATATGGTATAACTGTTCAGTATTCCTTAGTGTCTTCTTTCATGAGATTTTTAGGGGAAACATCTCCCACAAAGTGAGTTTTCCAGAATATTACAAAAAATCAAGTGAATGTTTATGCATTATCAAATCTAATTAGTTCAGAATCATAATTCTTACCATGAGGGATACCTTTCTCTTCTTCCAAGCCTCAATGTACTAGACCACCACTCTGTTAGATACTAAGAAAATCCAGAGACATTAAATTCCTTCACTTTAGTTTGATTCAAACTTGTAAACATTAATTGCAGTCATGTTTACAGCTCACATTGTCTCGCAAATTTTGTGAGGTATTGCAACCACACATGTCGCGTTTTCTTTTGCATTTTTTAAGATTTCCTCCAATCATAGACTTTTAATGAATTGTCACTGACAATACTGAGGCTAGTAGTAATACTTGAATATTTACCATTAGTGTGTAACATAGTCCATACTATCATAAAAAATAGTACATTGTGAGAAAAATGCCGAAATTATTACATACAGTACAGTATATAGACAAGTCCGGAGCAAAAGCCAAAGAGCTAGTGAAAAATGCCAAGGAGTGGCAATTTGGCTGCCAAAAATGGAATAGGGATCAAATCACACACATATTGTACATGGATCCACATGCTCAAAGACTGCTGAGTCAGTGTAAATGATTTCTAGTAAGTTGTTGTAGCATTTTCTAAGGAATGCACTGTCAAAAATAAAGTACAGGACAATCTCTCCTCGACAAACAAAAATTTTGTCAGTACACAGCGCGATCACTAAAGTCGGGACTCAAAAATACGTAATGTGAAAAATATTTTATACGACCATGGCCGTCATATGTCTGGGTTGTTGTAAGTCGAGGAGAGACTGTACTGTGAAAGTAGTGAGTAGTGGTTGGAATTCCTCTAAGATGTATGTCCAAGACTGCCTTTACTACTTTTTTCCAAAGGTATGACAGTACAGCTACCACGGCTAAATTAGTAACCCCTGCTACTCTGAACACTAATGTTAGCACATAGGGTTTTTCGAAGGCTAAAGAAAGCAATAAAATGAGACAATCTCCAGTGGTGACTACTTTAATTTACTCTAGCAGCATCACTATTCAACACTGTATATACCTTGCCATAGTTTGGTTCATGGAAAAGGTTTGCATCTGCTAGGATGATGTTTTATTTTGTTGTGAGGCTTGATACACCTATATCACCCATCATTTACAAGTGAGAGTTAAGGTTGATAAGTTGACTTGAAGTTGTTGAAGTGGTGTAATAATAATAATAATAATAATTAACGGTTTATTGAAAGAGCATGGCAGCCAGAAGGCTGAAAATATACAATTACATAATTGGGGAATGGTTCTCTTGATTTACTAATGAAGTACAAGTAGCATAAGTGATACAAATATGATATATAATAATTAGGTGTTGACGATTTTTACAAAGGTTGAGACTGCGCTGTTCTTGTAGCAGTCAGTTCGTGCTCGTATGGACTGGATGCGGTTGGGCAGGTGTGTGGCCAAGTGGCCAGGACAATAGCTTGGGGCAATGCAGGTGTGCTCCATCCTTCAGGTTAGGTCAGGTGAAGCCGTGAGGTCAGGTCAGATCCAGCCACAATCAGTATTGCTGTGTTTTTGTGCTTTTCCTTCGAGTTGAAATTGCCACTTTTGTATATCACTTGTGGGTTAATGGTCAATCTTTGCACTGTACTGTTGGTGTGAGGATGTTGATAAATCCAGATGGGAAGGAGGAGATGGGGAAGGGGAGGGCCCGACACACCGGGCTGGCAGCTGTCTCCATGATCAAGAGACCACGGCCGCGTGAGCGGGCAGTGCCGAATACACACGTCCTTACCCTATGAAGGCTGAGGGAAGTGTGTGTGTGTGTGTGTGGAAAATATTATGAGAAGGTTTTAAGACTGCATGTAGGCACTCCCACTCATGACTGTTAATTAAACACTTTTAAGCAGTAATTTATATACAATTCCATATGCATTATACTATATATAGCTTTTAGGCATGTGGGACCAAAACATGAAAATTATGTATAATAAAAAACAATATTCTTTACATCTCAGGTTGGATTCTGCAGCAGACTTAATGTCTCTGCATGTTGGAGATCGAATTCTTGAAGTGAATGGAAGACCTGTTGAAGACCACTGTATTGCTGATATTGAAAACCTTATTACTTGCTCTCAGGATGTGTTGCAGGTTAGTGAATGAATATAAATAATTTTTGTTTTAGTCTGGTTATGTAAGGTATCTCTTGTCTTTTTCTGGTTATGCAAGTTTTTAGGACTGTATATCTTCTTCTTTTTCTTTTTCTTTTTTTTGCTGTCTTATTTGTAAAGAAAGACTATTCTTCAATTAGTTGTTTCTTCTTTCCTCATACAGTAGAATATGTGGTTTATTTTTTATTAAGGCTTGTAGTACCCAAGCAGTTACAGTGCAGTTAGGTTCCAGTCTCAAAATGATCTTTCTCATTCATCCAATAACTTAATATACTGTACTTTAAATACAACAGAATATTAAACAGTTTTAATGATAAGTAAATTTGCCCCTCACCTTTAATGGTGATGAGGATGATGAATTTGATTTATTGTTAATGTTGAAGCCAGAAGCACGAGGATTTGCCTGAACAATATGGAAGGTGTGGAGTGAAGGTGTCAATGGCATTGACAAGTGCGATACTTGCAGCAATGCTTGTTCTAATTTTTGCCATATTTCTTTTCACTGTAATTACAGTCAACTCATTTAGGCTGCAAGCTTTAGGTACAGACAATAAATCTTCATCCGTAGCAAGTCTGTTCAGTATCTCCTCTTTCTGTATTACAGTATAGTGAATGAATTTTCAGCTTCTTCACACATGTTGTATAAAGTCTGGCAAGGATTGCCAGTTTGCCCTCCAATAGTGCCCTAGTTGGCACCAAGAGGGGGTGGGGGAGGTGGTCGTGCCCAGGTTGATTTAATAGAAGACCCTTAATGGGTAGAAATTGAGTATGAATAGTGCGAGGGGTTAGATTATCTACAAAGTTGCACGTATATTGAGCAGTGGTCCTCCCCACCCTGCTATATGGCAGAGAGACATGGGTCACATACAGGAGGCACCTCAAGGCACTTGAAAACTTTCACCAACGTAGTGTACGTTCCATCCTCTGAGTTTGTTGGGAAGACGAGAGCAAATGCCAGTATTCTCGCTGACGCCAACTGTAGGAGCATCGAGGCTACCATTATCCATGAACAACTACAGTACATTGGACTGGTCATGCAACCGCATGGACAACAGTAGACTGCCAAAGCTCTTACTTTACAGTCACCTAACGAATGATAAATGTAATGCTGGCGGGTAACTGAAAAGGTATAAGGATAGTCTAAAGACAAACCTGAAAAGTGCCAAAACCACCCCCTCACCTGTGAGACGATTACTCCACACCGTAAAGCTTGGAGGAGCACCACACAAGAAAGTGTCAATACTTTCGAGTTAGCCTGACTGCATACTGAGGCAGACACGCGCCAACAGCGGAAAGACGCTGTGGACAACTCTGCCGCTCATGACGCTCCGAGTCCCACTGAATCACTCATGTCATGCCTTCACCAGTGCATTCGCCCCAACACTGGATGCAGAGGATGACATCAAGGAGGCTTTTTATGCCAATCTTGACAGAGTGCTATTCTCTATCCTCAGAGAAGAAAAGGTTGTGTTCCTTGGTGACTTCAATGCCAGAGTTGACAGAGATGCTGACAATTGGCAGGAAATCATAGGGAGAAATGGATTAGGCAAGTGTAATCCCAATGGCCTAATCCTCCTCAGCATGTGTGCTGCACACAATCTCCCTATCACCAATACCTTGTTTAGGCAGGCCGACAAGTTCAAGGGTTCGTGGCAACACCCACGATCCAAGCACTGGCATCTCATTGACTACATTATTGTTAGCAAAATAGATTGCCGTGATATCCTCATCACCCAAGCCATGCTTGGCTCAGACCACTGCGACATTGATCATCGAATCGTCAAAGCCAAGCTCTCGCTTCGTGTCGCTCCAAAATGGCAAAGGCAACAAGCCTCTAGAAGAGGTTTTAACACTAAGCGTCTGGAGGATCCAGCAGTAGCACTTGCCTTCAGAGAACAGCTCGAACATGGGCTGATAAACAACTTGACAACAAACAACCCAAATCCCAGTGCCGAATGGGGTATTCTTGACACTGTCACGACAAAAACCTGCAGAGAGACCCTCGGCTTGATCGAAAGAATACACCAGGACTGGTTTGATGAAAAGACCCAGAAATTAATGTAATCGTCAATGATAAATGTGCTGCTTCAACTCACTTGCAGAACAACCCTCAGTCTTGAACCAAAGCTAATACCTTCCGTAAGAAGAAAGTGGCGGTCCAGCATGAACTTCGCTATCTAAAGAACGACTGGTTTAAAATTAAAGCATATGAAATGCAAAAACTTGCAGATCAACACAAGCTGTGCAAATTTTTCAATTCCATTAAAACATTTTATGGGCCAATCACTAATGGCGCAGCCCCTCTACGCTCATCCAACAGTAACTCACTAATTAAAGACAAAGAAGGCATCCTTCAGTGCTGGAAAGAGCACTACCATTCGCTGCTCAATCGAAACACCGATGTAGTTGTCTTGACTACCCAGCAGGTCCCTCAGCATCCAGAGCTGACCCACCTCAACTATCCTCCATCCCTGGATGAGGCAGCTACTGCCATCAAACAGATGAAAAATAACAAACCCTCAGGGCCTGATGGAATCCCATCCGGGGTGTATAAAGCAGGAGGACCAACTGCCTTCACTCTCTCCTGGATAATATATGGGAAAAGGAGGAAATCCCCCAATCTCTTAAACATGTCTTCATCGTCAACATTTATAAGAACAAGGGAGACCGGTCAGACTGTGGCAACTACCGCGGGATCTCGCTGCTGTCCGGAGTTGGCAAGATTATCGTCCAAGTCCTCCTAAACAGACTTCTTCCTGAGGTGGAAAACTTCCTCCCAGAATCTCAATGTGGCTTTAGACCATCACGTGGCACCACTGACAAGATGTTTAATGCCCGCCAGATACAGGGAAAGTGCAGAGAACAGCGTTGTGACCTGTACATGGCCTTCATTGACCAAACCAAGGCCTTCGAATCAGTCAACAGGGAAGCCTTCTGACTGACTCTCAGTCATTTTCGCTGCCCACCAAAATTCATTGCTTTTGTGAGACAACTCCACGATGGCATGAATGGCAGTGTCTTACACAATGGCACCCAGTCTGAGTTCTTCCCCATGCAAACGAGGGTAAAGCAAGGATGTGTACTGGCACCAACTCTCTCTTTCATTTTCTTGACTGCCTTCCTTAATTGTGCCAGTTCCAATTTGGGGCGGGGTGGATACAGTACCAGATGAAGGGTCTTTTCAACATAAGATGACTCCAGGCAGGAGCAAAGGTGTCAGCAATTTCCATTGCTGAACTTTTGTATGCAGACGACCTCACCCTTGTCGCTCACACTGAATGGGACCTACAGAAAATCCTGACACCTACGCAGATGCTTATGCACACTTCGGCCTTGAGGTGAATGTTGGCCACACACGGTTGATGCATTTTTTTTTTTTTAATGGAGAGGGCGCCCCCTCCCCATTGTGATAACTGCCTGGTCCCATTGACTGTTCAATACCCCTTGGTGGAGTGCCCTAGTCTCAGAGATCTTCATAGTAAGCACCTCTCCCAATGACGGGGGGAGTTGGGTCTTACCGTCTCTCTTTGGTGTTGGGTAATGTTGGAGAGGATGTCCTCTCCATTGTGGAGGAAGCCGGTCTTCTACACAAGCTTTGAGTGTTATCTATTAATGTTTAAATGTTTTGTTTTTTATGAAGTTCTGTGTTACAGTATTTGTTACCTATGTTTTTTACCATGCATTACAGTCTCTCCTCGACTTACGACATATTCGACCTACGACAACTCGGACATACGACGGCCATGGTCGTATAAAATATTTTTCACATTACATATTTTCGAGTCCTGACTTTAGTGATCGCTCTGTGTACTGAAAATTTTTTTGTTTGTAATTCCCTTTAAAATGGCTGGTAAGCATAAAAGTGAGAGTTCTCGTGGTGCTGAGAAGAAAAAGAGACACCCATTTTAGAATTTCTATGTATTATTTTCGCCTTTTCGACTTACAACCTGGTCGTCGGGACGGAACCCCGTCATAAGTCGAGGAGAGACTGTATTTGATTTTAGTCTTTTAAGCCGTTATTTTAAATCAATCAATCAATCAGTAAGGTTAGCCTACTGCGAGCATGTCCCGGGTAGCAATTGTACACCACGAAAATGGGTGAATTTTAATCTCTCAAAAATATTATGTGTATATAGTTCGTCCCCTTACTGTTTGCATAAAAATTTTATTAAAACTTGAATTGTACTCGAGTCCAGTACATATGGTAATCATGATTGTAATTGTAATACAGTATTGTATATGAAAATGATTTTGATCATAATCGTAATAAGACTACTGTACTGAAACTAATGTAATCTTAGTTATATTGTAATTGCAATAAAGGAAATACTGTACAGGTAAACCTCTATTTTGCGATGGGATTAGGTTCCTGAAAACCCCATTGCAGGTCAAAATAAGGGGTTCAATGGGATAGGTTCCTGGTCAGTCGGACACCCTTATGTATCACCCAAAAAATAAGAACTCCTGCAATACTACAATCACTACAACACAATTAAACAACATTCACCGCATCATTAAGAACAATTCTGGTCGTCACATGTCTCTTCAAGGTTAAGTGGACTCTTAAGGTGAGTGGAGACATCAATCTGAGTCCCACACACACTTTGTGGAGTTCCATGAGTGGGGACTGGCAATGTAGCCTTCATCCTGGCTTTAAAGATGGCGAGCAAAGCTCTTGCCAGACATTTTCAGAGTTACACTGCTTACTTCAGTCACAAAAACATGATAACAGTACTAATGAAAAAAAAATGTAAGAAATGTTACGATGTAGGATCTCATGTTATTGACCTGCCCTGCTCAGTGTCAGGTGGAGGTGGGGTGGGGAAATAGTGGTATCATATTACTGACCTTCTGATAGAATGTCAGGTCACCCATTGTCAGGGTGGGGGATTAGTGGGTTTCATGACCTGAGGATGTCTTCGATAAAGACAAAAGCTAAGGTATTTTTGAGGCTGCTAGCAAAAACATGTTTAATAATTAATTCACAACATCTGCTCTAATTGTGTTAGAGAAATTAATTTGGTTCCATTGCATATATGGAGATTCGTTCCTGGTGACATTGTTTTTTACCTATGAGATATATACAGAACAGTACTGTATATGAAGGGTACAGGTATTAATAAGCACAGATTATTACAGTAACGTATCTTTACTAATTAATGAATAACAAATATACAATGTTGCATCATGAATGACAGTTCTAGTAGAATGAGCGAGAGGCAGAAGTTGGAGACACACAATGGGTTGGAGGGATGGAGGTAAGTAATATCTCCTTTAGTCGGAATCCCTCAAACGTGGAACTCTCCGATAGCTTGAATTAAAAAATTTCCGATACCCGGAAACTTCCGGGGATGGGGGACTTTTTTCCAGGTTTAAAAGATGGGGTAATGCACAACTTCTGGAACTTCCGAGAATATTTTTCCGTTACGCGGAAAATTCAAGGGATGAGGGATTTTTTCCAGCATTGAGAGATGAAAAAATTTATTATTCTGGAACTTCTGAGAACATTTTTCCGTAACCCGTAAAATTCCGGGATGGAGGATTTTTTTCAGCTTTGAGAGAATCATCTCATTACCCGGAAATCTCCCATTGGGAGAAAGTGACCGCACTATCCCTCCCTCACTGCACCGCCTCCTAATCCGAGCAAAAAAGTGTACTATAAACTTTTATTTACAGAATCTGTGCTAATTGTGTTAGAGAGATGAATTTTATACCATAATCATCCTGAATAAAATATCTACAAGACTTCCAATAAAAGTTCTTTAAATATAATTTTTGACATGATATAATGATGGGAATCAATTCATTTATGAAAAAAAAGTTGATACTGGAGTCTATAAAATCAGTTCTAATTGAGTTAGAAGCACCATTTTTTACTCAAATAATCCTGAATAATTTATCTACTAGTATGGTTAAATAAATATACATAAAAAAATAAAAATCTATATGATACAGGTTGACAATCCTTTATCCGAAATCCTTGGGGCCAGAGGCATTTCGGTTTTCGGAATTTTTCGGTTTTCAGAATGGTTAGTTTTTTTTATATACAGTGGTACCCCACTTAACGCGGTCAATTGAACCCAGAGGGTCCCGCGTTAAGTGAAAACCGCGTTAAGTGAATAACAGAACATATGGGATTAATTCCAATAGAACCCAGCCCGACCCCCAAACTCCACTTTTTGACGACAAATAACTATGTTGTAGTAAAAATAACATCTTAATTTTATGATGGTACATGCACACAATTAATACTTAAGAGAAATACAGTCGCCAAGTTAATGTCCATTCAAATAATGGACTCAACTCCCTCCCCTCTCACACTACAGTACACAGCCAGCTAACAGATGGTCGGTCGGTCCCTCCCCCCCCCCCACCCCCACCAACCGTCCCAAGGAGATGTGTGGGATAACCTCAAACTAAAGTTAGGAAAATATAATTGACATTGCTGGATTCCTTGTAAGACCAGGAATATTTTGAATATAAATGTCATATATTTTTCACAAAAGATAACATACTTACTCAGATTAAACATTTTATCTAAAAATTGTATGTTTAATGCAAAAAATATGTTGTTTATATTCAAAATGATCACCAAATTATAAGAATTCCAGCAATGTAAATTATATTCTGGCCGGATAATTTGTATGAATTTTATGAGCTAAAACAAATATCTACAGTTAATAAAAAAAAAAATATATTCTTCAACACTATCTGTCAATCAAAGTACCCCACCTTGCCTCCCCCCCTCTTCCAACCGCGCGGTCAGTCCCAACCCTCCCCCCACCCCCCACCAATCCTCCATTCAAGAGTTTTTAACATTTAGTAATAAATAATACCTCAGATTAAAGTTAGGATAATATAATTGACATTGCTGGATTCCTTGTAAGACCAGGAATATTTTGAATATAAATGTCATATATTTTGGACAAAAGATAACATACTTACTCAGATTAAACATTTTATCTAAAAATTGTATGTTTAATGCAAAAAATATGTTGTTTATATTCAAAATGATCACCAAATTATAAGAATTCCAGCAATGTAAATTATATTCTGACCGGGTAATTTGTATGAATTTTATGAGCTAAAACAAATATCTTCAGTTAAAAAAAAATAATTCTTCACCGGGTAACAGATGGTCGGTCGGTTGGTCCCTCCCTCCCCCCCACCCCCCACCAACCGTCCCAAGGAGATGTGTGGGATAACCACTAAATTTTAATAAATAATACCTCAAACTAAAGTTAGGATAATATAATTGACATTGCTGGATTCCTTGTAAGACCAGGAATATTTTGAATATAAATGTCATATATTTTGGACAAAAGATAACATACTTACTCAGATTAAACATTTTATCTAAAAATTGTATGTTTAATGCAAAAAATATGTTGTTTATATTCAAAATGATCACCAAATTATAAGAATTCCAGCAATGTAAACTATATTCTGGCTGGGTAATTTGTATGAATTTTATGAGCTAAAACAGGCAGTCAGGCAGGGTGGCGGGTGGGGGGTGGTGCGAATCTAAAAATAGCTCTCGAGCCGGACACTCACCGCGTTGCTGTGGAAAAATCCGTTAAGTGAAAGTTCAGCTTTGGCAAGGCACCGTATATGCGAAAACGCGTTAAGTGAAAGCGCGTTGCGGGGTAATACTGTATATATGTGTATTAGCCCACCCGGGCATAGATCACTGACCCACATTGGGGCCTGGGGGTCTAAAATATAATAAAAATTATTATAATAATAATAATTCATAGGTCTAGGTCGTGTTTCTCACTTTTGATCTTTTTTTCATTCTTGTATTTCTTTACTGTATTATTATTTTATTATTACAGTATTATTGTTATTATTATTATTATTATTATTATTATTATTATTATTATTATTATTAATTTTATTATTATTATTATTATTATTATTATTATTAATTTTATTATTATTATTATTATTATTATTATTATTATTATTATTGTAATCATTATTATTTTATTTTGGTGTATAATTATTAAAAATTTTATTTACTATGAATAATTATTATTATTATTATAATTATTATTACTATTACATTTTTGCCCCCCAGGCCCCGATGTGGGTCAGTGATCTGTACCTGGGTGGGCTAATATTCCCTGTTAAAAAAAAAAGCCCCACAAAAAAATTTAGGTTTTTAGAGCTTTTCAGATTTCGGATAAAGGGTTGTCAACCTGTATAGGTGTGCGATGCACTTGCCGACTTGGCAAGTTGAAGGGAAGATGAATATTGTTAATGAGAGTTTGTTTACATCGCAAAAAGGGGAGTGATCTTAATATATCAGCATTGTTAATGCATGTTTTGTAGATGGGAACATTGTAAATTGAGGTTTACCTGTAATTGTAATAATAACCATAATCCAGAATATGTTGCACAGTAGTACTCATATTTGGATTGTGTAATCATTATGTTAATGGAAAAATTTAATATTTGACAATTTTAATTGTAATCATAATCATCACTTGTACAGCCACATGTGTGCTACCAGAATATATTGAAGGTGGGTGCTTAGGCATGATGAATTGGAATATGGGAACTCAGTACAACCACTGCGACAATATAATGAAATAAACAACACAGAGATAGTTGTCTGCGCATGCCATGATATGGTGTGTTGAACCCTGGTGGAAAGCTGATGCACTAGGCAGGAAAATTTTCCATGGCTCACCATTGCACTGCAATGCTCACATTATTGTGTTTTGGATTTGCATTAATACATATTAGTGGGTGTAAAAAATAGAGTGTCACATTATCACAAATCAGTATCAAGGTGTACATTAACATGTGCCTCTACTGTAGTACTGAAACAGTTGATATTTTTTAATTTTAAAATTTAGATGATTTCTCAAAAACTAAATGCTTTGCCAGCAGGTAGCACACAATGGTGCAGCACAGTATATGTTTTTGGGATGATGTTCCATTCATGGGACAAATTTCAGTTTTGATCATTTCTATAATAGCAAAATCATATATGTATTTTGATTTTCAGTTAACCATTGAGCATGATCCAGAGCAGGTGTCGACAAGACGACAAAGTTTTCCCTTTGTGTCACCATGTCGGAACGTCTCGCCCATCCATGACCAGCAACAGAAAGAAGGTAAATCAGTCTCAATCTGTGTAGATAATTTTTCATGATATGCATAGTTTCCTTGATAAGGAATTCTTTAGTTTTACATTTATTTTTCAGTGTGTGTGTGTGTGCATGTGCATGTGTGTGCATGTGCATGTGTGTGCGTGTGTGTGTGTGTGTGTGCGTGTGTGCATGCATGTGTGTGTGTGTGTGTGTGTGTGTGTGTGTGTGTGTGTGTGTGTGTGTGTGTGTGTGTGTGTGTGTGTGTGTGTGTGTGTGTGTGTGTGTGTGTTTTTTTTTTTCACACTGCATTGCAATTGCCCTAGATACTTGCCTTAGCACTGCAGCAGCGTCCTTAGCATTGGTGCTCCGCCGCAGTTCCTCTGACCTCCACGCACTCGCCACATGGCTCCGTGGTGGAAACCTGTAGATCCACAAAGCTTTTTACTTTATGATAATTATATTTTTTAATTCTTGTTGTACTTTCTGTATGGAGAGTTTGTTTTTGCAGTAACTGTGCTTGTAACTGAGTAAAAAAAAAAAAAATTATGTGGACTGTATGTGTTGAAAAATACTTTTTTTCTTCACTTTCTGGATGTAAGACTGAAGTGTGTATGTAACTGAGTAAAGAAAATGAAGAAAATTAATATAGTGTATCTACCTGAAATTATGAGTTGCAAAATAACCATAACATACAAGTCACGGGTAGGGAATGGTTGGAAATATCCCCGCTCTGCCTGGGAATTACTTTTGATGCTCATTTTAAATAATTTTTTTTTCCAGAACATACTTTAGCTGGTTTAGGGAGCGTTCCGGATACCGGGACACTGAATAAATGGTCCGATACCTGTGTACAGGTATTCCTCTGTATTTAAGAAACAACTTAAAGAGGATATTAACACAACTTATTTTTATCTTACTTGGAACTTGGCCTGAGAGTGTAGGCCTTATTTTTTATCATAGATCAGACAGTGTGCTTTACAGGGATTTTTTACCTTCTTGTAAAAAATCCCTCAGTGGCATACACTATTGTACAGTATGTCCATTTGCTTATACAGTGGTCCCTCGGTTAACGAGCACAATTCATTCTAGAAGGTTGCTCGTTAACCGAAACCATTGTTTCAATGGGTTTTGGGTAAGTGGTTCCAGCTCACTGAAAATTGCCTAAAGTCAACAAAAAAGGTAGTAAAGTACACTTACTTTGAGGTGTGTATGTAGAAGTCTCCTGGATGATGATGATGGGAATTAGAATGGGGGTGGAGGAGAATGGAGAAGAGAAGGCATTGGGGTGGAAGAGAAGTCACCCCATGGCGCCATATCACCCATAAAATTTTAGTTCACTTGGTGTAATTCAAGATTATTGTCTTTAAATCAACACTGCACTGCATTAAATATTGTCAATATGTAAAATACATTTCAAAATGACCAATAATTTGCTTGGAAAGAGAAAAAAACGTTTATGTTGAAGAGAGTCTGAAGCAAGATGTTACCTCCACTGAAAAGACACAGAGACTGACGCCTGTATGGTGCGTTGACAGGCTGTTTGGCGCGCTAAAAACTAGTTTCCCTGTACTTAAATTACGTTAAATAATTGTTAAAATGACTAAAAATTTTAATATAAGACTTTTAAAATTATTGAATAGTACAAACTTCTTGATATTTACTAAACTAGTAAGGAATTTAAGCCCTAGAACCGATTACTGTATTGGCGGACTAATATGACAGCTAGTGTGCAAGCGAAAACATGTTGAGGGGGTGCTCGTAAGGAATTCGTTAATCGAGGGAATGCTCGTTAACCGAAGTTAAGAATCTTATGGAAGGTAATTCGTTAACCGAAATTTCGTTAACCGAAATTTCGTTAACCGAGGCGCTCGTTAACCGAGGGATCACTGTACAGTAAGTATTCGTATAACGTCGTCCCGCTTAACGTTGTTTCGGTAATACGTCGCTAAACTTTAGAGACCAAAATATCGTTTAAAGTCCCAGTGATCTGATACTACGTCGTTTTGCGTAGTCACAGACTACTTTCTCCAGCGCATCACCCGCTCTTGTCTGGCCGCACTACGCTCTTTCGGCTCGGTGCGCTGCCTTCATTTGCGGAACGTCACAGCGTCCCCAAGCGACGCTATGCCAGTCTCTGTTATGATTTCACATCATTCATGTGTGCTTAAGTGATTTTGCTCTGAAACTGTACTCTAACCATTTGAAATGGCTTCCAAGTTCCCAACAAGTGCTATGAAAATTAATGTATTAACCCGATTTGAAAAAGGGGAACATGCTGTGGACGTAGCCACTGTGCTTGATCTAACCCCCACAACAGTGCGTACTATCCGGACCAATGCTGACAAGATTAAGGTTAGTGCTGGAAGTGGTACTACTCTCAGTGCAACTAAAATAACTCGTACTAGAAGTACTGTGATAGAAAAAGTGGAAAAGATGCTGGCTATGTGGATGGAGGACCAGAATCAGTGCAATTTGCCTGTGAGCCTTATGGTTATCCATAATAAGGCCAGATCCTTGTTTGACGACAAAGGACGAAGAGGGTGAAGGATTGGAGGAAGAGACTTTTACAGCCAGACAAGGCTGGTTTCAACGATTGAAGCGGAGGTATAACCTCCACAATATTAAGATGATTGGTGAAGCTGCCAATTCATATACGGTTGCTGCCGAGACATTCCCACCTGAATTCAAACAGATTATCCAGGAAGGAGGCTACTCATCGAAGCAAGTCTTCTGTGTGGATGAGACTGGTCTCTTTTGGAAGAGGATGCCTGAGAGGACCTTTATCTCCAAGGAAGGGAAAAGAGCACCAGGCTTTAAAGTGGCAAAAGACTGCTTGACGCTGCTGCTTGGAGCGAACGCTGCTGGCGACTTCAAGCTGAAGCCTATGCTGATTTCTTGCACTGCTAACCTACGGGTCCTGAAAGGTTACTCTAAGGATCACCTTCCTGTCATTTACAAGGCAAACAAGAAGGCATGGATAACCGGCGCCACATTTAGCCAGTGGCTAAACTTGTACGCCGTCCCTGCAATGCAGGAATACTGTGCCAAGGAGAACCTTGACTTCAAAATTCCTACGATTGTTGACAATGCTCCAGCTCATCCTCCCAATCTCGACGACTTGCATGACAGTGTAAAAGTTGTCTTCCTGCCTCCCAACATGACAGCACTGATGCAGCCTATGGACCAAAAGGCGTCATCGCCGCATTCAAGGCGTATTAATTACGCCGTACCATGGCCCAGCTGCTTAAGGCTACGGACAGAGAAAATAAAACCACAATCCGAGAATATTGGCTTGTCTTCAACATTCTTCATGCAATTGACAACATTGGCAAGGCTTGGGAAGAAGTTTCAGAAAGTTGCCTGAATGGTGTGTGTGACGTAAATTGTGGCCCTAGTGTGTCAACGGTTTTACGGGATTCACGGACTTAGTCCCAGCTGTGAATAGGGATATCCTCAGCTTGGCTAGACAGGCAGGCTTTGATGAGCTGGAATCGGAGGATATTGAGGACGTCCTGGCATCCCATACTGAAGCGCTCACTAATGAAGATCTGCAACAATTAACAGAACACAGTCCTGTTGAAGACGACGACGACGACGAAGAACTTCAACGAACGCTAACTTCCAAGAGGATGGCAGAATCATTGAACATGTTCCAACAAGCAATGCAAATGCTTCTAGATGACGACCCAAGCAGAGAACGTAGCTCAAAGTGCAATGCAGCATTGAGGACATTCTTGGTTGTTACACTGAGATCTATAAGAAGAAGAGTAGCACCAAGTGGTCAACACTGGATTCATTTTTTCGTCACAGAACGGTAGAAGCAGCTTCTTCACAACAGCCGGCAGCCAAGGAGGAGCACAAAGCAGCCGAGGAGAAGCAAACTTAAACGGAGGAGTAGCAAACGGGCGGAGAAACCCCAGTCAGAATAGGAGGAGGAGGCAACCGCAGAGTCTCAGTGACTGACCCTCCTCTCACGATCTGCTACGCTCCCACCCTCCTCCGCTCCCGCCATACGCCTCCCCTCCTGCCGTCCTCATCCTTCGCTCCAATACCCACCACACACTCGCCCTACCACCTTCGCCCATCGGTTAGTACTAATGCAAACTTAGTACTCTTAGTTCTATATTATACTATTTTCTATAGAAATGGCAATGATTTTCTGTATTTGTAATGTTTTTCGTGGGGCAAAGGGAGGCTCAGGAACGTAAATCCTGTATTTTATATATTTCGTAGGGGGGAAATTTATCCGCTTAACGTTGTTTCGTAACCCCGATGTTAAGGAGGAACTTACTGTAGATGGCATTTCTGTCAAATATTTTTAGATGAGAAATCTTACTACAATTATTAACCAGTGCCTATTTAATTTGTGTGGAACTATAGAAGCCTGTTTATTGGAGATTTGACAGAATTTCTTTTTCATATTTATTGCAGGTTTGCGAGAGCGTCTATTTAAGCGAAGGGATGAAGGCTATGTATCCGGTACACAACGCAGTCGTCAGTTAAGACGTGGAAGAGGGTGCAAAGAGAGAGCATCCTCCCTTCCTAAGTTATTAGATAAGTAAGTATTAGGAGACAGAAGGAATAACAACAAAGGTGCTCATAAAATGTTTGTTTTCTTTGGTGTGTGTGTGTGCGCATGAATGCGTGCATGCATGCAAAATTTTCTGACATAAAACTACAATAACTAGAATGCTTTTTTATCTGGAATTGAACCAAAACATGAAATTGTCTTGCCTTCACTTGGATACTTTATTGGTGAGTATGTTTCGTTAAATATATCTTCTTATAGATGTTTGTACAGTACAGGTTGTACCTCTCTAGTCCGGCAACCTCAGGACCTGACCGGTGCCGGACCATGGAAATTTCCAGACCATGGAAATTTACCCTTGAAACACCCTGCATAAAGCATAAAAACTTAAGATCGGAAATAAATAAACAAGAAAAAGTAATACTGTTAAAATACTATTTCATTTACCTATAATGCTACCATAATTATTCTTCCAAAGTGAAATGATGGTACTGTAACTAAAATTACAGTTGAGGTACATTAGGGATGTTGGCTATTGGGCAAACTAAAATTGTTCCACACCACGGGAGTTTCCGGACCACAGAATGCCGGACTAGAGAGGTAAAAACCTGTATATAGTTTTTTATGACATTAAGTACAGTATTGTTTATGTTTTACTATTTTCAGACAGTACAGAAATACATTACTACAGAACATTAATATGGTGTCCAATTATTTTTGTTACTCCTTCCATCATTTTGCTGGTTAATGTGACATGGCCAGAAATAACAGCCGATGCACACATTTTCTCATTCATTGTCATTTATTTATTCTTACTGCTCTCCACTCCATTTTTTTTTTTGCATTCCTCACTCATTCTTCCATTTTCTTCTTGGTCTTCACCTTTCTGCTCTATCATCCACCTCCAAATTTTACACTTTTTACTAATCTTTCACTTAATGTCAGTGGCATATCCTTCATGATACCACCTACCGTAAACTAACCTCCAAGAAATATGAAATATATTCATATACAGTAACCTTTTTGTTATCCGGAATCCCTGGAACTCTCCAATAGCAGTACAGCTCCTCCCCGACTTACGACGGGGTTAGGGACCCAAATCCAGGTCGTAAGTCGAAATGGTTGTTAAGTCAAAAATGCTTAAATAATACATAGAAAATCTCAAATGGGTGTCTCTTTTTCTTCTCAGCACCACAAAACGTTGGGACTCGAAAATATGTAATTTGACAAAATTTTGGTACGACTGAGGCAGGTCGTAAGTGCTGGTGGTCGTAAGCCGGGGAGATGTACAGGTAATTGAAATCGGTCTGGAATTTTCCGGAAAAATTATCTTAATTATGGGTCTATAGACGCGTTTCCGGAGATAAAAATCAGCTGCATTTTCTGGAAAAATTACGAGAAAATCTCAACAAACCTCTCCGTTCTGAGCCTGGGAACAAATATCTGAGAGGTTGTATCATACTCCAATGCCACCCCACATACCAGGTGCAAGAGTGGCTTAGCTGCTTGGATCCTTACTTCATATTCTGCTGCCATTGTAGAAGGTTGGAAGCTCATTTAAGTAATTCATTCCAGAACATAGCTGGTGGTTTTTGGAGCATTCCAGATACTGGGACTCTGGATAAACGGTCCCTTACCTGTATATAATAACCCTACAGTATTATGAATTGGCATGTGTGATGCTTGTGACTTACTAAAGAGAACCATTCAGAATTACTGTATCCTTTTACTATTAACCATTGATGAGATATATAGTGGCTTGTACACAACATTTTATGTGCAGTGGAGTTGTTACACAGGAAGCTGAAAATTTTTATGTTTAGGTGGATAAGTATTTAGTATGGTTATGATGTTTGCAAATTTGTATTTATTTATTACTGTATCTAATTCAACCATGCCTAACTTACCTAAATTACATCTATCCATGTAGACTCAGCCAGATTTTTATCAAATTCAACCAAATCAAACCTGTCATAGCAAACCTAATACAGTACTGCACTGTAAAGTTGAAATGTGGAAATTCAGTAAAACAATGAATGACAACTTCCATTGTGCTACTTCTTTCTCTCATCACTTTACTTATCCTCTCCCTAGTGACTCTCCCCGTGAATCTGGCTACTATGATCTGAGTAGAACTAAGTCATTCCGTGTAGAACCAAAGAATCATCGAATCTTCCGTGCATCTGATCTCACTCAGGGAGAACTTCTTGGTAAAGGTTTCTTTGGACAGGTGAGGTTAAAATGTCAATAGTTTTGATTGTCTTGGGGAGTTTTAAAGTGTTGAGAGCTCTGCAGATGTTGATTTGTTTAACACATGAAATACTTGAATATATATTGTTTAGATAAAAGCACTTGCTCTAGTGGGTTAAATTTTTACCTACACCTATTTAACAGAAAATTGATTTCACTTATTATTCAGATTTTGCATTGGTTTGATAGCACCGTACTGCATATTCATCACTTATGCTAACATTGTTTGGGAGCATTCCATAGATCTGAGTTTTTATACATAGTTGTTATGTTTCTCAAACCAATATGATACAGTAGGGTCTCAAGTTTAGCGAGTTTTAGATTTGCTATTTATATGTTTCGTGTCACTTTTATAATTTCTAGCCTCTCAAGAATGACGATTTTCATTACTGGTTTCATGAATCATTGTGGACAGCGCTCATTGTCTGGGTCTTTTGTTATCCGTCGACCCGCCAAGTGTTTTTTGTTTACGGCGTAACAGCAGTTAGTTTGAATGAGCGAGCGGTGCAGTGACCTTGGACTATATAACCCATTGTGCTTATGTTTTGCTAGATTCTTGTTTGACTATTATCGATTCTTGTGTATTAGCGATTCTTGTGTATTAACGATGAGTGAAGTGCGTATTGTAAATGTCTGGAGCAGTTCTGGTGGTAATGATGGCCATAGAGAAGGTCAACAAGGAAAGCCCCCAAGCCAAGCGTGACCACCATAAGGGAGTCAAGAAGAGGAAATACACCCTTAAAATAAAACGAGAGATGCTTGAAATGATCAAAAGTGGTGCTCGTACCTGTGAAATCATGCGTAGGTTCAACTGCCCCGAAGTAGCAGGACGATCTCCTATACTTCACAATGAAACCTAATGTTAGTTATCACAGAACATTACCTTCACAAGTGGGTGGAAAGAAGAAACCGTGAGCAAGGCGACCTGTTTGGACCACAGATAAGGCACGTGTTTATTATGCTGCAGTTGCACAGAAGAAACGTATTAACTCTCCACCATCATTCAATGCTTCTATTGGTTGGTTGGCTGCTTTTAAGAAGCATTATGAGGTCAAGTTTGCCCACTACCATGGGGAGAGTGCATCGGCTGATGTCATAGCAGCAGAAAAATATCTACCTGTCTTTCAAGCTCTTGTGAAAGAGGGTGGTTATTGCCGAGACCAGATCTTCAATTGTGACGAAACTGGCATTTTCTGGAAGTGCTCACCTAAGACCATTTTCATTGCTCAGGATGAAAAACAGGCAAAGGGAGTAAAGACTTCAAAAGACAGGATTACAGTTTTGTTCACAGCTAATGCAAGTGGAGATTTCTTGATGAAACCCCTGTTTGTTAACCGTGCTGCCCGTCCTAGAGCCTACCGTCATGCCAGTATGTCGCAGCTCAATGTTTTTTGGACGTCTAATAAGAAGCTTGGGTTACAACGTCTTTATGCACCGATTGGTTGGACAAGCACTTTGTTCCTGATGCCAAACAGTACTGCCGGAGGAAGAACATTGACTTCAAAGTGATCCTGGTGATGGATAATGCTCCTGGACACTCTTAAGTTTCTAATTGGATGCCACCCTAATGTACAAGTTATCTTCTTTCCTCCTAACACCACATAGTTTCTGCAGCCACTTGACCACGAATTCATCAGTAATGTTAAACTGTTGTACTATCAGTCACTATAAATATTTTTGTCAGAAGACAGACTCATTAGTTAAGTTACAACAAATTGAGGCAGAACTCTGTGACAGTGACCAGGCTCTACAAGCTAACCAGGAGGAGGAGATGGTAGACGACCTGACTCCAAGCACCTCACCACCCCGCAACAGTGAAGTGTTTTCAGTTTGTGAATTTTGGAAGAAATATAATATTAAAAATGTAATTGACAGATTGTTGAGGCATGGCGTAAGATTAATGTTGCAACAGTGCTACACGTATGGAAGCCTTTGTTCTCTAACTCCGAGATAAGTGGGGCAGAGCAGACCGAGGCAAGCGGGGAGAGGCAGTCTGTGGTGGCAACACTAATGGACACAGTGAAGGCAGCACGGTCAGTCCCAGCACCGGGATTTTCTGATGTTCAGGTTGAAGATTTGCAAGAAATCGTTGGTCAACATCAGCAGCAACCGACAATTGAAGAAATGTTGGAGGATGATGAAGAACAAGAAGAACAGCAACCAACACAAGAGGATGACGTTAAGCCTGGTGAACCTACAACACGCCAGCTGACTGAGTTGCTCACAAACATCACACGTCTCAGTGAACAGCTAGAAGAATACGATACCAGGCCTCATCCTCAAAACCTTATGTGTTCTGCACCTTGATAAGGGTATGGAGGAATATAAGGCCTTGTTCATGTCCCGTGTTAATGCTCGTCAGCAGGCCCTTATTACTCTGTACCTGTGCAAGGCCCAGCCTGTTAATGCCTTGGCAAATATTGCTTTAGGAGATGATGATGGCACCACCAATGATGATATTGAAGTGTTGGGTGACTTACTGGTGGAAGAGCTGCCTTAAGACTTTGAGGGATTTGATGCTGAGGCTAGAGGAGGTGTAAAGGAGGGAGCAGGGAGGAAGCAGTAACCAGCCCTCCTTGCCTTGGAACCCATCAACCAGCCCCGTCAAGCATTTCACTGACTCCATCAAGGTAAGTTATTCTACAGGATGAGTGTATATAAATATTGTTGTCAACAATATGTACAATATAATATGTATGAATACATTACAGTAATGTCATTTTCTAGGTGGGTTGTAGGTCATTATAGGGGGGTTTGGGTGACACCGTGGAACTGATTAGGCTTATTTATATGTATTTCAATGTCATTCGTTTTGTGATTTTAACTTTCGCGACTCTAAAACCGGTACCAATTAGTCGTGAAACATGAGATCCTACTGTATTGTAGATGAGTTATTTATATCTAAAAGAAATAGGCATATTCAATTGATTGTTAATGCTGATTTTGTTTCTTTTGTTGTTTTGTTAGGTTTATAAAATGACACATTCAGAGACAGGTGAAGTTATGGTTTTGAAGGAACTGTACAGAGTAGATGAGCAAGCCCAGAAGAACTTCCTGAAAGAGGTACAGTATTTGTGTTTTTGTGGCTTTCTCTGCTTGTAGTACTTTTAAGTTCCTACCGATACAGGTTGCCTGAGATCAAGAGTAAACACAGACTTTCCATTCACTTACTGTCATCACTTTCCAACTACTATAACTGATATTCTTTACTATGCTGTTCCCCTTCCACAACAAGGCCCTAGTATCCCTCTGTTTTATTCCTGTGACTTCACACACCCTAGAATCACTCTTCAGCATCATGTTCATCCTCAAAATCCTATTGCCATCATTCATGCACATCACTGCTTTATGTATGTGCATCCCCTCTCTTCCAGTGACTAACTAATTCCACCCTTCTCATCTTCTAACCATTGCAAGATTTTACTGTTTGTGTAGTTATGTACTGTAGATGTATTCCCATTGAAAGACAGATAAGGTTATGTTAGAGATATAGTTACTTCACAAGTAATTGTAAAATTTATTATGTATTCTTGAAGGCCAGTTATATACCGTATACAGAATTTTTTCTTTCTGAAAACTCTCCAAAAATTTTCATAGAGAAAGTATTGCCTGCTCCAATCCTAAATCTAAATATCCTTATTTCCCAAGAATAAAGGGTTTTATTATGTTTATCATATGTTAATTTTAAACATCCTCATATGAAACTGGACCTTTCCAGCAGGTATAATTCGTGTAGAGGATACTCATTCTTTTGTATTTCTTAAGAAGGTACTGGTGGTAATTTTTTATACACACAATAAATAATTTAATAAATTTGAAAAATGAAGGCTTACCTCCTCATCCATGTCTCCAAAAGCCCACTTTTCTCCTCTAGACTATCAGATACTGAGCTTTATTGCAGGATGAGAATATGAATCTTTAATGAAGTTCTCAGAAGACTTAAGCCATTGTTGATAAAAGTTACATTCAATCAATTCAGTAAACGTAAAAGAATAAACACTCTCGATTCTCGTTGTGATTCGTGTTGTTAGGGTGGTGAGTTAAGCAGCTTTGCTGGTGTCTCGCAGGCTGCAGGCCTATGTCCCTACCAAAAGCTCTGGAACCAGTCACTGTTCGACATGTATTTCTAAACTAATATATTATTTAAAGGTCTACTCAGCTAACTCAGTGTTACTTCTTATAATTAAATGTTATTATACAATGGTGGAGCATGGCTGTCGAAAGGATACAGCGCTCGTTTCCTGTTCCAGGGGTCACTAGTTCGATTCCCGGGCGTTTTCAGTTCATCCAGCTGTAAATTGGTACCTAAGCTTAGAACATGGGGAAGAGAATGCAGTGTTGTGAAACTACTGTACAGTGGTCCCTCGGTTAACGAGTTACCTTCCATAAGATTCTTAACTTCGGTTAACGAGCAATCCCTCGATTAACGAGTTTCTTACGAGCCGACCTCCACATGTTTTAGCTTGCCTTTGGCGGTCCTCCAGCTGTAGTATTAGTCCGCCAATACAGTAATCGGTTCTAGGGCTTAAATTCCTTACCCTTTTAGTAAATATCAAGAAGTTTATACTATTCAATAATTTTAAAAGTTTAATATTAAATTTTTTAGTTATTTTAACAATTATTGAACATAATTGAAGGTAGGGTCACTAGTTTGTGGCACGCCATCCAGCCTGCCAACACAGCATACAGGCGCCAGTCTTTGTGTCTTTTCAGTGGAGGTGACATCTTGTTTGAGACTCTTCAACTAAACGCTTTTTCTGTGTTTACAAGCAAATTATTGGTCATTTTGAAATTTATTTTACATATTGACAATATGTAATGCAGTGCAGTGTTGATTTAAAGAAAATAATCTTGAATTACACCAAGAGAACTAAAATTTTATGGGTGAAATGGCGCCATGGGGTGACTTCTCTTCCACCCCAATGCCTTCTCTTCTCCCTTCTCCTTCACCCCCATTCTAATTCCCATCTTCATCATCATCATCATCATCCAGGAGCCTTCTACATACACACCTAAAAGTAAGTGTACTTTTCTACCTTTTTTGTTGAATTTAGGTAATTTTCGGTGAGCTGGAACCAATTACCCAAAAACCAATTGAAACAATGGTTTCGGTTAACGAGTTTTTCGGTTAATGAGCAACCTTCTAGAACGGATTGTGCTTGTTAACTGAGGGACCACTGTACTGTATTAACAAATTTAATTGTCCAGCAGCCAAATGGCAATACTGAGCAGTGTTTTTTGTTTTTACTTATTTATTGATGTTTTAATTATTCCTCACATTTACTGGTATTGTTTAAGGAGGCTACAAGAGGAAAATATACAAAAAAATTCCTAAATATTCCCTGCTAATATGAAGGGTACATCTTATATGCCTTAAAATGTGGTAACAATCACATCATGCATAGACATCTAACAGGCCACCTCATCCTCAGTGTTTTTCCCTTCCAGTGAGTTAAGCTATCGCTAAACCCAATTTTGATCGAACATTAAGCAAGAATGGTGTCAAAAATGTTTATTTGCTAATGTGAATTAATGCTAAATGAAGGATACCTGTGTACAGTATACTGTATGTGTAATCCTGTTACTTAGAGTACTTATGTAATTTTAATCTTTACAGGTTGCAGTTCTTAGAAGTTTGAGTCACAAGAATGTCTTAAGATTTATTGGAGTCCTCTACAAGGACCGTAAACTTCACCTGCTCACCGAACACATTGGTGGGGGAACCCTGAAGGAGATTATACACAACCTAGAAGAGTCTTTACCTTGGGATCAACGAATTAGTTTTGCGAAAGACATAGCCTCAGGCATGGCGTACCTACATAATTGTGATATTATTCATAGGGATCTTAACTCCAATAACTGCCTAGTCAGAGAAGTAAGTGCTGGTAATGTAAGAATTTCATTTGGATTATACTGTACAAGTTTATTGTCTTGTGTGAGTCCTTTGGACCTACCCAAGTTGGATAGGTGAAGTAATACTCTCATTTATACACTCTTATTGCAATCACGTGGTACAATATAATATGGGGTGATAATAACCTTTGGTGGCTTTTTTGGAAAACCTTTAGCAATAGCTCAGTATTAGTATAAACTATTTGCTTAAAATGTGAAGTGTATGCCTTTTTGTATCACAATTTGTATTACTCTTTTTAGCAGAAGAACTTCTGCACTACCTAGGTGGTGGTGGTGTCATTGTTGGCATTAACAATTGTTAACCTTTTATAAGTACATGTAAAGTAATTTTGCATGGATGAAGCACAATTCCAGCACCAGATTGAATGGGCATGGTCATCAAATACCGAACCACCACTCTGGCATCCAGGTCATTGTGACTTATTTTGTGAAGAAGTAGAGGTCATGTTAATTTTTGTGTCCAGCGGTGACTCTACACTAATGCAACATAACAGTTACCAAATTTCATAGGCTTGATCATCTAATAGCTGCTGGTCATCTCTTTGAAAATTAGGTTTTGGGATATTAATTTGGGGAAATATAGGTAACTTTTTTTTTTTGCTTTTACAGTAGTGTAGGGATATATCGCGAGATTGGGTCCAACGATGTTCACTATATAGTAAATTGCGATATATAATCACATGTAATCAATGGGGAAAATAGGGTTAAGTTCTGGAGGCCAACAGAAATGACTAAACTTGACTTAACGAGTGTATTTTCTTACTAACTAAAGTACCAATGAACACTAGACTCGGGGAAAAACAGGCTGTTTCAATATCAGTATCAATATTAATGAACACCAGACTCGGAAGTTGACGCGCTATTCCACGCGTCATGTTGGGAACACAGACTCGACAGCTGATGTGCCATCTTAAGCGCCATCCCGGGCTCACCAGATGCCACACTGCCCCCAACACCTAAATAAGCGAAAAAAACAAAAATATTAGTTAGAGTACGTATTAAAGATTTTCCATTAAGCCTTCCATTCTCTTCACTTCACTTTTCACTATCACTAGCAACTAATTTAACTAAAGCACCAATGAACACTAGACTCGGCAACACCAGACTTGGGAACACCAGACTCAGGAACACCAGACTCAGGAACACCAGACTTGGCAGGTGATACACCGTATCAGGAACACCAGATGCCACATGCCTCCCACACCTACTTAAAGGAACAAACCAAAAATATTAGTTACAGTATTAAATCTTTTCCCTTAAGCTTTTCATTATCTTCATTTCATTTTTCACGTCACTAGCAACCCATTTACACTCCTCTAAAAGTCGGAATCTGCTGACTCATAACTCGTGCCATTCGACTCACAGCCAATGTCCTCTGCGTCACGTAGCAACTGCGTGCCTAAACACAGAATTGTAAATGAAACATTACATGTTTTAGTGCATGTTTTCATACATATATTTTTTTTTCACATGGAAATATGAAATAAACATGCCTGAATGAATGTAAATGTGATAACTCACTAACATCATCGGCTACCTCCTCATCGCTTGAGTCAGTATGCGTAGCGCCTGCCTGCTTCCCTGACGGTCCTGCCTGCACACCTGACGGTCCTGCCTGCACACCTGACGGTCCTGCCTGCACACCTGACGGTCCTGCCTGCACACCTGACGGTCCTGCCTGCACACCTGACGGTCCTGCCTGCACCTCTGACAGTCCTGCTTCCTCCTCAGATGGTCCAGCCTCCACTTCACCTGTAAAAAAATAACATGCACAGGAATCATTAAAACTTAATTTTTATCTTTGGCATAATGCACTCAGTCGAGACTCTACGCAGACAGCTGAGAGGGTGGGGTGCATGTTCACTGAGTCTCGTGACCACTCGCCACCACTGCACACAACTATAAAACTCATCTTTTTTCACTTTTTCAATAAAAGACACAAACCTAAACTTACCTGAAGAGTCAGAAGTAGGAAATGATGGACCTCTGCTACTGGTTTGCTATCTTCCTGTCCAGCAGATGACTGTAGGTAGAAAAGAGCATGTACAAGTTATCTACATACTCTGTAGCCCTCTCCACATCAGGACCATTGTTCCTAACACACTTGACGACAGAAGATATTAAGGAGGTGAATTCCTTAAGTTCCGCAATTTTCCGCTTGTCCAGAATCCTCACCTTATCACCAATGTTGAAGGTTTTCCTGTTCTTTTTCTCACTTGATCTAGGAGTGGTACTAGTATTACTAGGATACTTTGGCATCTTGGTACAGTACACAGTAGTAGAGAACGTGGTGACCTTGATTGGAGAGTGAGAGTCAAGTGTCTACATGCGGTGAGAGCCAAATCAAGACTGAGCAGGTGAGCGTGAAGGTGTGAGTTGGCGGCCACGTGGCGCCTCTTTTTGCCATGGCGATAAATTTGAAATATTTCCTGCCCGATTTCACTGGCGAAATAAAAAAAAAATTATCGCTATATGTAGGAAAATGTCGATAATTTTGGTAGCTGCGATAAAAAAAAATGGTTGTAAAAAGTTGTGATATATCCCGACCCTACTGTACTGGTATTTTTCTGGAGTCGATAGGTCTGATGTGCATGATTATCTAGATATAATAAATAACAACTAGTGAAAAACTGGTCCTTTTGACCCGATTTTGTGGGGGAGATTTAGGTCACAAAATCCTAGTCACCAAACTTCATGGTTATGATTTTGCAATTACTGTATATTTTGTCATTACCATGAGAATTACTGTATTTTACGGTATATAAGGCGCATTTTTTGTCTGAGAAATGGCTAAAAAATTCAGCCTACGATCTCTCGTAACCTAATGAGTACCCAGTTGCTGTCTCTAGTAGGCTAAATTCTACTTAACCCAACTCCAGAGTTAATAATATGTTATTGCTTACTTAAACACATTAATATTATTTTTAATTAGTTAAAAGAATCATTATTGTTAATATAAAATTTCAATTTTTAACTACTGTACTCATGATGATAATCTGAGACAATTAACATCTGTACGGCAGACATCCTACTCTTTAGAGGTAGCTAAGAAGTAACCGTTTTTGAACTCTTACAAGCAATACAATCTATTAATGTTATACCTGCAACATTTATTTTTAAATCTACATACAATATAATTGATACAAATGAAGATTTACAGATAACTTTCTTTTCACATTTGAGTCTGTTAACATCGCTGGCAGTATTGTAGTCAGGTTAGACTTGTCACTGTAACCACCAGGCTACTGGGCCAAGCTGTGAGGTGTTATGGTTGTTTTTCATCTAATATTTTCGGGTAGATATACGTAACTTTTTAAATTTATTTTTACTCTGTTACATGCACACACCATCCTACATACATGTTGTAAAAAAAGTAAAAGAAATAATTGTCCTAAAGGCAAACACATAAAGGGAAATATACATTTCTTTGCACATGAGTTAGCTGGCTCAGTGGGGGAGGAGGGTGTGGCACATGGGAGAGTTAGGGGGGGAGGGGGGGTGTGTTGCTAGGGAATTGGAGGAGGTAGTATTCTTGATGGTCTCCGTTGCCATGGTGAAGTAGGGAGTTCAGTAGAACTTTGATAAATCGTACTAATTGGGGCAGACCCCAGTCCAAAAAAAAGTGAATACAGTACGCCCAGATAATTCATAGATTTTTATTTCATGGTCCTCTATTTTTCGCGGATGACACCTTGGATGTAACCAAGAATGTCTGCTGGTATTTTTAAAATTGCCAGCATTTTCGCGATCGGGACAGGGAGTCATTCGTTCTAGAGACAGTAATTTCCTTTACCTGTACAGTATTGCATATATTATAATGATAATAATAATAATAATAATAATAATAATAATAATAATAATAATAATAATAATACAGCCATGCATCACTTAACGTCCTAGATACGTTCTTGAAAACGTGACGTTAACCGATTTGGACGTTGTCCGAACGTCACATTGTGAACTTTGTATTTATATTTACGTGTATGTGGAATATTGCAGTGTATTTGTACTGTACAATATTGACTGAATTCACTAGATAACATACACAACTAATGAAACACAAGAGGTTAACAACATAAACCAGTAACATAGGCATTTCTCATATCTATCAAAACATATTATGGATATATAGTTACTATACTGTATCATCATACGCCTGGCAGCACAATCTATAAGAACACGCGATGCATGCATGAGCGCGCCCCTCTGAGGCCACTTACGTCCGCCACGTCCCGTTGTCCGAACGAGTTTTTTATCCCCATTATTTTTATGGGCCATGGACGTATATGCGATCGGACGTTGTTTGGACGGACGTAAAGCGACGCGTGACTGTAATAATAAGAATGAGCAGTTTATTAATAGAGTTGCAGCCGGTGGCTGAAAATATACAGATTTACATTTGTTTTAGACATATTGATATAATATGCGTTGAATACATTTACAGGGCTGTACAGTACATAAATCGGGAGTTGTGTGTGTGTGTAGAGACACATAAAGGGAGTATACATTTCTTTGTACACAAGTAAAAATGTACCCCCCTCCGTCAGCAAATGTTATTCGCGGAGTTGGCGATTCGCGGCCGTTTTGAGAACCTAACCCTTGCGAATTTGAAGGGCATGCTGTATATGGGGGCGTGGAGATAACATTGCCTTTCTGAATTGTTGCTGTTATGTTATTACTGCACTTCAACAACTAAGGTCTTTCAGTGTATAACAAGGTTATTAAAAGAATATTACATCAACAGTAAAAAAAATATAAAACAGAACTCTCTGGGTTGCAAATCAGACTTCAAGTCTGGTTGTCAACAACCGTTTTCACTGAGATGATTGTTACTTACTGTCAAGTGTTATATGTAAACAATCACAGAATTTGTCTTATGAATAAAGAGTACACTGTATACTGTACAGTACTATAAAGATAAAAATAAGAACAAATAATTGTAGGAGTGTATATTGTGTGTGGAAGATGAGTGTATATCTGGGAGCAGATGGGAGGGGAGGGGATAGCACACATGGGTGCCCCCCCCCCCCTGAAGATTCCTTTAACACATCTTTATGCAATTCAATTCCACCACTTTTCTCATATAATTTAAGATCATTTGGTGCCAGGCTGATAAAATATTATCCTAAAAGAATCGGCTTTCCTGAAAAAAGAATCCCACACTCAACACCATAAGTCATTTGTTTACAAAGGGCAAATAGCTGATAGGCTTAGCTGCTTACCACAATGTCTGTTTTCAATACTTAATAAATTATTACAGTACAGTACAGTTGTGTATTTATCATCACTTAAAAAAATACTATTGTAGTGTAATTATCACCACTTAATAAATATTTTTGTAGTGTATTAATCATCACTTAATAAGTAATATTGTAGTGTACAGTATTATGCATTTGTTTATACCCTGGTTTATTCATTAATCAGTTAAGTGTACAAGTATCCAAGTTCAGCCATCATGTGTCATTCAAAGGTAGTAAATAACATTGTTAGGAAAGTATCTTCATATCAAATACTATACAGTGTGTCGTAGTGACCATGTTGTAATCTTATTTGCTGAAAGCTCTCACACAAATGCATCTTGAGTAAATAACCTTCTGATACAGCTTATCCTTTTACTCTCAAGTCATATTACACATTACATACAGTACTTTCTTTTTTCTCTCATACTGAAGATGTTATATTAATCATGATGAACACAAAACCATAAGAGGCCAATTGTATGAGAATATAATACTGAATCAATACATAAATTAACCAGACAAATGCGGCAACACCTGATCAGCCCCAGCCTGCTCACTTACTTGAGTATCTAAGTTCTCAGTAGGCCTATAGTAAATCTGATTAGACCTCTGTACAGTATTCAGTGTGCAAGTATTGTTCTTTTCTTATTTTTTTAAAATTTTTCCCCATTTCTTAACACATGTACACATGAATTTTTTTTTTTTTTTAGTATTTCTGGTGACCAGAGCACCTCAAGAGTCCCCCAAAAAGTTAATTCGAATAATACTGAAGACTGATTTATCAAGGTATTACTGTACTGGCATCCCCTGGGTTAGGGAAGGTAGGTATCCTTGAAATTTTCTCCGTAATGTGAAACCTATTTTCCCATTGACTTCCATTATATAATTGGAGATGTGTTCCCAAGGAAATATTTTCGGCAAAAGGACGTAATACAAGAACATTTTGAATGAAAATAAATTACTTTTAACACAGTACATTGATTATTTATGATATAATATGATGATAAGTATACAAAACACTTGAATTTAACTTACCTCAAATGATGTTGAGTGCTGCATTAGGTGAGGTGGTGCAATTAGAGTTATTGGGAGGGACACGGAGGGGTACTACTGGCTCCTGCCTCGCCCTGTACAGTATTGTAACAACCACCAAGAAGTACACACGATATAAATTTTATAATTTCTGTGAATTTTTTCTAATAGTATTAAAAAATTTTTTTTTACAAAATCCGTAAGAGCGAATTTCCGTAACCAGAGTTTCTGTAACCCAGTGGATGCATGTACTGTATATACAAATGGCGACTGTGTTAATCTTTCATTTGGTTTTTAAAAATTGGTTTGGCAATTATACAGTAGTATTTTTTTTGTAACTTATTTATTTGTATTTTTAATTATTCCTCACAGTTACTGGTACTGTATATATTATTTTAAGAAAACTATGGGTACAGGAGGAAAATACACCCAAAAATTTTTTCCTAAATTCTCCCTGCTAAAATGACCATGCGTCTTATATGCCGTAAAATACGGTAGTTCACTTTGACTTGATTTTTGTAAAATTTTACACTATTTCCTTCGAACACCATACCCAAGGACCAGAAATGACGTCCCTTTGCCTTCTTGTGTGTTTTTTCCTTTGTCTTCTGTGATTACTAGTTCACAATGTTACCCCATACTGTAATTGTATTCAGAATGGGAGGGTATCATTAAAAGCTAGGGCACCATTTAATCTGACTTATTTAAAATAAATGGTAAATGGACTAAATTAACTAAAATTAGGACTGCTCTCCAATATCAAAGGAGAAATAAAGATTAACACTTATATGCGTTGACCTGATTGTTGAGCCTGTGAGATCGCACAACCTGAACCATGGTTGACCTCCATCTGCTTCATCCTTAACCAAGCTTAAATTTAATATCAAAGTTTTCACAGAGCCATTCAATGCTGCCTTGGCCACTGTCCTTAGCCAATCACACAGCATTTTACAAACTCATGAAGGCATTTCACCATACAACTGCTTAAGCTATGTCCCATGTGTGTGTGTCGTACCACATCGAGCGACCACACGATTAAACGTGCTACCTTGGCGTAGCAGACAAATATATGTGTTTTCTTTGATGTGTCCCACTTAGACGAGTGAAGCATTCACAAGTGACCAGGAAGCGGGAACTAGACGCACAACCTGGAAGCAGCGATCAAATGTTTTGTTCGTCGCTTCCTCAGTTGTGCAAGTCCTCGCTTTCTACACCAAGACTAAAGAAGGTTTTACATTCATTTTCCACTGTTAACAGCTTGATCTTACCAAGAAATAGATCCTTGTGGACTATTGAAGTAGCTGCAAAATGTTTCTCTCACATTCTTTACAGAAAAATGTGAAGCATTGTTTATTCTAGACTTAGAGGGTGCTGTGTTATTCTCAACTGTACATTCCTGTGTTTTTTCTTGGCTACCTCTGCAGGAAACGCGTTGAAAAACATTATTTTCTAAAAGTACCAGCAAACGTCTGCGCTGCGTAGACGGCATGTTTATGCTGACAGACGCTGGCAGGTGGGATACAGGTCGCTGTGGAATGTAGGTCGCGCGTGTACGCCCTGGTTGCTCAATGCTGCAGGATGCTCGCACATGGGACATAGCCTTACCTTTCAAGACTTGAGGGTAGCCCTCATGTGCCATCCTTGGGTAACAGGCACCTTATGTCCATAGTTACCAATATCTGGTTTATTGCAGAATGACCTTTCTAACCTAATAATCATCCAGGAGAACCCATGTCATTACACCAGCTAACTCTGAGGATTAATACCAAGTCTAGCCCCCAATTAATATCCATACTTTTCTCCATCCCCTTATAACCAGAACTCTCAGAAAGGTAAGAGCCTCCCATTCATGAAGGTTGTCGGAGTAATGCCACATAACCAGTGCGCATATCTAGTTGCTTGTTCTCAGGTACAAGATGTTACCCAACATTATATAACCCATATTCAGTCCCAGTTGTTTGCTGACAGGCTGTAGATGTGTCTGCTCCATCTCCATCTGCTATAACTGGATTCAGATAATTGGTTGGTAAATGTATCACCTTCATAATTTTTTTCTCTCTCAGGATAAGACGGTTGTAGTTGCAGACTTTGGATTGGCGAGAATTATGCCTCAGAACAACTGGACTGCTGAGAGGAAAAAGTTTGGGAAAAAACATGCGAGAAAGAAAAGGTTAGAATTAAGTGGTGTAGTTAGTATGGTAATGTTTTGATATGTATTCATGGTTGAATTTTGTCATACTTACGTAAAACCATACTTAATTTTTGGTTTAGTTTTATTTGTTTTACTGTATAATAATCTCACTCTAGAAATAACTTTGCCTATACGGAATGTACTTGTGTTGAAGTGTGTGTAAAATATCCGTGAATTACCCAGGGTTGTATTGTACATTTAGTCTTCCATGGAACTTTACTTTTATACAAGTTATAGGAAAGATGGGTGTAACTTATGCAATTCTATAATAATTGACAGGGTGATCATCTTTCAATAATTTTAACAGATATACTGTTGTGGGTAACCCGTACTGGATGGCCCCAGAAATGATGAAGGGAAATAAATATGACGAGAAGGTGGACATCTTCAGTTTTGGTATTATCTTATGTGAGGTGAGTCAGAAGTTACTATTTTGTAGTAGATACTAGTTACTGTGACTTTTGGAAAACACTTCACATACTGAAGGGTCGAGTTAAAATTTTTATTGTCGTGCCTCAGGGGTTAAACAGTTACTGACTAATGCAGAAAGTGTAGTGATTAAGCTGTTTATTATTATTATTAACTAATAAGAATCAGTACAATAACAAACTAAAGAGGTTTATATTTTTAACCGATAAAATCAGTATAGTGACTAGACTGATTTATACAGTAAAACTCTCTTAATCTGTACTAAATGGGGGGAAATCCAGTCTATATTAGGTTAATTTTCTGATAAAGTGATTTCTGGACGGGGTTTCTTTAATCCGGAAAAAGTCTGAATTAAGCAAAGAAATTCCGGATGGCAATCTGAATTAACATCTGGCGCACCTGAACGCCAGTCCCAGCTGCTTTGTTTACAAGCCAGTCACACTGCTATTACTTTAGTGTGTGCATCTCTTAAACTCCTGTGGACTATTTGTGATTTTGTGGACTAATTACCATGGCTTCTGAAGGCGAGACAACTTTAAAAGAAAGTCAGAATATGGCCAGAAAGGAATTTAGTTTGAAGAACAAGCAAGCTCTTCTGGAAGTTCATGAGAAAGGTGTGTCTACAAAAGTTTTGAAGGAGAAATATAACTTGAAAAATCAACCATCAACAGCATCACTAACTTTGTGGTTAAATCCTGAATGTCCAGTACATACAGTACAAGCAGTCCCTGGGTTACGTACGAATTCTATTCCTATGGGCGTTCTTATGTCGAAACACATACCCTATGTGTATACAGTACTTACAGAACAATGTTAAAATCCCACTACAGGTATATCGTAGCCTTAGTCCTTATATACATCTAAAATCACTTAATTTAAGAGAAAAGAAGAAATAGATAGACAAAATACAATAACTGAAAGTAAAAAATAAATGTTGTAGGTATGGCATTAATACTGTAGATTGTAATGCTTGTAAGAGTTCAGAAATGGTTACTGATTAGCTACCTTTAAAGAATTGGGTGTCTGCTTTATGGACGCTAATCGTCTCAGGTTATCGTCATCAGTACAGTACAGAGTACGGTAGTTATATATTGACCTTTTATATTTACAAGACTTATTTTTTAATTAATTAAAAAAAATAATTATGTTTAAGTAAGCAATAACACATTTTTAATTCTGGAGTTGGGTGAGGTAGAATTTAGCCTACTGGATTCAGCAACAAGGGGATTTATTAGGTTACGGGAGATCGCAACTTCACATATAGGACACAGGGTGATTTTTTTAGCCAGTTTTCAGACAAAAAATGCATCTTATATGCCGTAAATTACAGTAAGTATTCACTATGGGTGTCCCGAACTATCGAAGTTGCTGGACTATTGGGTCCTGGATTAGTGAGTCCAACCTGTACTGTAGTATATAATTTTTTAAATTTTAATTGTTACTGTGTATACAATTTAGCCATGTGAACATTTTGATATGCTTAATTTGTTGTGAACTTTTCTTTTACAGTCACATGGCATTTTATATTTATAAGCATGAAATCATGGGCAACAAAAATGTCTTGACAGAAAAAAAAGGAGGGGGAGGTTTCTATGCATAGTCTTGCATGAGGTTTCTTAATGACACTAATTTAAGGTGGTAATAGGGGTGATACGATGATGTGAAAGATTATGAAAGCAAAAACTTCTGTTTTATTCTTATTATTCTTGTTGATGGCTATCCTAATAAATGTTTTACATGTATAAGATATTAGGATGTTTCATTCACAGTGTCACCTAGTAAAGTATATATTTTTGATAAATAGGGACAAGGAAGTTGACTACTAAAAAGTTGAGAGAATTATTAAGAATTGTTGACATAGATGAGACTTAGGAGAAACTATGTATGTGTTAAGTGTAAATCTGTACCTCAGAGAAAATTCAAGGTTAGAAGATAGTTTGAATATTATATATTTATTGTTGAGGGAAGAGGATGAACTGAACTTGATATAAAATTATTTTGTTATGATTTTTTGTTGGAGTTTGTTGACTTCCTGACTAGAGCTTTGCACTACAGTATTCCCAATCCTCAGATTATCTCATTGCCTCCACCAGCCCCCCCTTCCTTGCTGCATTTATTTTTTTTTTAATAGCCCACAGGCACATATCATGTCTTCTTTGGCCTTCCTCTTCCTGTTTATCCTCAGATTTTCCTTTTTTGCTATTGTTGGTAATCTCTGTTTTTCCATAATTAGTATGTGTATTGCTTGATATCTTTTACAATGTTATCCTTTACCTAGGCCATGTGCTTTATTATTATGTTTTGTGTATATTCTGTCTTGATTTTCTGAAGATTTTTGAGGGATGTCATTTTAAATCTTCTATTCTTCCTTATCATATCCAGCTCTCCCATTGTCAGTGTGTCTGGATTACTGTACTCAGTGTACAGTTTATGGTAATGGAGTCTATGAATTTTGGAATGTCATTGGAGGTGCACTAGTTGGTATTGATGATGTAATTATTCTCAGCACTTCCTTTAAATTATTTAAACTTGCTATTCTTGTCACAGATCATTGGACGAGTGGAAGCTGATCCTGATTACATGCCACGATCCATGGATTTTGGCCTCAATGAGACGGTGTTTTTTACCAAATATTGTGAAAACTGCCCTGAACCTTTCTACAAAATTGCCTTTATGTGTTGCAACATAAATCCTGACGATAGGTTGGTTTATACTGAATATGAATTTACAGTGTCAAATTATTTTTTGTGGTTATAGTGTTGCTTGATATCATTCAATTAGCTATTAAAAAATATTAAAGTATTTATGAGATACCTGTACTTGTAAGCCTGGAGATTCATGAAAAGGACATTAGAGCTTAAAAAGAGGAGAACATCACAGTGGTCATGAGAATGGGGTGTATTTCCATCGGTTTATCCAAAATAGCTCAAATATGTTATTGTTGAATATGGCTACTTTTTCATGTGAATGGGGATTTTTTTTTTTATGGTTGTAATGCTGATGAAATTATGATATTCCTAAAATATCTCTTTGAATTTTGATTCTGTGCTTAACTGATGAAAAGTGTATCTTTGTGCAGTTAGGTCCCACTGAACAGGTACCCTATAAACAAGAATTTGGTTAAACGAGTTTAGTATTTTTGGTTTTGAAAAGTCAGTGAGCAAGCTTGTATTTGACTTAACTGGCAAAGTTCCAAGAGATCCAGCTTGCTTGCAGTCTGGCTGAGTGGCCAGGCAGGCAGGCTATCCTTTATCATCATGTAGTGTATACAATAGTATATTTAATTTATTTACAATATATTGCACGTGTACAGTAGTGTTTACATAAATAAAAACTGTACAGCTCTTGAGTCTGTCCGATGTAGTAGCATTCGACAGTGCTATGAAAAATTCCATGGATGAGAAAATTTATCTCAATACCCAGAAATCTCTCAAATCCGGAAACGATCTGCACCAACTATTCTGGCTAAAGGGAAGATTACTATTATTAAGTGTTATACTGTACTGTGCATTTCTGTGATGAAAGTTATGGTATTTGTTAGTGAGAATGTTTAATAATATGGGTTTGAATTTTACAAAAGCAGAATTTTCTTATGTTTTGCAGCTTTGGTACAGTAGAATGTCGATTTAAAGCGATTCTATTTAAGATTATTGATTTAAAGTGACACCCACATTTAAGGACAATGTTTTAATTTAAAGCAAATCTTTCCTATTTTGCGCGAGTCAATCTGGCGAATCATATTTTAAAATTCGCACTTAATGTTTCTCTGGGCATGCTACACTGTTTTAAGGGCAAAGCTGTACTGTTCATGTACTCAAAATAATGTACTAAATGATACTAAAATTTTTGTCTAGTGTAAACTATAGCATGATTGTATTCAAATTAATCACTATCTTATAAGAATTCCAGCAATGTAAATTATATTCTCCCTGATCACTTTTGTGACATTTTGTAAACAAAAACTCAATATAAAGGACATAAATAAACAAATAAATACTTCACTAGACCTTCAGCCCCAACTGTCAAACGTGTCACTGTCACACCCCCCCCCCTCTTCCCAGCCAAGGTTGGGTGGTTGTTATAGGCTTACAATTTTTATCTTATATAATATCACAGACTAAAGTTAGGAGAATATAATTTGCATTGCTAGAGTCCTTGCAAGACCGCAAATAATTTTAATATAAACGTCATATATTTTGCACAGGAGATAAAAATTTTGGCCTTTGTAATAAAATTAATTAAAACTAAAGTTTGTATGTCTAATGCAAACTATAGCCTGTATATATTCAAACTAATCACTGTCTTATAAGAATTCTGGAAATGTTAATTATATTCTCCCATGACAGTTCAGTGACATTTTATAAGAGAAAAACTTAGTCAGATAAATAAATAAGCACTAGACCTTGGCATCAACTGTCAAGCATATTACCCCACCTCTCCCCCCCCTCCCCTCCCATCTTCCTATCAGCTGATCGCTAGTAAACAGACCATTTCATGTCCCATAATTTTAGCTGTGTTTATTTATGAGTGTTTGTTTTAACATAATACTACAAAAAACAATGTTTTGTTTATTTTAGGAGATGGGCTGAGGTGCATCTGGGTAGACAATATTTTTAGTATTTTGTGTTTCACTCAAGTACCAAACTAAATTATTCCATTGAAACAACACCTCGATTTAGTGCGAATTCGGTTTAAAGTGATCTCTATTCAAACGTATCTCGTGTTATATCGACGTTCTACTGTACCAGAAACAGAATGTACAGTACAGTACAGTGTGGGAAAAGCAATGTGGGTTCAAAACATGAATAGGATGCCTGTAGAGATTAAGTTTGTGTATTGAAGAGAATAAATAAATAGGTGCTGGAAAAATGGAAGAATATTTTTGTAGTACATTAAGTCCTCGTTTAACGTTGCCCCCGATGACATTGTTTTGTTATGTCGCTACTCTTTAGATTGCAATAATTTGGTTAACGTCCCGACGACTCGATATAACTTCGTTTTTAGCAACGTCACGGACTAGTTTTTACGGCGCAACACCCTCTCTCGTCTTGGCGCGATTCCTCTCACTCACGGAGTGTCACAGCGTCCCCAAGTAGCTTCAGTTTTCGTTTGGCTTCCACAGCGTTCATGTATGTTTAAGTGTTTTTGGTCTTAATACTCTATTCTAACAATTCGAAATGGCTTCCAAGTGCCCATCAAGTGCTACTTATGCTAGTCTTGTGAAGAAGCAACATAAGACCATTAGCCTTGCTACGAAAATGGAGGTTTTAAACCGGGAGGAGGAGCCACCCGCCGGGTCTCAGTGACTCGCCACCCTCCTCCTCCTCCTCCTCTCCCGCCCTCCTCCTTTGCTCCATTACCCACCACACACTCGCTCCACCACCCCCGTCCATCAGTGAGTACAATACAAAATGATTTAGTTTATTTATATATATACTGTATACTGTTTTCTATAAAAATGCCATTGAATTTCTGTTTATGTAATGTATGTCATGGGACAAAGGGAGGCTCAGGAACGTAACTCCCGTATTTTGTCTATTTCTTATGGGGAAAATTGATTCTGTTAACATTGTTTCTGTTAACGTTGTGGTTTTCAGGAACGGAACCACGATGTTAAGCGAGAACTTACTGTACAGCATGCCCTGACAATTCACAGACCTCGATTATTTGCGAATGACACCCAGGATGTACCCAAGAATGTCTAAGGCTAGTTTTAAAGTTGCTGGCATTTTCACTAATGGGACAGGGAGCCATTCGTTCTAAAGACAGTAATTTCTTTTACCTGTACTATTGTATATATGTGTGTGTGACTTGAGGGTAGACCCTCACATTTTTAACACATTTTGTTGTCTTGTTACTGATTATTTGTAAGAGGATTTTCCCATTATTATTTATTTGTATGTGTTTTGTGTGTGTGTCTACACACACACACACACACACACACTCACATATATACAGTACTGTGCAGGTAAAAGAAATATTTGTCCTAAGGGCAAACACATAAAGGGAATATACATTTCTTTGTACACAACAAAAATGTACCCCCGGTCAGCAAATGTTATTCGCGGCCATTTTGGGAATCTAACCCCCGGGAATTTTAAGGGTATGCTTTGGAGTAGGTTGAAAATTGATTTGGGAAGTATTGAAAATGTTTGTATTAATTTAGATATTGTTGAATATTATCCAAAGATTTTATAGGAAGAACATTGATTAAATTATAGAGAAAAAGAACATATTAATATTAAAGAAGGTGGGGAACCTGAGGTAGTACTTCCATATTTATTACTCCTACGTGAAGGAAGCCGGCCTTTTATAAAAGCTTTGATTTTTATCTATTAACATTTGGTTGATTTTTATGAAAGTTCTATGCTATTTTTTATTTATGTTTTTTGCCTTGCATTATTTGTTTTAAGCCTTTTAAGCTTTTAATTAAATTTGGTGCCATATAATCTAAGTTGTTGCATCGCCAGGGATGTAATTACCACAATCAATCAATCCATATTTACTTTTGAAATTCTTCCTTATTTACCCATACTGTATATTGCTCACTGTCAATCCTTTTTCAGCACACATTTCTATCGGTCTCTCTTCATTCCAACTCATTTCTGGCACTCTGTACAGGTTGACCCTCTTTTATCAGGTAACCTTAGGACTAGGGCTGTGCTGGATGATAGCAATTCCCATTGAATAGAAGGTTTATAATAATTAATGGTGCATTAGCCGAAGCTACACTTAGCCTAATGCCCTTAACATAATAGATTTCTTTGTACCTGGATAAAAAATTTACACTACATAGTTAATAAATTTATTAAATAACAAGTGATATGAAAATAATATTTAGTCCTATAGAATTCACTCATCCCAGGCCATTCTGTCAAAGTTGGGTACTTTTTATCACAACACTCATGATCCTATATCCTCAAACAATTTAATTTTATTCATACAGCCATGCCACCCAAAAGAATATTTTTGTACAGAAACACTTTAAGATTGATAGAAATTACCAAGTAAATGTTATGCTGTACAAAGGAAAGGTGTGTGCATAATATCCTATCTCATAGCTATTATTAACCCACCTGCACCAGCTAGATATCTACACCCATTATTAAGACAACAAGCATTTAATAACTGTTAAAATGCATAAATGAGTCACTTATTTAGAAGCTTGTGTGTTTTCAAGCTGAGTGTCAGCTGTTGTTCTCTAACTTCTCAAATTTTTTAATAATGTTTAATTTCACCTTTAAAATGCGATGCTTTCTGTGTTTCTCGATAAAAAGTGTTTTTTGTGAAGCACTGAGAAGTTGTTTTTGTACTCATTGTGCACAATTTGGGGTGATTTGTAAGGAAATAATTGCATACACATGTAAACAACTCTTCCTGAAAGCATTTCTATGCATCTAGAAGGTTCCAGTTGAAATTGCATGTTTAAAGTTTTCCCTTTTACTGCATTTTGAATTGTGAAGTCTCTGTACTTCATTAGATATTTCTGACTTCTCACTCTTCATTTATCTCCAACTCTACACCTTTTTCAATTAAACTATGTATCACATAAGACAAGGACTTCTAATCAAGCTTTGTGCTTATCACTCATAATTACAACTATGCACATTCAAACATCCCATTTATAAGCTTTTGTTTCTTTATAGTAACTGAATATAAGAAGATAGGGTTATGTAAGGTATATTTTTGTTTGCTTATTTCAGACCAGCATTTGAGGTACTGGAGGTTTGGTTGGAAGGATTGGCAATGCACTTTGCTGTTGGAGTTCCTGTCCCAGCCAACCTACTGGTCGACATATATAACTTTGATGGTAAGGTTAAGAATAAATGGTTCCTTAACCCTGTATGAATGTAACAGTAGCATTTTCTACTCTCAGAGCTTCGGGTGAGCAACTCATGTGTGGCAGCTCCTTTGTGCGGTGTTTTCACTTGGTTATCATATATTTTATAACCTAATGCATGGCTCAGGTGTAGTCACCAAGTCTGTGGGTTGAAAACCCAGAGTTCCCAGGGCCCAGATACATGACTGGAAGTAATCTGAAATTTAGTTTTACCTTTCTCTTTTAAATCTGGGATTTTAACTGAAAACTTGAATACAGTTGTTACCACTGAAGGCTAAAAGAAGTTAGTCGTACCATCCCACCAATACCAGTGTGTTCTTTGATCATCATATGCTTGGCTATGAGGTGCTATTTAAGGGATGACCACCTCAATTCTGGTTATACATTATGAGCAAGCTGTGTGGACATCATCATGCTTACTCTGCTGTGTTGGCAACCAAGTAATTCCCCACAATATTTTTGGACACATCTCGGAGATTGATTTTTGCCACATAGTCAGTCATGTTAGTAGTACAGTAAACCCTCGATAACTCGGCATTTGATAAATCGGAATTTCATATAACTCGGCATGGATATGGTCTCGGAATGTATTATAGTATAACTCGGGAAATGTTGAGATATATAAAATTATTTGAGAAAATCTAGTCATATCTGGCCAACTGCATCACCTACCATGCCTCTGTGGCACCTACCATGCATCTGTCTGCAGTGCTGGTAAGTGTTACTTTTTTACATTTAGTAATTACATGTACTGTACACATCTATGGGTTGATCATTTTTTACTGTTGTATTTTTATAGGAGGGGGGGAAAGTGTCTTGATAAGATGGAATTTGGGATAACTTGGCAAGGCCAGAGCCCCATATGTACCGAGTTATCAAGAGTTTGCTGCACAGTGATCCCTCGGTTAACGAACGCCTCGGTTAACGAATTACCTTTCATAAGATTCTTCACTTCGGTTAATGAAAAAATTTCGGTTAACGAATTCCTTACGAATTTTTCCCAACATGTTTTCGCCTGCTTTCGCCTGCTCACCAGCTGTAGTATTAGTCCACCAATACAGTAATCGGTTTTAGGGCTTAACTTCGTTACCATTTGAGTAAATTTCAAGAAGGTTGTACTATTCAATAATTTTCCAAGTCTTATATTAAAGTTTTTAGTCATTCTAACAATTATTTAACATAATTGAAGTACAGGGAACTAGTTTTTAGCGAGCCAAACAGCCACTTGACTCACCCAAAATGGCGTCAGTGTGTGTCCCTGGTCAGTGGAGGAAGCTTCTTGCTTGAGACTCTCTTGAACATAAACTATTTTTATGTTTTTACAGTACAATTATTTGTCATTCTGAAGTTTATTTTGCATATTGACAATATGCAGTGCAGTGTTCATTTAAAGAAAATAATCTTGAATTACACCAAGTGAACTAAAATTTTATGGGTGAAATGGCGCCATGGGGTGACTTCTCTTCCACCCCAATGCCTTCTCTTCTCCCTTCTCCTCCACCCCCATTCTAATTCCCATCATCATCATCATCAACCAGGAGCCTTCTACATGCACACCTCAAAGTAAGTGTACTTTATTGCATTTATTTTTAGTTTGTATGTAATTTTCGGTGAGCTGGAACCAATTGCCCAAAATCCCATTGAAACAATGGTTTCGGTTAACGAACGACCTACTGGAACGAATTGTGTTCGTTAACCGAGGGACCACTGTATAAGGATAGGTGTATTTTATTGCACTGTAAGAATGTTGACAGTTACTTTATGATCTAATTCAGGGTTGATTTGTGGGTTTGTGACCAAAAGCTGCTACTCACAAGACAGTAGCTCAGCCAGTTATAGGATGATTTTATTGCAGTTGAAAGATCTGGCCTGAGGATATACCAGTTTAGTCGGGATTGGAATTTCAGAAAAGTTCTTTTTCAGAGGATGGTTTGGCAGTACACTTGTCATCCTACCTTAGGAATGGTCAGATAAACTAGTAATACAGTCTTAGTTGAGGGTTTGTTAGATTCTCCTCTTAGTGCAATTTATAGTCTAGGACTACAAGTCGTTGACAGCTGTGCGGAACCTACGTGGGTGACCTCTGGCAAGGGGGAAAATTTTTAACTGCAAGAAGGTTACTAACCACATGCGATTTTTAAAGTACAGTAGTGTTTATATAAGTTAAATATTAATTTTGAATCTTATTAAACTTATTATTTTATTTATATCATATCATAGTTTTAACTTATGATTTTCTTCAATGTCAAAGGTAACTGTGTAGGTTCCATGTGGCTGTCCACGACTGTAGCCCAAATAAATGTCACTATTTCCAGAAACTTTCAGTCCAAAAGTGGTTCAGTGGAGTCTTGATAATTCATGTGTTAGGCAGGGCCGGATTTACCTACTTGTGGGCCCCAGGCCAAACTCATCAGTGGGCCCCCAAATTTATAGAAATGTTTGCATGTTTCAATAATCAGTGGGCCATGGCCCACCAGTTGAAGACCACTGCGGGCCTATACTTATTGTACAGGGGCCCCATACTCCGGGCCCAATGCTTATTGTACAGGGGCCCTTATGGTTGTGAATATATTATATAATGAAATACTCGGTGTACACTTGAAACAAGGTTATACGCTGGCACGCTGCGCGGCAAATTAGTTTCAGTGGGCCCCCAGATACCAGTGGGGCCTAGGCCAATGGCCTACTTGGCCTATTGGTAAATCCGGCCCTGGTGTTAGGTACAGTCTCGTTCAAGATTCTTCGAACACTACTGGAGACAGGTGGCAACTCAAGGCAGTTTGTTTACTCTAGTACGTCGTGTAAAAATTATGAATAAAAGTAAAAGTGATCTGTGATTGGTTACCTAGTTCCCTGTTGCTTAATTTACTGGTTGGTCTTTGTTGTTTCATATTATATTATACTCGTACTATAGTAAACAAATGGCCTTGAGTTGCCAGCTGTCTCCAGTAGTGTTCAAAGAATCTTGAACGAGACTGTACCAGAAGGCATCATGAATTATCAAATCATGAATTATAATATAGAGGTTGGACCCCACTAATCTGGGAACTGATAGTCTGGCACCTTCGATGGTTTGGGACGTCTGTCAAAGCTCACTTCTAGTGGCTGTTGCCACTATTTTGCCTTCAAATACTTAAAATTTACCACGAATATGCCTCCTAAGAGACCAGCAAGCAGTGGAAGTGGTTGTAATACGGCAAAATTTAAGCATGTGACATTAACTATTCTAGAAAAGGTGTCTATACTGAAGAAATTAGACAGCAATAGTACATTTTAGGCATTATTTTACCTTTTTCTGACATCAGATTCGATGGTTCGGAATTTTTGCTAATCCGGAAGCGGTCTGGTCCCAGGCTTCCCGGATTAGCGAGGTCCAACCTGTAATTGATTTAAATGGAAATCATTAGTTAGGTACCAGAGGCCAAAAAATACATATAAAATGTTCCAAAACTGCTTTCATAAACACTAAATATTGCACATAATAAATAAAAAATACAGTAACACACATATTGTGCCAAAAGTAGTTCTGTATTACATAAACAGCATTTCATTATCATCCTAAGGGTGACACCATTAAACCAACAAGGAGATAGGCTTGCTGGTTGGCTGGCTAGTCTGCTGTTCACCAATGATGTAAACAAACCACCAGGAGTTTAATACAACTCAGTAACTTATCTGGAGTTGAGTGTAAAATTATTTTTCTCTGGAAAATTTATTATTTTATGATAATTTTTTATTAACCCGGTGCTAAATGATCCTAAATGATATGGATATTATGGTGAAACTGCATACAGTACTGTTGTTATAAAGGTGCTGTGGCTTGGGGAATTTCTCGTGAATTCAGCCAGCCACCCGCCCTGCTCCCTACTTCTCCCTCACACTGAATTTATTCCACTTCATTTTTATCATATTTTAGATTTACATTATATTTTCTTTATTTGTAAGTAACATTAGAGCATTGAAATGATACTTATGTTATATATTCTTTATTTATAAGTCATATTAGAACATTAAAATGATATAGCCACAACATTTATGGTTTTCTATTTGAATAAATATTGCAGCAGTCGGCGCTCAGCTGTAAAGTATTTACAGTATTTAATTACATATTTAGTGATGATCTGGTTTGATTTATTGAGTTTTTATGTCTTTAATATTTAGTTTGATTAGATTTGGTTATGTAGGGTGTTCGGTAATCAGCCTCCATAAATGTGTTCTCCTACTGTTATACAGTACTATGTCTATGGGAAAATCTTCATCAACTTTTTATTGCTATTATCCACAATTTTGTGGGTTAACTGAATAGCCTGATGGCAGCTTTCCATGCTGCATGGTCTCTTGCAAACCTCTCTTCTTAGTTTCTTAACTACGATGTCATTTCTACCCCTACACAGTCACGATACATTTTTTTTTATTAAGAGCCACTTCCTCAGGATGCATTCTTTTTAAATAGTACAGTACTATACTGGGGACTGCCTGTATTTCACTTTATGTACAGAGTATAAGTATAGCACCTATAACTATACTGTACCCTGTACAGTATACTACCATTTATAAAGGATGTCTCAGAAATATATATACATACTGTATACACTACTTTACTGATTTTTTGTGGAGATTGCATGAATGCATGTATTACAGCATAAACATTGTCCTAATTTTTTGATGTGCACCCACTTCATTGAGTGAGGACAATGTTGCTCTTGTAATACAAGCATTCATGTGATCACAAAAAATATGTAAGACAGTGTGTATACATTATTTTGAGACATTCTATATATTTTGTGATTAAAGATGATTTGAAAGAAACAATTACAATTATTATACAGTACTGTATTTATTTATTTATTTTTCTTGAATAAAATTAACATTTCGTTAGTATGGGATTTTAATGTACAATTATTATTATTATTATTATTATTATTATTATTATTATTATTATTATTATTATTATTATTATTATTATGTATCCTTAATACCGGTATATATAGGGTACATTTCAAAGAGATTACAGATAAGTAATAAAGAATTTACAAAAAAATTCCAATTATCAAATTGTATCATATCTTTGCAGGAAGAGGTCAAAGTAGTTCATCTGAAGCATCTACTCCAGAGGCCCCAACACCAGATTCAAGACACCCTCCACCTCTCTTACGCACTATAAGTGAAGGAACTTATTCCACTATTGATAACTTAAGCCATGATTCCTCATCATCCTTTTCTGGAGTGGACCGAACATGCTTTGATTCTCAAGAGACACTTCTAAATGACACAAGTTGGAAGTTAAGGAAGACCTTAGATTTAGGTAAATTAGATATTTTGAAACCAAGCTGGAGCCCCGGTAATAATGTAGCTAGAACAGATTCTGTGATTAATAATTCAAGTGTGAAAACTGAAGGAAGTTTAGAGCAAAATTCCATTCCAGATACTCTTTCTTCTTTCTCTCGGTCAAAGGCCAGCAGCTTGGTGGGGGGGGAAGTAGAGTGTACACAACTATGATTTTTTTTTTTTTTTTTTATTCATTTATAGTAAGAGGTAAGTTATGTTTGCAATAATGTACAGGGATATTTGTTACAAGAGGTTAATGAGTTTTCCTATTGAATTGCATTGGAAAGTATTTAACAAAAGATTGGTACAAAGTTGACTTATAGCATTCCTTTTATAGTGATGTTAGAAATACCTTTATAGGTAGTGGAGTAGAATTATAATGACTAAGCAGTTATTATTATTATAAATAATTTTTCGCTCATGTTGTTTCCCTATTTGTTGGAGAGCTACAGCAGAGCCTCTTCCTTGGACTGGTGATATCTCATACCTGCAACAAACTGGAACCCATCTTGGAGTTAGGTCTGCTCTCACTCTTGTTGAACTACAAGGTAAAAAAATGTCAGAGGCAAAGATGGCCTTTTATCAAAGTTCCTGTTGCTCATTTCTTTCCAAAACATAGCATAATAGCGGACAATAACATTATATGCTTTACCAACAAAAGAACATTTATATTTTTGGTGTGATATCTAAATGCCGTTATTTTCCTTATTGTTAATAAAGGTAAAATAATGTTTTGTCAGTGTGCCAACTATATTCCTCCACTAAACAGTTCCTTCTTCTACTTCCTCTTCTGATATATTATATTTCAATGTCTAAATCATAAAAAAAATAAATAAATAAAATAATTTTGACAATCAAATCTGGCAAGTTGATGAAACTAAGTTACTGAAATGAGGCTTTGTTTGTTAAGAATGTAAATAATATTAATATGATGTGGCAAACTATTATTAAATGCATTACAATACAAGAGATGTCATCAGTTTATATTACAGAGACAGTGTAATTATCAGTATACTTATTTATCAATAATGATGTAAAATTAGTATGCTATTATTAGGCAGGCGAGATATAAATAATATAGGGTAGAATGACAAAATATTCAGTAACTAGTCTTTAATAGTTTGATGTTAAAACAATAGACTATGGTTAGATGATGGTTATTATGAATTGAGTGATTGTATATGGCACATGAAAGCATCCTTTGTGATTGTTTAGTACATTACAATACAGTGAACTCTCGAAGATCCGAACTAAAAGGGGGGGACCAACCTGTCCGGAAAAGCCAATTGTCCGAATTTTTCGGCGAATAATAAATGATCTGAGAAACACCAAAAATACAGTACTAATGTAGTGATAAACAAATTACTGTATATAAACCATGTATTTACCTATGATAACATAATAAGAAGCATTGTATCATTACTAGAGCGAACGAAATAATATTCCCACAAGCAACAATTGTCAACTGTGTCTGTGTTTATGTTTCCCACCTCCTCGGGCACCTGTGTCCAAGCAACTGACGGGTCAAGCAGCGCCCACGGGCCTAAAATGTTGTTTGCTCTGGTTTGGGAATGTTTCTTGGGAAAATTTCTAGGAGGCTTCTCAGCCCAGAACCCCTAAATTTTTTGTCCAGATCTTCCGAAATCCAGATTTCCCGGGTCCAGATCTTCGAGTGTTTACTGTATGTTGTTATATTTGCATTGGTTAAACTTGTATATGTCTTTGGGGATGAATGGAATGTGACATAGTGGTGGGCAAAACCAAACATTGCTAGATGAACCTGAATTCTCCTTACTCTTGAATATGAATGTTGTTGCCTCATTATGTTTAAGCCAGAACAAAGAAATACGTAGTACACTTTTCACTAAGAGAATTCTCAATTTAATGAGAAATGTAAATCAAATTAGTTAAGGTTAATCAGTGATAATAATTTTGCCCAGGTTGAAATAGAATCTTGGAAATGGTGAGTAAATATGTGCTTAAGCCTTTTCCTATTCCATTCCTTAGCAAGAAAGCTTAGATGCGAGTGTTAAGGGAAATTATCATAGTGTGACCAGCTTAATAGCAAACAGTGCCCTGTCAAGTCTGTTAGGGACCTAGGATTAAATTTAAGTATCCTTTCCTATCCAGTGAATTGAAATGTGTAACAGAAAAATAGTTTGTTATTGTAAATTAGAATAGTATATTATTTGTGTCCTGAATTGTTAGGTTTCATGGGCCTTAGCCCATGTGAGAACATTAGAAAGGGACAACAATTAGAGTGAATCTGGGCTGCTGCAACTCTAAGCACTGGAGAGAGTTTGTACATCAAACTACTTAGTTAAAAGTACTGTATCTTTATCATAACTTCTTTTGTTATAGCGGGGAAGTTTCTAAAGTCTTCATTTCAAAAGAAACTTGCTTGTAATGGTCGATGGATATTGACAGGAATTACAGTTGATGGTAATGGCAGGAATTGTGGATCATTTTGTAGCAGATGTCTTATCGATGTTCTTAACCCCTTATGTACGCTCGCTCGCACCCCCTCCCCCCTCCCCCAGGTGAATAAATCGTCTGTTATTAGCCAAACAAAATGTTAAAATTGGCATCCCTGTAGTGAAAGGGTTAATGAGTGTGATAGTTTATTGGTTGATAATTATATTAGGTGTCCTAATTAATGATTTTGATAGTTGTCTTGATTGATAACTATAGTATTGGAGGTTTCAAAGTTTACGACTGCAGAAGTTTTCTTGATTAAAGATTTAACAATATCTTCACAAATCACTCTTGAGTTATAGTAGTTGTCATACATGGTTGATGGTTATGTTGTTTGAGGGTTGTAGTGATATACAGTAGTTGGTGGCTGGCACAGGTGTCATGGTTGATAATTGTAACATGGTTTGGTTGATGGTTGTAGCACTTGTGATTCATTGGTATATTAAAGCAGATGTCTCAGTTGATATACCGCAGCAGGTGTCTTGGTTGATATAGTAAAGCAGATATCTCAGTTGATAAGCTACAGCAGATGTCTGGGTTGATATACTGCAGCACATGTCTCAGGTGATACTCTGTAGCACATGTCTCAGGTGATACTCTGTAGCACATGTCTCAGGTGATATACTACAGCACATGCCTCAGGTTGATATACTGCAGCACACGTCTGCAGCAAATGTCTCAGTTGATAACCTGCAGCAGATGTCCCTCTTGATTATGTTATGGTGATATACAGTACAGTACTTGAGTGAGGGTTGTATGGTGTTGTATTATTTAATGTTTTGGTGCTGGTGGGGAATTTGGCTCCTCTGCAGTGTATTCAAAGTTAAATTATTAATGAGTATTATGTAAATTGTGTAAATATGATGCTGAGAACCTTTTTTTTTTTGGAGACAACACCGACACCTGTAAAACCCCTTTTTAGTAGCTATAAAGAATAGAAGCAGATCCTTAGTAGGTATAGAGTTTTTATGATAGATTAGAACTCTTGTTTACTTTTTCATTTGTAATGCTGTACATTTAGCAGTGATATCATCTTTGGTAATATGCTTTTGCTAACCTGGAAACAGGGAACACGGCAAAAATATGTGAAATGAAGAACCTGGACAAAAAGTATGAGAAATAGAGTCACTTAGCCAGAAGAAATGTGAAATAGGGGTTACGGCTTTAAAAAAATTAAACAAGGAACTTTTTTAAATTCAACTTAACCCTTAAGTCCCGGGTGACGTTCCAGAACGTCCGTCCAGCGTGCCCCAGGTGACATTCCAGAATGCGCGCCTATTCCCGCCACTGTTTAAATGCCCAGCGTGGGTTAACAGGTTCCAGTGTGACTATTTGCCTCTCACACCACTCACTCAGCCACAGGGAAACTTCCTGAACATAATTACCTACTTTTATTTGTTTCATTTTCATTGTTTGTCCATTTTATCATGTTGTGTCAAAGTAATATTGCTAAAAGTAGTGTAGTTGTATTATAGGGTAGTATTACTGTAAAACAATGCTGTGATTATGTTATAAATGTATTTATTTGTGGAATTATTATTATTTTATGCACTTCTTGCTCTACCAAACACAAAAACAGCCAGGCAGACTGGCGACCGACTGGCGAGTGTTGCCAAGGACTTTTTTTATGAAAAATTATGCAAATAAAATATTCTAAATGAATTATTTATAGCAAATAAGTATTAAGATCAGTAAATACATACAGTATCGGCCACTTCGGACACAAAGGCGAGCTAAAAATAGCTAAGTGCTTAGGGACCACGAGTGTCAGCTATCAAACCAACACTGTCTCCTTATCCCCCCCCCCCTCCTTCTGTGCAGTCAGGAAAGTTTCTAGAGCATCAATATATAGTTCTTACTTAATTTTTATTGTTTTATTATTTTAAAAGGTTAAAAATTATTTTTGGAAAAGTTTATTTTTCTCGATTTACCCCCGGGTGGGGAGGTACTGCCACCAGCACCCTAGTCCGGGGCTTAAGGGTTAACAAGGAACTAGGAAAAAAATTAAAAATAGGGAACTGGCAAATGCAACAGAATAGGGAATTTGGTTTAAATTATGTCAGTTTTGAAACCCAGCCTCTAAAAGAAAGTGAAATTGTGAATGTGGCACAAAAATTCAATTTAGGGAAGCTAGCCAAGAATAAATTAAAGTATGAGGAACCTGAGTTAGAAAGAATATGAAATTATGCATTGTAACCTTATGATAATATCCAGAGGTACAGTCAACAACAAAAATTTCTTCACCTTTATGGTGTTATACAATATGACACACCGAGTGATTCCTGTTAATTTCCCTGTATTAACTATATGTGATTTAAAAAAACAAAAACATACCGGTTATACAATGCATCACACAACCAGAAATACCAACTTTACCAAATTAACATGGCCTCAGTCAGTGATCGTTGCAGAGGCCATTAGACCAAGGGGTGCAGAATTTTTTTTTGCTGACTACAGCAGTATTGGAAATAATAACATCTTAATCATTTTCTTTCTGTACTGTATATATCAAACTTAAGTCCATTCGATATATATACGTACATTACAAATTGTGACATCGTCAGTTGTGTGCCAATTTCTAAAGTTATCAATTCACTGCCCTGTGTATCAGTATTATTGGAAAAGTTTTACTGATGACTGGGATGGCCTTTTTTACATTTAATACCAAGCTTTACATGCATGCCATTGTAAGGCATATACGTAGTGTTCAGGTTGCCAAGCCCAGAGATCAAATCTTATTTTTTATGACTCCAATATAATTCATCATCATCGTTGTTTTCTGGCCATTTTCCCTGCTTTAGGATTTAGCCATGGTTACCTGATAGCAGCTCTCACCCAGCTGCACAGGCTTTGGCAGTTATTTCTGAAAATTATTAGTGTACCAAGGCAGTAATTTTATTAACAAAATTAATCGTGTAGGAGAAAATATGGGTAAAAGAAACGGACATACAAGCAGTTGATGTGATAAATTAAAACGTGAGATGTGTATGTAAATACAGCTAGATTCGTGGATGGAAAAATTTGTAATACAGTATAAAAACCTTTAAGTATTCAATTTAGGACTCCTACATACTGTAGTACTGTACAATAGCTTTAGTTTTACCTAGGATCCATGAGATATTTGTGGGTCATGTGATAAATAAATCATTACACAAATGTGCTCAAGGAAGATAGTCTTACTGAAAAAAATTTTCAAGTTATCTTTTAAACTTACTGTAATCAACATCTATATCATATTTTGATATGCAGCACATGATTCAAACTGGAGAGCTCTGCATTCAATCACTGGAATTTTCATAAAAGGTTTCTCTTATGCAGAGCTTTCCTAGATGTTGAAAGTACTGTACAGTACAGTACTAGATAAAAAAAATTTAAGTTTCATAATTAGGATGTTAAGGTCTTAATGCATATTTTTTTGTGTTATAATTTGAGGATAAAAGGTATAAAAGCAACATTGTGTAAGCCTGAAACTTTAGTAAAAGCTGATAAAGTTGTGCAAAAAGTAATTTGCACAAAATATGACTTGTTATTTTGCAATTTTTTTAGCATATTGAGCAACTTAGACGCATTTACTTCACTCCAGAACTACCTCCTATTCAATAAGTAATTTGCAGAGTACATGAACGTGTTGCATGTACTTAAATACACATCTTTTAACATTTTGATGATAGATATTACTTCAATGTACAGTATTTTCATCCTACCATTTTACTGCTCAGTATTTTTCCTTCCCATTTATTATTACCTGATAATTAGTATTGAGGCCCAGTAGGATTAGTATCCATTAGAACTAGACCCCAATCCTAATTGTTAGAGTAAGTTTGGGACCTTTTAAAACTGGAGTTCATTTGACCAGTCATCTAACAGATTAATTTGCATATTTTATGGAGTAGGATCAGACACAGAGTTAAGTGAACAAATATTTGGAAGGTTATGATTTTTTTCTCATTTAACATTAATAAATAAAACAGAGAAATTATAGAAATAACAGCACTAAAATATGCGCCAGAAATTTTTATCTGTATACTGTATCCCAAATTTCTTTAGTGATAAATCTTAATGGCTCAGAAAAAACCCAAACCATCTTATGTTAACCAGAATTGGTGCCTATCACTCTTATGATTATATAGCAACATGAGTTCTCAGTCTTGATATAAGATGGACAATAGATAAAGTAAGATAAAATTTTAAAGATAAAATTCTCCACTTAGATTATTGAATTGTTTTTCAATTACTGTACTACACGGCCATTTGTCAGAGAGACTTTTTGTTGTGGAATATGTTTTTATCATTATTTTCATAATCTAATTGGCCTTTGTATATTAAAGACAGCTATCAAGTATACTTTGTGACACTTGGTTTATCAATTGCAAGATAAATAAAGATGTATTTTTAATAAAACATCTTACAGATAAGAAAACTCAGCTAAGGCACTTCTGTGCAATTATCTCAAATGCAAGTTGTTAAATGCCTTGTTGGACTTTTATTATTGCAAATTTCTAAATTCATTTATTTAATTTTATGTCCATATTCACTGTGTAATTTTTTATATTATATCATCACATTTGTTGGGAAATACCAATTGAGCACAATCTGCTAAGAGACCACTTTTTGGGGCATAACCAGTAAAGAAACAACAAAGACTGTACAGTATAGTCTCGATTTACGTGGATTTGGTTTACGCGTTTGGTCATTTACGCGGCACCTTGCCAGACCGACAATTTTTATTTACATGGTTCATTCCATCATTCACGCGGGAAGCGGCGCGGGCAGGGTGCGCACAAGGTCGCCCAGTCAACAAAACATTACCGAGTTCTTCACCCGCCACCCACCACAGCCGGCCCAAGTCAGTGATAGTGAGGATATGGACTTATATGGACTTTGAGGGGTTTGACAAAGAGGCCCTGCAAGCCTCTGTGGTGGATAGTGATACAAGTGATACAGGTGAGGGCCAATAATTTGCCCTCTGCCTCGGAACCAACCCCCCCCCATCCCCGTGTGCCCAGCCATCTTTTCTACTAACGTAAGTGTTAAAAAACCTAATATTCTTGATATTTCTCTTAAATATTAATTGTGTATGCATACCATCATAAAATTAAGATGTTATTTTTACTACAACGTACGTATTGTGTCGGAAAAAGTGTAGTTTGGGGGTCGGCCCAGTCTCTATTTCAATTAATCCCTTTTGTTCTGTTATTTCGTTTACGCGTTTCTTGTTTTACGCGGACCTCCACGGGCTCAATTGACCGCGTAAATGAAGACTATACTGTATATACATCAGTCTAAATTTCAGGAGTCTCACAGGTATTATGAAATGAGTCTTAATAATGATATGACAGTATTTTCCATACCTTCGTATTTGCGTACTATGTGTACGTACTGTATAACACTTTTGAGCATTTGTTTCCTATATGTGAAACTGGAGAAAAGCTTAGGTTTGACCCCGTCTGCCTGTCTGTATATCCATTTGTTTGTAAATGACGCCATGATTATATTTACCACAAAGGTAAAGTGCTATAGTACTTCAGTATTTGTCAAAATAGCTTTTGGTCAGAAGAAATAATGGTTTACTAGTAATTTTTTTTTTCCATACTGGGATTGCAAGGTAGTGACAGGGTTGATAAAAAGGCCTTTTGTGAAAGGGATATTGGTTTATAGACTGGCAAAGAGAGTATTAGTAAGGTAAATTTGACCAGTTTAAAGGGATGGGAAATGGAAGAATGCTTAAAGTCTTGTGAGGATGTAAAGGTAATGGAGGACGTTGTGAGTTACTGTATTTGTTGGTAGGCATTTGAGGAAGCCAGTCTTCATGGGGTCAATCAGAATATCATCTTGATATATTGAGCAGTAATTTAAAATTGCATTCATTGTGTGTGTGTGGTGTGTTCACATGTTGAAACAGTACAGTAGAGAGAATGGCTAAAATCATCTTTAGATATCCAGTTTTATAATTAAACTTAAATGAAATTATATTAATAGTGAAATAATCCACTGCAATTTTGGGTAAATTCATTAATAAAGGAGACATTTCTCAGAAAATGTTGTAATACAGTATTGTACTTTTTAGAATGTCAAATATTACAACATCAGCTGTTGTAAAATGACATAAAAACATAAAAGAACTTGAAAATGTCCTTAGAAGTTTGTTTTCAGAAAAACATATTACACTTGCTTGGTTTTAGAAATTTATATTTCACAACCAATAATGTACCAAGTGATATAAGCCCAACAGTCCTAAATGCTGGCATCAAGAAAGAAATTTCAGTCAGTGGTCCCTTTCTTTTTTGTGAGCAAGTTGCTAGCCAGTCATCATTAGTACTGTATAGTAAATAACATTTTTTATTTATATCTAGTGTTTTGACTCTTCTACTATGTTTTTTGTAGGAAGATCAAAGGGTTCAGAAATCGCAGGGGGGTAATTTAAGGGAGTGGTTAACCATTAATTCAAAACTCACCCATGACAATAATTTTATCTTGTCTATTTCCCAATTAAGTACAGTGGAAGAAATGCATTAGTGTTTTTAAGAATCTTAACAAGTTGAATAGAGTCTTCCACATTCACTGCTTCCTAAGTTGGATATGTTTGTTTTGATTGACTTACCGGTATATGCCTGTTGTGAAAAAAAGTGGACACACCATATTAAGGTATTTCACAAAAAAACTTATTCTACATTATGAACTTACTCAACATTTTTGCATGACGAATTTGCATCTTCCTTATGTATACTTACCTATGATTGCTTACACATCCTTGTCATCTTTTATCAGTTTCCTATCCAGTTGGATGGTTGAAAACTTTTTGATTACCATATGTACAATTGTTAGATACTGGTCATCCACAGGCTCGCAGTAACCTCTTGCTGCCTTTACATTGAACCTTTTAATCTATCAACTCCTTCTACCCATTTCATTAGAACATACTAAATATCTCAATACTATATGCTATACATACATATATTTCCTGAAATATTGTAAAGATTTACTCTTGCTGTATATACAGTACAGTATATAATATCACTCCCTTTAGAGTGCAGTAGCATATATCCTTCAATTTTATATTTCTCACCTAAGAAAATCCCTGAGAACTTAAGCAACCATTTTGCAAACCTTGGTCATACTCATGTTAAATTTGTGTTCATCCATATTTAATGTGTATAACTTGTATTCCTCCATATTTAACTTGTACTGTATTCATTCATGATTAATGTGCAGTAGTTAATATTTTACTTCATCATGTTTAAATTGTATTCATCCATATTTACCTTATACCTGTTGAACTTGTATTCATTTATCTTTGATCTGCAACCATCAGTATTTAACAGGCAGTCATCTATTTTTAACTTGCATTCATCCATGGTTATCCTGAAATCATCCACATTTAACTTACGTTCATCAACTTGCAGTCATCTAAGTTTAACATATATGTCTGTGTTTACTGGCATTCAGTACAGTTGACTACAACCAGTTTTTCTACAAGTCTCATATGCTGTTTCACTCAGATTTTACTTGGGTAAAATTTTAATAACTAGACTCCTCAAGATGTTTGCTATCAGTGTTATATAAGTGCACTTCAATTTTAAGTACTGTACTGTAATTAGGAATTTTGTTCCTGAAGAGCTGGTAACTGAGATGACTATTTTAAAATCAGGGTGTAGTGTGTGGTGTTTATCCAAAACAGTTCATTGTTGATGATGTATCCTCAAGCTGCATTTTTATTTAACTTTGGGGATTTTACATAATCAGTGCTATTCATAACATTGAAATCTTGGAAGTGTTTTTAGTAAATATTAAGGGCACTTTCATTTTGATTACATTGTTATTGTTTTACGATCTTCAAAGCTTGTTCTGACGAGATATTTTTTTTTTAATACCTGTACAGTATTTTGAATTTGAGAAATTTAGCCAAAATTTGATCTGTTATGTTTTGTTTGGTATGCACTGTGGTTTTAAGGCCTCTTAGCTGCTTCACACCAAGATTTTGCAATTCATAATTAATAATACCACACTTACCATTAAGGAGTCTGTTGTGTTCATGCAGTTATTGCCAACTTTTATGGGAGAGGGAAGGGGCAAAAAATTATGGTGTTATTTACATACAGTATATATTTTTCAAAAGAAAAGAGAGATTGAAACAAAAGAGCTTCTGAACTTAGAAGATGAGGAACAGAAAACTAAGATTTCCAAATGGCTGTACTGTATAACACTTTTTCAAGTGCATGAAGTCCTGTTTTTAAGTAAGGGCAATTTGAAATAGCAGTGTTAGACCTGAAAAGTAGTACAGTGCTAAAATAATTTATTGCAGCATGCAGGTTGACTTATCAGATTTTTAGGGGACACTGATTCACAAGTGATTCTTTAATAAGTCCTTTTGGGGCTACTCAAGAAAAAGGTTGTACTGTATCATCATCAAAATTTATAGTAACCAGACATCATAATTTGGAAGTAATTATTGTAAAAGATATAAAAGGTAGGCATTTATTTTTTTAAAAAGACTGTCTTCTTTTAGGTATTTATTGGTTTATTTGTATGGTTGTATTCATGTATGACAAATTTCTATATTGCAAAGACATTTCTACTTGAAACTGCTGAGAGTTTATCATCCATGCACAATCTTTATTAATTATTAAACACTTTTGTCTATACTGTAGGTAAGCTGACTTTTTTTTTAGGGATGTGACAATGGAAAGTTTTTAAGTGTTACGAGTTCGATTATAGCTAGAGTGGGAAGTGACAGTGGGTCCCATTTGCCTGATGGTCCATATACAGTACCACCATTTTTCTATAATTTTTCCAACCAGTAATATTGTGTTTTAAGCTAAACTGCATTTTGAAGAATATTGTAAATATTTCCCACTTGGCCAAAGTTTATATTGTACTGAGGAAGAAGTGCAAAGGATGAAGTTGACTTCTTAACACTAGTCATAAGCTTTTGTTAAGTTTAGTGATGAGGCTGCCTTTCATATATAGATACAGTACCACAGTTTTAACATGTGAAAATATTTATAAAGGATATTCCAAATGTATCCAAAGTGCTTCTTTATTTCACACTTACATGTTACATGATTGGAAAGTCTCTTATTTCCATACAATTAACCTGCTTGTCTACACACTTGGTTCAGTAGTGCACAAGATTTTGTATACCATCAGAAAAAAGGCTTTTAGCTGCATATGAAGCCACACATGCACTGCCTCACTCAACTATTAGCAAACATTCTTTCAGAGGTCCAAACAGGTGAAAATCAGATGGGCCAAGGTCAGAGCTGTGGGATGAATGATAAAGAACCTCAAACTTCAACTAGTGCTTAACTTTACCAGCTTATGGCTGAATTCTGAACTTCTTTGAAGGAGATGACATGTATTTCTGTTACATGCACTGCTGTTTGCTTTCAGTCTTAAAATGGTGGCTTACTTCAAGGTGTCAAGTGAGAAACATTTTGCACACGTATTCAGTTTTATCATTAAGTTGTCAATGTGAATAACAGCCCTTAATGAACTGTATTAGCGAGACATTTTCTTCCATTTATGAAAAGTTCAGTTCATTTGAACATGGTCTGCTGTCTCAAAACTTGATCACCATGCTGTACAAATAATCTGTGAATTACAGTCCATGAATAACATGATAATATACTGCTCCTCTTTAGTGCATGTCAAAAAGGGTGTTGCCATGTAAGCAGTGTGTTTATAACTGAAAAACTGAGTGTCAAGGCATGAACTGCTCAAAGCAGCGATCTGTTTACTCAGTGATTGCAGTGCCATCAACAGTCAGCAGTGTAGACAATACTGAAAAAAACAGTCAGGCAAATTGTGGATGATTTTTTGACTTACCTTTGTACATGATTTTATTTGCAAAATAGGAATGAAAATGTTCCTAAATGTTAACTGTCAGGGAAGATTTTTTTGGCTATAGAAAACCAGAATATAGATTTATAGCCAATTTTTTTTTTAATACTGTGCAGTTGAATGTGTACATACAGTGAAAGTTATTTAATTTATGCAGTGATTGGTTATAAAGAAGTATGTGGACTAAATTCACATCTCTAAAAATAATTATTCTTTATTTGGATATAAAAAATTACAAGTTTTAAATACGGAGAAAAGAAGACTCGGTTGTTAATGTCCATCACATTTGGTGAAATAATGAATCATGGTCTCATTTTTTTGTGATATTACAGTAGGTCACAAAATGTTTATCAGAACTAGTTTCATGTATTGTATTTTATATAGAGTGGAGTTATATGATAACAATTACTTAGCTTAGAAAATGTTACTGGAAATGTTATATTTATTAATTCGCATGTGCATATTTATGTACATATATTGTATATATAGTACTGTGTATATTCAGCAACTAATGTATTTAGATTCTCATGGTCATTACTGATGTTCTACTTTCTGTGACATATTATTTGTTTCGGCATTATTGTAAATGCTTCCAGAGATTTGTAAATATTTATGTTAATCAAAATTTTTCTTTTGTACAAAAAAAAGTGAATGTGCTGAAACATATTGTTATTACTAACTTTTATTTTTGTGAAAAGGCAGTGTTTTGAATGATGATCACTTAGGATTCTCCTGAAATCATATGACTTCTTCAGGATACCTGAATCAAATTAATCCCAGTTTAACATAACCATGCTGCTGAGCTTGGTTGCCCTCTTTATAATGACCACATTAACCCCTAACCTAACTTAAGCTAACTGAAGTATGCTGCCAAGGTCTTATGCCCTCTTTAAGCTAATCAAATTAAATCCTAACCTAATCAAATTATGATAATCTACAGTTACTCATAACTTATGTTCTCTGCATTAAAATATAATGTGCACTAGTTTATCAAACACTTTTGTACTTGGTGTATGGTTATTTTTTTACCAATACAGTACTTTGATGTGAGAATTGATTGTGTGTGTGTGTGTGTGCGCGTGCGTGCGTGCTTCAAGAGTGCCACCAGGTGTATTAAATCAAAACTCCAGCAAAAAGTGCCACCAGAAGTGAGACATTGAGCTAGGTGAAAGGCATACTCATTGCTGAAAAAAGTGGTGGAAAAAGGGTATGTGCTAAAAGCCTGACCATTGGTTCTTACTTGCATGGAGGTATTATGTGGGTTGAGAGGCTGGTATGAAGAAGCTAATTAAAAGTATTACCCAGAAAAGCTTCCTCAGAAAAGTATTTATTAATGACTCAAGAAAGGCAAGCATAAAGTGGACTACATCCCCCAAAAAGTGCTTTGAGATAAAAGATTTAAGAGATGTGATCTGTGCTGCACTGTACAGGGAAGCTATAGTAATTGTAGCCAGAAGGTGGAAGTATGGACTAGAGAGATAAAATGTGTTAGAGTAGTGAGTTTGAAGTAATGTATGCAGTGTGTACTGTGCACATTACAGTATGTAATAGAAAATAATAATAAGATTCAAGGAAGTTGTCTTAAAAGAATAGAGGGGTGGTTTAGATCTTTTCCTACTTCACATTATTGAGTAAGGTAATTAAGGCAATGTCACATCCAAGAATTTCTATACTGTACTGTACATACTTGTGAAATGCTTGCATTCTACACCCTTCTAGCATTAATTTTCTTTTGTTCATATACCTCCCTGCTTTGTTCTTTCTTTTTTTTTGGGGGGGCTTAACCTTCTTATTGTATGTTCATCTTGCTCTCATACATGTCAACTTCAGCAGGGATAGTTAAATTTCAGATGATAAATTATAGTTTCGATTTAACACTTATGATAGAGAAAACTTCTCTATTTTATCAGATGGCAAGTGTCCCAGGTTTGGTGTTGATGCTGTTGATGGTAACATTTACCAAAGTTTATATATAGCACTGTGTGTTGTAAGTAAGTTATACTGAAGGGCTTTAATACACAAGGTAGGACATACAAGTACTGTATTTGCAATATAATGGAAGCAATTGGTTGAAGGTTATAGTTGGAACAAGAATATGTTGTAGTTGCATCTGCATGGTTGCATAATGTATACAGTGATGATCAAGTGAAAGAGGTTTTGACTTAGCAAAATAGTGTTGTAAAATTAGAGTATGGACAGGGTTGGAAGTTAAAGGGTGTGGTCATAAGTTCAAGGTGTATTGAAACCCCAGGCACCTGAAACATCAAACAAAGACATAAATCATGTACCTTGAGGGTCTTGATAATTTTTGGATTGGCTGTAATTGAATGATACATTGATTGTGACACTGAAAAGTTTTAGTTATAACGATTGCTTGATTGCTATCATCTGGTGCCATAAGATTGATTAATTACATATAAAAATTAAATTAATTATGACTAAAGTGAGTCAAATTGGCTAAATTATGCCAATAGTAAATCCAATATATAAAAGATAGAATTTAAGTTATGATAAAATCTTTTAAATGCCATATACAGGTACAATAGAAGAATGCAAGGAAGCCAGGTTACTCATTAAATAAAAAAACTATACTTTCAATACAAATTAACATCTTCACTGAGTATTGTACAGTACCGAGGAGAGAAGGTATGTACCATCTCTCTCATGGAGCTTTGTAAGGTGATAAAATTTTATGTTTTCAAGACTTGGACACTCAACCAGCATGTGTTGCATAGTCAAAGTAATAGTACAATTTACAAAGTAAGGTTACAGCATTGCCATTTTTTTCCATTAAATATCCATGACTAAGTTAGGTCTGGCATATACTGTATGTAACTGGCCAAGGGCTATTTCCTTTGCCCATGACAAAAAAGGGATACATCCAAGAACATGTTACAACCACAATCCCATTGTTGTTACCAGACCACATAGGTTGTAGTACTTATCCCTGGCAGGTAATCACCAAAAGGGGTGGGGGTGCTTAAGTCGATGTGGCCGCGAGGTTTCACTGCTCGATATGCCATTTCATTACCCCATATTCTTTTATGAGCTGGTACACAGCAGAAATCTTCTTGGCACCCCCATCATCTAACTAAATGTAACCATTTTAAAATCTCTATAACTGGGGAGAGTAGAGACTAAAAATTCATGTGTTTGTAATGCACTCAAGGAATCACTAAAGATGCAAAAAATTTGAAAGTGGGGCTGAAATGTAAAAATAGTAGGTAATGTCATTAAAATAGCAAAAATGTTGGCTGTGAAGACAAATTCAGCAACGAGTAGACTACTACTAGTAAGCAAAATTCTGACAGATGGCTGCAAGTCCCATATCAATTGAGTATCAGACTACAGCCAGCAGAATATTTTGAAGTGTACCAGAAAAGAAATACTAAGCTAAAATAATGGCAGTTGCATATTACGAAAGAGGAAAATTGAAATGTGAAATGTTACTAAAGAAATAAGTTGGGGAAGTTACAAGACTTGATATACTCTGTACTGTATTCTGGTGAGATTTTCAGAAGAAATGACAAATGATGACAAGATATCAAAGACTTTCTAGTGCATGAAAACTAATGGAACTTCAACAAAACAATGGGGGGAAATGTAAATTATTATGTTTAAGATAGCTTTTCAAGTACACTGTACAGTACTGTATTATTCATCATAGTAGTCACATTATTATATGCTAGTTAAATTTTCATCTATAACAGTTGAGTGCCAACATGGGCTAGAAACTTGTAGAAAACTGTGTTAAATGTAAGTGATTAACACAATATAGGGAAATATAGTACTGTTGGTCGATGTAACAAGTGAGCTGCTTGTATAGTGTTGGTATGGGTTGAGCTTTGCACAAGAATAATGAATAAAATGAGTATGTTAAATGGGGAACAGCAATTCAGTAATAGTGAAAGGAAGATGAAAGGCCAGAGTGAGGTTTATATACTGTAGTATACCAGATTGAAATTATATTGAGGTCATGGTACAATGTATTAAAAACATGTAAAGCATCATGATCTAACATGAATACAGTATGATTATTTTAAATTGTTGAAGATTTTAATGAAGTATACCAATCACTGCAGTCACCAACATTACATGAACTGGACTGATTAATAGTAATTTGATGTTTTAGGAATTGGTCATTTTATGGTACCTAACAGTCCTGTGTACAAAGTTCTGTTTTTTCTTTTGTGTGTGAAGGGTAACGAAATTTAATATATTTTGGTGTTGTGCATGTAAAAGAATGTGTGGCAGACATAGTGAAGATGTAGGTGATATTTGAGTAATATTCAGGGAGTGGTAAAAATTATGTAGTAATTCTCTATTTGTTCTTGAAAGACATTTTATGATATTGCTCACTAATTTTAGTGTATAAATATGAACTAATTTTATATAATTGATACTGTAGTTATATTTTATACCCTTGTAGCTGTGTTTTAGATAAAGAGAGGATTGGTCCCTTATAATGAGTTGGACCTAACATCCAAAGCCAATGTAATTTATTTGTAAGAAGTGCCTCATGCTCTTTAATCATCAATTTATTATAATTTGTAATAGTTTGCCAAAATTATGTTAGTCATTCCCTAATTATTTGATTAGTCATTTTATTAGAATTAATGTTGACATTATTCAAAATATGTCATAAACACTTAAAGGAATATCTTTCCTCAGAGTGGAGAAAATCAAAGAAGAAAATAAAATTGTATGTGCTGTGTTGTACGTACCTCATTTATACTTCAAAATCATTTGCAGTACTACATGCATTTTTATGAAGAAGAAATATATCCCTGTTTTTGTGTTTTAGCTATTTGGTGGCTTAATTATACTGGAATTGTCTTAAAGTACAGTGCTGTATCATTTTCAAACTACGTACAGAAATCAATTTTTTTTCCTGGTTTACAGTACAGTACTTTACTGTATTGTACTTAGTTGAGTACGTATTTAGTTGTTTGATAGACAAAAATTCTTTTGAAATTTGTAGTGACCCTGATGGATTGTTTGTTTGTTTGTTTGTTTGTTTTCATTACTAGGTTGGGACTTTGTCATTTATGTTGTACTTAACTTTTCCATTGTCATTTATTTATTATTATATTTTGTAAATATGAGTGGTATTTACTTTGTCAAAAATAAAATCCAATTACACTAATATTCTTTTCAATTTTGTTCTTTGCATGATATAGCAAGAGGAATGGAAAGTAAATAGTCATAATAACTTCCCATCAATCAATACGAAACAGAAAATGGTTCATCAGGAGGAACATACCTGTACATTGAAGATGACAGGAAGATGGCTATCAAAAACAGTGAGGAGGATCCTCCTTGCTGTCGAAGTGATTTCAAGTTGTCATGATCATTAGGGAAATTAGGTAGGTATATAATTATCTGTATAGAAAATGGATGATAAAGATAAAAACCTAGTCTAAATGTAATGCAGAAAGCACATCATAGGATACTAAAAGACCTGCAGCTGCAGGTCATTTTGCTTACGATCTAGGAATTTCATCATGATTTGGCCAAATACAAATGTGTTCTATTAGCTCTGGAAGTTTAATATTTCTTGAGCAGTGATTTCCAGGCAATATTAAGAGGATAAGAAGGGTCCACTTTCCTGCAACCAACTAATTTCTAGCATCTGTGTACACAATTGTTTATAATCTTATTTTTTCTGCTTCCCACCATTACGTACATGACACCATTCACTGTGTGACACTTTTCCAAGAATGATGTCCTTTGGCACCAAGGATTGTAGTGTGAATCAGATGTATAGTCAGCCAAAGTTCCGTTGACCTCGCCCTGGCACTTGAACTCGCAATTTTACCTTGCAATACTTGGCTAAGTAAGGCTGTATGCAATGGGGATTGTGACAGGTGGATCTATTTTTAGTAGTATCACTGTCAGGATCAATATTAAATAATCCAAAGGTAGCATTTTTATAATAAACTATTCATCGTTAATTAAGATCATGAGAAGTTTCTATATGTTTGTATATTTGCTTAAATAATCAAGAAAATTATATTTATGAATTGGCAATGTAGCTACAACCACCGCTGCCTCAAGATTCTCTCATACAATTTCTGGAATATGTGTTTTACATTTAATCTTGAGTTAATGCAGTGGGCAATGGTTTTGGCATTGTATGAGAGATCAAGAACATCTGTGACAGTAAAATTATGGTGAGGGGAATTAGGAATTTGTCAAGAGTCTGTCTTGAGCCTCCTCCTGTTATCATGGTGCTAAAGGCGCTACTGTACTGTATTCTAGGATTTGAGGACTAGTATGCCCTTGGAGTTATATGTATGCTGATAACTTTATGTTGATAAGAGATAGTAATGAAGAGGTAGTGGATAAATTTAAGGAATGGAAGGATGGAATAGTCAAGGGTATGAGAATGAAATTGACAAAAACAAAAGGACCAGTGAATATGACTTATGTGCTGTCTGTAAGAAAGGTGTTGGCAGCAACTAAATGATGTGAAATAAGCATGGAAAGTAGGTATAGACAGTACTAGATACGTAGTGGTGTAAAAGGCAGACTACAGGATTTTCCTTATTTTAATTGTACTGTACTCTATGTACAGGTAATCTTGTGGCCTTAGCAAAGCTGAAGAAACTCTACATTGTGGATATATCCTTGGACTGTGTCGTTGAGTTCAACAACCTTGGTGACATGATCAGTGCCAAAGGTGATACTGAACCTAGCTCGGTTACATGAGTCAGATAGCCTGGAGATGGCACTGTATTGATGCAGGACTGTAGCTGTATGTATCTTACCAAAGTTCTGATGTTTTATAAAAGTTTTTTTTTTATGATATTCTCATGGCATACTCTTTGTAAAGGAATCTTCATCATATTTCTATTTTCAGTTATATTTAAAACTAGCTAGGGGTACACTGTTGTCTGGGTTTGTTTTTGATGGAGGAGAATTAACCAGAATGGGTGCAGCCGTAAAGCTTATCATCTTGTGACTGTGAACCAGGTGGTATTGGCGTCTATGTCTGGCTTCCTGTACGATAACATCTTCAGGCATACCCTGATAACCCACTCATGTGGGGACTGTGAAAAGTCATTGGTTAGTGAATCAATGGTTATTGAAGCAATTAATCTCATAGTATAACAAATTCAGGGGATTAAGGACCCACCACCCCTCAAACACTTCCATCTACCCTTGATATATCTCTGCTGTGCACACTGTCAAGCAAGAAAATAAAGCATACATATAAAGCAAGCATAATAAGCATTAATTAAGGAATGTAAAGCATAAATTGGGACCTTTATTTACCCGTGTTGGTGTTGAGGATGGTAGAGACGGTCTAGGGTGGCAAGTTCATGTCTCTACCAATCTTTGCTGGTCCATCACCACTCTTATTATGCCTTATCACATCACATCAAACTGCCCCCTTGAGGAACTATCACTGGGGATTTTAGGCATGATTGCATAACACATGAAGTTGGTAATGAAAGAACACGAAGTCAGAGACACCTGGTAAGTGTAAACAAGTGCAGAGAGGCGGGAATAAAGTGGCCCATACATGATCAATAAAATTTACTCAGTATAATTGACAGCAATAATTCGTCAAAATGTGTCTGCCACTAACAGTGCAATAATATTGTTCAATGATCAGTTGCGGACTTGTCTTTGACGCATGAGGTTTTGTATCACCAACCATGAATATTGACAGTGACGCTTGTATAGCTCTTGCTCTCGCAGTTTCGCTAGGCAAGGACAAGAAAACAAGGCACAAACGGATATGATGGCCAAAACATGGCTGAAGAAGCGGAATCATTACACTCTTGAGAATCTTTTACCTGAATTGCTATCAATGAGCCGGTCAACTACAAGAATTTCCTGCAAATGGATGGAGAATGTTTTGACAAGTTACTGCAGATGGTCACGCCACTCATTGAAAAAAAATATACAGTAGCAGAAGAAGCCATTCTTCCAAGTCAGCGGTTATCAATAACTTTGCGGTTCCTGGCCACTGGGAACTCATATGAGGACCTGAAATTCTTAAGTGCTATATCGCCACAATCAGTAGGCCAAATTATAATAAAAACCTGTTAACTATAATACAGTGTCTCAAAGATTATATACAAGTAAGGATACAAATACAGTATTGCTTAAATGAAAAAAAAAAATTGAGGATGGATTCATTATGGAAATGAAAAGGTGTTGCACACAACATCACGTTAATAATTTCCTAAGATCAATAATTAAGTAAATTAGTACAGTATAACAATTGGCATTGATAATAATGACATCCACCAGAGGCTTGTTTTATATATATTTTCAACACCAGCACCAGATTTCATGGATTCAGACACTGTAAATCCATCCTGAAGTTTGTCCACAGGGAATTCAATTTCTTCTTGTTAGGCCTTGGGCGCGCGGGTTGGGTCGTGTTGCGTCTCTGTAACAAAGCGTTTTCGGCATTCAGGCCTTTGTTATTGGGAGGCAGAAATTGGACAGTGATTACATAAGATCACTAAGATTGTCTTAGTGATGTGAAAGTGTAAATCAATGTAAGATTTTTAGTGCTAGACGTGATTGTATTTGTGAAAACTCAATCTCCACCGAGTTGGAGGTACAGCCCAGGTCAAGAGGCCTACAACCACAAAATCATTGCCAGGAGCCAGTACTTGCCAACAGTGCGTAACAGAGATGTGACTGATCACCCAAGCGGCTAACGAGCCAATCAGTGGTTAAGAGGATAAAAAAAGGGAATTCATGGCATCATCATTATTTTATCACAATGTGTCATGCAAAGATGTAAGCTTTAAATAGTGGACACCATTACTCTGTACTGCATTGTGCAGTGGCCACACGTTAAAAAAGTAAACATTCAAGTTAGTTAATGATACTGTATGCTCGATCCATGCTCCTCACCCTTCAATTATGGTCACATGAAGATTGAAGTTGTCAACAACTTGCTCCAGCATGTCAAGTGTAATCTGGATGATATTGATAATGTTCTGTTTTAGGTCTCAAATTTGTATTTATTTGTTTTCTCCAATGGTGTGTGGGTGCTTATGGTACATGCAATCCTTAAGATAACCCCAGAGAAAGCAGTCACATGGGTTTATATCTGCTGGATGCAGCAGCCAAATGTTAGGAGTCCTGTTTGAGATGAGGGGATCACTATTGAATGCACCATGTAGGTATTCTAGTTTGGCTTTTAATATGGTGGGGGTGGTGCTCCATGCTGCTGGAACACCACCAACCCCATCTGCACTTTTCTGCATCTCTTCAGTGCTGGCAAGAATTTACCTTGGATGAGATTTTGGTACCATTCATAATTGATGGTAAGAGAATTGTCAAGCTCATCTTTGAAACAGAAGGTTCCTGTGATGCCCATTTTTGCCAAAAGCACACCACACTTTAACTTGCTATACACTCGGTGTTTCTCTGTGGAAACATGGGTGTCCTCACTGTCCCAGAACCACATGCTTGGCTTATTAGTATGTCCAATAAGTTGAATGGGATTATCCCATTATTTTCGATCCTCATTGATATTTCCCTGCCAACTCTCAGTCTGGTATCTTTGTTGTCTTTCATGTCTTTATGCCTTATTCTCATTATGGTTGTATGTGGGTGTAAAGGCCTGGCCTTCGGGATATAAATCCCTTGCCAGCCTAATGAGGATCTTATAAAAAGGAAAGTCAAGAACCATGGGTTTCCAAGGAGTAATAAACAACCATTAGAGATTGACATTTCTTTACTACGAAAATAATCACAATAATTTAACTCTGACACCGCTCACACAAATATTAAATAAACAGCACTGGAGTCAAACAATTACTTAAAACAAAACAGTCAATACAACAAAGAACAGGTACTTCCTATGGCTGCCGATAAATCTTTCTCCTAACCAGCACAGTGGAATGTTCTGGTAACGCGGTGATACACTCTCAGGGGGAAGGTCCAGGGCAGCTTCCTCACTTGGCACCAGCATTGGTGGGCGATGTCTTGCCACACAGGAGAGATGCCAGGGCACGAATGGTGGATAGGGCGTGGAGGAAGTGGCAATCACGTGGCAGCGCAGCAGTAGCTTGAGTAGGTGACCGGAGTTGACAGCCGTATAGTGAAGGACTGGGGAATCAGCCCACGAGCCCCAGGAACCTCAGATGAGTACACAGCCAGAGTTGGAATCGAACAGCGGGGCGAAGTACAGCTGTGGTGATGGCTGGATCGTGTCTGGCGTGCGACGAGGCAGCAGCGACCTTTTCACCTCCATTTACCCCTCTAGTGGGTCCGTGAGCAAGCAAACGAGCGGTGGACAACCATCCCGCTCATTACAGCCCTTACAGTGGGTTCCCAACTTTTGTGATATAATCACTGTTTTGAATTTTGTAGAGAGCATCCAAGACTTGTTCTGAGTCAATCAATGTTTTCCTTATTCCTGACAGTTTTTGACCACCCATTGTGGTCTTTATCATGATTTTTAATACAACCTATTGTTTTCCACATGTCTAATATTTATAAAATAGTAGTTTTGGTTGCTCGTTTGCAAACATGATACTGTACTGCACTCTCACTTAAAATTACATTGAATTTGTGCCAAAGAGTTCATGGCTAAATGCCATTCCACAGTGTTCATTCAGTGCCACACAGTCAGCTGACCTGGCATGATGAACTATTGTATATGGCTAGCATAACTGTGGGATGTCTTAATTATATACCCTGAAATTAAAAGATATGCATTAGAATACTACAGTATGTAAATTATTTAAAATTCCAAATACTGTAGTGTGTATTAATTTGGACCACCCTATGCATGCTCCTATTGCAGAAATACCTAAGTAAAGCAGTATTCACATTTCAGATAATAAAATACCCAGTACAACTAATTACTTTTTTCCCTGCAAAAGCCACTTGGGAAAGGCCTCCGTGATAAAGACAAGTCCTGCAAGACCAGAGCCCAAGAGGAGGAGCATGTATGCTCCCTGCAGGTGTGTGATGGTGAGAGCCTTGATGCCACTGCCTGACTCTGTCTCTTTCTGAGACTCTTCCTCCTCCTGTTGCTGCGCCCGTTGCTGCTGCTGCCTCCTGCGGCTGTTCATCTGGACTTGGTACAACAGGTCCTTGCTCCATTTCTCATACAGTCCAGCCTATTGACCAGATTAGATATGAGAACCCACACTTATCCTGAGTCATGATAAACATGCCTGATAAATTTGCATTATGTTTATTGTAGTCATATACAAAATATATGGTTATACAGTAACTAAAATGAGGAGAAATATAATTTTTTTTAATTTGTTGTGAAGATGGCCAGTTAGAATGATCAAGGAATGAGCAGAAGACAGAAATGTAGTTAGGGAATGTAAACATGGAGTAAATAGGTCTGATGATCCAGCTTCAGGTGCAAGTGAAAATTATTACTCTTAAGTTACGAAGTCAAATCTTCTGCCACTAAATCAGTTTAACAATTACACAAGTCATGTCAGTTCATCAGATACATTCTTACCGGTAAGCATTATTTGACAAACCTGAGGTGCTTCATACCTTTTGGTAGGTAGGCCTATCATGATTAACTTTACCATTTCCATTTAGATTTGCTTATAATTATATGATGTCCTTGAGCTCCAGGTCCATCTGGCTTGGATGATACAGTAGCACCTGGTTTGGGTCTCTGGCCCAGGGCACAAGTGGAGATCAATGGTGAAGTCAGTGAAAGCAAAGACCTTGGACATTTGTAGGGAAATTTAAACATTAAAGAAAATTAAATATAAAGAAGAGAGAGAGAAAAAATCCTCAAGATGTGAAAAAGAACAGGGTATGGCTGGGCAGAGGAAAAATGTAAAGTAGTTAATTGGCAAGGGAAGAAAGCAGTTGGTAAAGCGAGGTGGGAAGCTGTACAGGAATTGCACAACAACATAGAGAGAAAAACATCTGCAGAGGAGCAAATGCAAGACTGATGAAAAAGAAGAATTTAGGAGAAAGTGAGCGTACCGAATGTGGAAAATAAAGAGACAAGTCTTTGCAGAAATAGTGGCAAATGAAGGACCAGTGATGGATATGCAGAAAAAGGACAAGAGGATGGAACTAGAAAGGATGGACAGAGGGAAGGCTTGTACAACATCGGCGGTAGCAGTAGAGGTAGTGAGGGTGTTGGGTGATTGATTAAGGGTTGGAAATGTGGAGGGACGAGAAATTACAGGCAATAGTGATATCTCCATTAGCCAGAACAACTTCTCAAATCCGGAAAAAATCTTACATCCCCAGAATTTTTCTGGTGAACTGGGAAAAGTTTTCCAAGAGTCTAAACTATACAGTATATCTCACATGGACAGATACTGCCATTGTGAGAAGAAGGTGAATCAAGCAACTAAACTAGTGGGTCTTAAAAGAAGGTCATATATCTAGACGGTCCGTCCCTCGTAAAGATCTTCAAGAGTGAGGTGCTTACCCGCCTGGAGTATTGTCACCCCGAGATATGCTAGGGACTGTCTGTTGATTGAAAATGTCCAAAGGAGGGCCATCAGACTGGTGCCTGCACTTTGGCATCTCAGTTATTCAGAGAAATTAGAGCTCCTGCAACTGCCTAGCTTATATTACAGATGGGCAAGGAGTGCCCGAATGGAGGTGTATAAACATCTCAAAAGGAACTACTCAGTCGAGAGTCCATACCTAGAGCTGGCGGACACCCACCCCACAAGTGGTCACAGCTCAAGGTTGAAGAAGCCACAAAGCCAGAAAACTGTGAAGGTAAACTTTTTCGGACTGAGAATTGTGAACTCTTGGAACACCCTGCCAGAGAGTGTTGTGACGGCACCGAGTGTGAGCTCATGTAATACCAGACTTGACCAACAGTGGAGCAGGTTCAGAAACATTCAGGAGCCAGTGCTTGCCCAGTACTTGCCAACAGTGAGTAACAGAGACATGACTGATCACCCAAGCTGCTAACGAGCTGATCAGTGGCGAAGAGGGTAAAAGTAAAAGATAAAACTCAGAGTATCACACACTCCCCAGAATGTTTCTGGGTGCTGAGGAAAGTTTTCTGTGATTATAACTACACATTGGTGCTGGGAAAAGCTTTCCCGAGAGTCTAAACTACGCAATTTGCACGGACAGACACAGAGTTGTATTTATTTATGCAAATGCCACTGTTCAAATGCAATATACTGTAAAGAAACAAAATGATGTATACAGTACTATTGTGTACACTATACTGTACAGTACAGTGGTCCCTCGGTTAACGAGCACAATTCGTTCTAGAAGGTTGCTCGTTAACCGAAACCATTGTTTCAATGGGTTTTTGGGTAATTGGTTCCAGCTCACGGAAAATTGCCTAAAGTCAACAAAAAAGGTAGTAAAGTACACTTACTTTTATGTGTGCATGTACTAGATGATGATGGGAATTAGAATGGGGGTGGAGGAGAAGGGAGAAGAGAAGGCATTGGGGTGGAAGAGAACTCACCCCATGGCACCATTTCACCCATAAAATTTTAGTTCACTTGGTGTAATTAAAGATTATTTTCTTTAAATCAACACTGTACTGCATTATATATTGTCAATATGTAAAATAAATTTCAAAATGACCAATAATTTGACTGGAAACACAGAAAAAAAGCATTTATGTTAAAGAGAGTTTCAAGCAAGATGTTACCCCCACTGAAAAGACACAGAGACTGACGCCTGTATGGTGTGTTGACAGGCTGTTTGGCATGCTAAAAACTAGTTTCCCTGTACAATGTACTTAAATTATGTTAAATAATTGTTAAAATGACAAAAAAATTTAATGTACGACTTTTAAAACTATTGAATAGTACAAACTTCTTGATATTTACTAAAATACAGTAGTAAGGAATTTAAGCCCTAGAACCGATTACTGTATTGGCGGACTAATATGACAGCTAGTATGCAAGCGAAAACATGTGGAGGGGCGCTCATAAGGAATTTGTTAATCAAGGGAATGCTCGTTAACCGAAGTTAAGAATCTTATGGAAGGTAATTCGTTAACCGAAATTTCTTTAACCAAGGCGCTCGTTAACCCAGGGATCACTGTATAAACAAATAAGATACAGGTATAATACTGTACAGTATACACTATAATTATATATGAGCAAAATATACTGTACTGTACTGTACTGTACTGTACTCACCACCAAATGCTGCTGTCTTGAGTTTCTGATGCAGGCACGCACGGTACCATATGTACGATGCTTAGGCTACAGAACGCAAACACTGTTGTCCACTCTTATGCATGATACCGTAGGTATGATGCTCACACTAACAATGTTAATTTACAGTAAAATACACACTGTAATCATTGTTTATGTCTTAACACTGGTTTAACATTGTACAGGTATTTTTAGCTGATTGTGTCCTGGTGCAGTAATGTACAGTACCGCAGAACGCAAATTTTTGCAAAAACTGCAGCGAGAGAGGGATCAACCTTGTACAATGACAGAGGACTACTGTACAGTTTGAACAAAGTGTGTCATGTCATGATGCTTGGCTTAGGGGGTAATAACCTGGGAGATGCATCAGCCTATCACAGGCATCCCATGCAGTCCCATGACAGAATTAGCCAATTGCAGCACATAAACCTCCAGCCCATCTACCCACCTGGGCACGAAAGGATGCTGCAGAGCATAATGCAATCTCTTGGAACTCGCAGAACATTTCATCCCATTCTTGGAATGGAAATGTTTGGAGAGATTTTCTCTGGATTTTTCCAGAAAATGCATCTGATTTTCATCTCTGGAAACTCGTTTGCAGACCCAGTTGTTTTCTCGGATTTTTTTGGTCCTGATTTCCATTCTGGCTAACAGAGAGTTTACTATACAGTAGTACCCATATTTACGCGGTCAATTGAACCCACGGGGTACCGCGGAAAGTGAAAACCCCGCAAAGTGAACGACAGAACATACTGGATTAATTCCAATAGAGACTGGCCCGACCCCCAAACTCCACTTTTTCCGACACAATACCTATTTAAGAAAAATACAGTCGCCAGGTTAATGTCCATTCAAATAATGGACTCAAATCCCCCCCCCCCCTCTTCCCAGCTCACTAGCTCCTACCTCTCTCAGAAATGTTTGGGTGAAAACACTAGATTTTAACGTTTAGTAATAAATAATACCCCAGACTAAAGTTAGGATAATATAATTGACATTTCTGGATTCCTTGCAGGTCAGGGAATATTTTGAATGTAAACCTCATATATTTTGCACAAAAGATAAAATATTTGCTTTGTGTAAATCAAATTATTACATTAGATCTAAAATTTGTGTGTCTAATGCAAAATCCATGATGTTTATATTCAAAATGATCATCATATTGTAAGAATTCCAGCATGTAAATTATATTCTGGCCGGGTAATTTGTATGAATTTTATGAGCTAAAACAAATATCTTCAGTAAATAAACAAAGAAATATTCTTCAAGGACACTATCTGTCAATCAAAGTACCCCACCTTGCCTTCCCCCTCTCCTCACACTCACGCCAGCTGGGTGGTTGGTCCCAACCCTCCCCCCCACCCCCCACCTTCCCTCCCTGCCAGAGAAATGTTTGGCTGAAAACACTAGATTTTGACGTTTAGTAATAAATAATACCTCAGACTAAAGTTAGGATAATATAATTGACATTTCTGGATTCCTTGCAGGTCAGGGAATATTTTGAATGTAAACTTCATATATTTTGCACAAAAGACAAAATATTTGCTTTGTGTAAACCAAATTATTACATTAGACCTAAAATTTGTATGTCTAATGCAAAATCCATGATGTTTATATTCAAAATGATCATCATATTGTAAGAATTCCAGCAATGTAAATTATATTCTGGCCGGGTAATTTGTATGAATTTTATGAGCTAAATAAAAAAAAAAAATTTTACTTCACCGCGTATATGAGTAGATGCACCGCGGAAAGTGAAAGTCCGGTTCTGGCAAGGTACCGCGTAAATGAGAAATCGCGGAAAGTGAAACCGTGTAAAGCGGGGTAATACTGTACATAAGAATCTGTGGAAACTACAATGGGATTAAACTGATGGAGCATCTTATGGAGGCACTAGAATGAGCAGTGGACCGGAGGTTGATGAAGATAATGAACATCGATGAAATGCAAGTTCAGGAGAAGGTTGTAAAAGGAAATAGCAACCTGTATTGTAGATTTGTGAAGCTGAAGACAGAATATGGTACAGACGAATTTAGAAAGTCGACCTTTGACGGGCAAATCCAGGAATATCAAAAGGGGAGGGATCCAAGAACTTATGGTTGGGGGAACATGGCGAGCACAACGAGCACTTGATCTTAGGAGATATTCTGAGGTCAGTAGTAATTACTTTTTACTATACAAAAACCCCTGAGTAAAATATTGGGAATGGGAAGCAAAGAAGAGAATTTTTTTGTGTACATGTGTCTTGTATGGTGTTAACTAATGGCAAGTGCCTAAATCAAGAACTCTATGTTTGGGGGTTGGGTCAAACTTTTACTTACTTTTTTCCTCTTCACCACTAATCGGCTTGTTAGCCGCTTGAGCGATCGGTTACGTCTCTGTTACGCACTGTTGGCAAGTACTGGTCATGCACTGGTTCCTGAATGTACCTGAACCTGCTCCAGTGTTGGTCAAGTCTTGTCTTGAAAGAGCTCACACTCAGTGCCGTCACAACACTTTCTGGTAGATTGTTCCAAGAATTTATAACCCTCACTCCGAAAAAGTTTTCCCTCACAGTTTTCTGGACTTGCCGCTTGTTCAATCTTGAGCTGTGACCCCTTGTGGGGCGAGCGTCTGCCAGCTCCAAGTAAGGACACTCGACTTGAGTAGTGCCCCCTGAGGTGCTTATACACCTCAATTAGGTCACCCCTTGCCTGTCAGTAGTATAAGCTACGCAAGTTCAGGCGCTCCAATCTCTGAGGGTAGTTGAAGTACTGAAGTGCAGACACCAGTCTGGTGGCCCTCCTTTGAACATTTTCAACCAACTGACAGTCCCTAGCATATCTCAGGGACCAGATGGGGTGACAGTACTCCAGATGGGGAAGGACTTCACTCTTGAAGATCGTTATGAGGGTCGAACCGTCTAGATACCTGAACGACCTTCTCATAAGACCCAATAATTTATTTGCCTGATTTACCTTCTTCTCGCAATGGCCCGAGAACTTCAGCTCATTGTCAATATGCACACCTGGGTCCTTCTCACACTCAGTTTCCAATAGTGCAGGTTCTTCATCCCGTTGCGACATATGATACGCCTCCTTACTGTTGGTATGCCCCAGGCGCATCCTCTTACACTTCGTGACATTGAGTCTCAGGAGCCATTTCTTCTACCATTCTTGGAGCTCACAAAGATCCTTTTGCAGCTCTTCACAGTCTGCATGGTTCTTGATTTCCCAAAATTATTTGGCGTCATCGGCAAACATTTGTATGGAGGAGTGTACAACGTCGGGCATGTCATTTATGAAACAAACAAACAACAGTGGGCCCAATACATTACCCTGTGGTATCCCACTTGTGACAGGTACAGATGATGATTTCGTGCCATTAATTACCACACACTGCTTGCAGTCATGTAGAAAGTTTTCTATCCACGCGAAGACATTTCCCCGAATTCCGTACCCTTCCAGTTTGATTTTCAGCTTCTCGTGGGGCACACTGCCGAAAGCCTTGGCAAAATCTAGGTATATATTGTCGATATTACCAACCCGTTCCAGAATATGGGTCCAAATATGCAATACCTTGAGCAATTGTGTTAAGCAGGAGCACCCCGGCATAAAACCGTGTTGGCAATCCTTTACAAGGTTGTTTCGTAGTAGATGTTCCATTGCGGCATCTCTGATAATACTCTCAAGTACCAACACTGGAGCGGGTTCAGGTATATTCAGGAGCCGGTGCATGCCCAGTATTTGCCAACAGTGCGTGACAGAGACGTGACCGATCGCCCGGGCGGCTAGCGAGCCGATCTTTTGGTGAAAAAGATAAATGAAAAGGAAAAGTAATCAGAGATGTGACAGATCGCCCAAGCGGCTAACAAGCCGATGAGTGGCGAAGAGGATAAGAGTAAGAGTAAGAGTTTACATATTATGCTGGTCAGGTTCACCGGTCTATAGTTGTTTGTGGGGTAACGATCACCCTTATTGAAGATAGACTCACATAAGCCGCTTTCCAATCAGTGGGGACCTTTTGTTTATCCAGGCATTTACAAAACAGGATCTTCAGGGGCTCGGCAAGCTTGTTGCACAACTCTCTTAGCACTCTGGGATGCACCATGTCAGGGCCGGGACTCTTATGGACCTTTAGCTTTGGCAGTTTATTTCTAATACCCTCTTCTGTGAACACAATGTGGGTCAGTGTGTCGAACCGTCTGTCCTCAAACGCAGGAAGGTTAATCGCACCCTCTCTTGTGAACACCGAGGAAAAAAAGCTGTTCAATGCCTCAGCTTTATCCTGGTCAGAATCTGCATAACTACCAACTTCAAGCCTCAGGTCTGATACTCCTACTCGCGTTTTTAATTTTGACTTTGCATAGCGGTAAAACTCCTTTGGGTTTGACTTGTCCTGCTTGCAACCAGCCTTTGGAACTCCTTTTCAGCGCTTCTACACTCTGCCTTTGCCTGGTTTCTGGCTCTTGCATACATCCTCCTCAGTCGAGTGTCCTTACATGGAGCTGGCGGACGCTCGCCCCACAGGAGATCACAGCTCAAGATTGAAGAAGCCGCTGGTCCAGAAAACTGTGAGGGCAAACTTTTTCTGAGTGAGAGTTCTGAACTCTTGGAACAATCTACCAGAAAGTGTTGTGGCGGCACCGAATGTGAGCTCTTTCAAGACCAGACTTGACCAACACTGGAGCTGGTTCAGGTACAGTGTCATTCAAAATTCTTCTAACACTGCTGGAGACAGCTGGCAACTCAAGGCCGTTTGTTTACTATAGTACGTAGTAAAAATTATGAATAAATGTAAAAGTGATCTGTGATTGGTTACTTCGTTCCCCGTTGCTTAATTTGATGGTTGGGCTTTGTTGTTTCATATTATATTATTCTACATACTATAGTAAACAAACGGCCTTGAGTTGCCAGCTGTCTTCAGCAGTGTTCGAAGAATCTTAAACTAGACTGTACAATGAGGAGCCGGTGCATGCCCAGTACTTGCCAACAGTGCATAACAGAGACGTGACCGATCGCCCAAGCGGCTAACGAGCCGATCAGTGGTGAAGAGGAAAAAAGAAAAAGGAGAACTTCTACACATACATTCACTTTTTGTTGATTTAACAAATCATACTTTCTCAGTTGAGATTCAGGTGTAATATTCCATTGTCCAAGCGTTTAGTGACTGACCTCAATGACAGCCATGAGGCAGCGATTTAAGATGGGTTTGTAGGGAGCATCATGAGGAATAGGCCAGGAAGCCTGGCCAGGAAGCATACTGTCCCGACCAATGTATAATTTGGGGGTCCCATCCGCCTTGGTGAACCTCTCTGCTATCTTCAGCTGCTGGTAACGTCGGTTTTCCATGTGTGCTTGTCTGCTATAAGGTATAGTAAGGAAAAAAAAATCCTGAGGATCTTAAGAAAGGATATGCTATATGGCTTTTGGCCAAAGAGGAGAACATTTGGTTTGAGGGAATTTTATTGTCTTTAAAATATGCAGATTCTCTGCACTAATTAGTGTGCGAAATTGATTCGGTCAAAGCTAAAGAAAACGTGAAAGGGCAAACTTCAAGAAACAACTTACCATACAGTACAGTATACTGTACAGTATTTCAATGGAATAATAGTACTTTAGAGAATACAATATCATCAGGCATAAAACTATGTTGGCAGTCCTTCACAAGTATGTTTCGCAGATGCTCCATCATGGCATCTCTTATAATGTTCTTTTTACTTTTACTTTTATTTTTATCCTCTTCTACGCTAATGAGCTTGTTAACTGCTTGGGCGGTCGGTGACGCCTGTCTCTGTTATGCACTGTTGGCAATTACTGGGCATGAACTGGCTCCTGAATATATCGGAACCTGCTCCAATGTTAGGTAAGCCTGGCCTTGAATGAGCTCCCACTCGGTGCCGTCACAACACTCTGGCAGATTGTTCCAAGAGTTCACAATTCTCACTCCAAAAAAAAGTTGCCCTCACCGTTTTCTGAACTTGTGACTTCTTCAACTTTAATCTGTGAGCCCTTGTGAAGCAAGCGTCTGCCAGCTCCAGGTATGTACGTTCGACCAAGTAGTGCTCTCTCAGATGTTTATACACATCGATTAGGTCGCCCTTGCCTGTATGTAGTATAAGCTAGGCAGTTGCAGATGTTCTAACCTCTCTGGGTAGCTGAGGTTCTGCAGAGCAGGCACCCGTCTGGTGGCCCTCCTTTGTACATTTTCAATCAATTGACAGTCTCTAGCATATCTCGGGGACCAGACGGCGTGGCATACTCCAGACAGGGAAGCACCTCACTCTTGAAGAACTTGATGAGCGACAGGCTATCCAGATATCTAAACGACTTTCTTATAAGTCCTACTAGTTTCTTTGCCTGATTCACCTTCTTCTCACAATGGCCTAAGAATTTAAGTTCCTTGTTGAAATACACACCTAGGTCCTTTTCACATTCGGTCTTAATTAATGCAGGTTCTTCGTCCTCTTGAGACATGTGATACGCCTCCTCACTGTTTGTGCAACTCAGGTGCATCCTCTTGCACTTCGTGACATGGAATCTTAGCAGTTATTTCTTAGACCATTTTTGAAGCTCATAGAGTTCTTTCTGTAGTTCTTCACAGTGTGTTTGGTTCTTAATGTCTCTAAATAACTTGGCGCCGTCTGCAAACATCTGTATGGGGGAGTGTATAGCGTATGGCATATCATTATAACCAAACAGACAACAATGGGCCCAAGACACTGCCCCGTGGTATCCCGCTTCTCACAGGTACACATAACGATTTCGTACCATTAATCACCACACACTGTCTGCAGTCATGCAGAAAGTCTCCAATCCACACTTTGACATTTCCCCAAACCGTACCTTTTCAATTTAATTCTCAGCCTTTCATGGGGTACGCTGTCGAAAACCTTGGCAAAATCTAGGTATATAGTGTCAATATTGCAACTCTGTTTCAGAATTTGGGTCCAAACAGCCAGGACCTTGTGTGATTATGTTAAGCAGGAGCATCCCAGCATAAAACCATGTCGGCAGTCCTTTACAAGATTGTTTCATAGTAGCTGTTCCATCATGGCATCTCTTTTGATGCTCTCTAGTTCTCAACACACTATGCTGGTCAAGCTCACTGGTCTAAAATTATTCGTGGAGTGACAATTGCCCTTATTTTATATAGGAATTAGGACTCGCATAAGCCATTTTTCAGTCATTGGGGACATTTTGTTCATCCAGGCATTTGCAGAACAGGATCTTCAGGGGTTCAGCAAGCTCGTTTCACAACTCTCTTAGTGGGATGACAATTTATTTCTTATAACTTCTTCTGAGAACACAATGTGGGTCAGCGCTGTGTCAAACCGTCTTTCCTCAAATGCAGATAGATTGTTTGCATCCTCTTATGAACAACGAGGAAAATAATTTGTTTAGTGCCTCCGCCTTGTCCTGGTTTGAATCTGCGTAAATACCATCTTCAAGCCTCAGATCTGATATGCTTACATGCATTTTTAATTTCGATTTTGCATTACGGTAGAAAGCCTTTGGGTTTGACTTGACCTCGCTTGCAAACTGCCTCTGGAACTTTTTTTCATCCCTCTTACACTCTGACTTTGCTTGGCTCTCGGATCTGGCATGCATCCTCTTGTCATGCACATTGCATGTCCCAATCCACGTCTCGAATTTCTGAAGTGTTTCTTAACTTTGCCAACCGCCACATGGTTCATATCTAATTTTCTTCTTATATTCATGGAGCCAGTGGGTTTGGTCTTGGGTATATATTTATCGATCAAATAGTTCACTTTACTGGCCACGTTATTCAATGTAGTGTCTGCATTCTTATATCTTAGTGTGTCAGGCCAGTGAACACCCTTTCACCTCTTCCTTCATCCCATTTTAATTGGCCTTGTAATATTTGAACCTTGGACAGCGTTACATGGTAACTGGTGCCAAGTTCTTGTATGCTGACAACTTAAGTGTTTATAGCTGATATTATTGAAGAGGTAGTGGAGAAATTTACGAAATTAAAGGATGGAATGGTGTCAAGGGGCTTGAGAGTGAGTGTGGCAAAAACAAAAGTATTGATTTGTAGTGTGGATGAAGAAATCGTGGTAGAAATTCGAAAATGGCCATATTCTGTCTGTAAGATTGGTGGTAACAAAGATGTGCAGGGAGTATTGGGAAGTGGGTACGCAAAAGGTGCAGTGTTTTAAACGGGAGACTGCAGGATTTTTCTGAATATATATATACTAGCGGAATCGCCGCCCTCCGGGCGGCTCTTTCGCGATACCACGGTAGGACGCCACCCTCCGGGAGGCTCCACATTGGCTCACTGTAGTGCATTAAGGTAGACCACATTTTTGGTTTTGCCATTAGCAGCAAGTATGTACAGATATTTGCCAGTTCTCACTCTGGAGCATCCAACATAGAACTGTCCATGAGAGAAGCAAGGAAACACCAGATTTAGGCCAACCATCTTTAGGGACTGTCCCTGGCTTTTGTAGATGGTCATGGCAAAGCTCACTTTAACCGGGAACTGAAGTCGCTTGAACTCAAATGGCAGGTCAGTGGTGATGAGAGGTATCCTTGGTATAGAAACGTCCTCTCCTTTAGCTTTTCCTGTCAGTATTGTAGCTTCCAGTACATGTGGCATCATGTTCTTCACCACCAGTCTTGTGCCATTGCAGAGGATTGGTGGTTCAAGATTTCTTAAGAGCATTATAGGAGTTCCAATCTTGAGAGTGAGGTGGTGAGGAGGCATTCCAGCGGGCTCCAAAGAATTAAGGAATTCTGCAGGGTACTGGACTGCTTGGTCCTGGTCGATTACTGTATCAACAGATTTGAATGGGGTCTCACTGCCTGGAAGCTGTCTGAGTAGAGTCATGTTGATTTCAGCCACTGTTTCATTCTTTGGTGCCAGAATTGCGCATTCACGCAGCCACTTGTGATCCTTGTAGTGGTAGATAATGTTTGGGTCGACCATGTTAGTGAGCTCAGTTGAGGACTTTACAACATTTCCACATCCTTTTCAACCTCTGTGTGGTTTAACGGGTCGGATCGGGTTGGGTGTGTCGGACCGGGTTGGTTGGAGTTTTTTTGAGATCCCCACATGACACTTGCTATCCATGCCAAGTTTGGTCCAGGCGGCTCATTCGCTAGGCCACGGTAGGACGCCACCCTCCGGGAGGCTCCACATTGTCTCATTGTTCAGTCCCCAAAACTTATTCTTCCATCAATAGTTCATTAACGGTGTAGGTAAATTCCACTACAACGGCATTATCACTACATATAACACCATCCATCATCACTACATATAACACCATCCATCATCACTACATATAACACCATCCATCATCACTACATATAACACCATCCATCATCTACATATCATCCATCATCACTACATCATCCATCATACTACATCATCACTACATATAACACATCCATCATCGTGCATATAACATATACATCTTTGTATATATATATATATATATATATATATATATATATATATATATATATATATATATATATATATATATATATATATATATATTTATATATATATATATATATATATATATAAATATATATATATATATATATATATATATATATATATATATATATGTGTGTGTGTGTGTGTGTGTGTGTGTGTGTGTGTGTATGTGTTTAGTGATGATGGATGGTGTTATATGCAGTGATGATGATGGATGATGGTGTTATATGTAGTGATGATGGATGGTGTTATATGTAGTGATGATGGGTTGTGTTATATGTAGTGATGATGGATGGTTTTATATGTAGTGATGGTGGATGATGTTATATATAGAATATGAAAAGTATCCTTCTGTTGTCATTGGCAACATGGATAAGAAATGTGAATACTGCGGTGCAAAGAAGTACAAAGGAGAATCTGCTGGACTGTGCTGCTCTCATGGGAAAGTACGACTGCCAAATTTGGAAAAACCACCACAACCATTGAAGACTCTCATGCTGGGAACAACACCAGAGTCAAAACACTTCTTGGAAAATATACGGAAGTATAATTCATGCTTCCAGATGACATCCTTTGGAGCTACCAGAGTAGTTCGTGAGCACGGATACATGCCCACATTCAAAGTCCAGGGTCAAGTCTATCACAAAGCAGGATCCCTCTTATCACTGGAAGATGAGCAGGCAAAGTTCCTCCAAATCTACTTCATGGAAGATCATGAAAAGCAGACTACAATCAGGTGTGGCAACATTCAAGGTGTCAGACATGACATTGTCCTATCTATCCAAGAAATGATGCATGAGCACAACACATATGTACAGTCATTTAAAAATGCCCTGGAAAAAATGCCTTCTGACGAGTACAAAGTTAGGATCAGAGCAGACACCTTAATGCACTACAGTGAGACAATGTGGAGCCTCCCGGAGGAGTGGCGTCCTACCGTGGCCTAGCGAAAGAGCCGCCCAGAGGGCGGCGATTCCGCTAGTAATAAATAAAAAATAAAAAAATAAAAACTTAAAAATAAGGAACGTATATGAAAGATGTGTTGTCAAATAAGAGAAACAAATGAGACCCTGCAATTGTGTTTAAATGAGGCAAAAAGACAAATGAGCAACCTGGGACATTGTCACAATTTTTGTGATGCCATTGGCAGTAGGTTCTAACATTAGACAAAACATTATGCTTCCAATTTCTTCCCAGGAGGTAGCTGCCTGCTATATATATATATATATATATATATATATATATATATATATATATATATATATATATATATATATATATATAATCACTCCTGGTTTTAACCTTTTAGAGGGCAGGGGCTCCCTGCCGGTGAATAAAATCGTCTGGTTGTTACCTAGATTAAAATAGCTAAGGGGTAAGTTGTCGTCTAAACGAGTTAATTCTTCAGCAACAGATTTTTTTATAACAGTATCTATCCAGAAGACTGAACACTACTCCCTACTAACAACAACAATGGCTTACTTCTTGTGAATGGCTTCTTCTTGTCCGACGACTACTGTTGGAACGAATTCTATTCGTTCTGCCAGTCTTTGGAACAGACGTGAATCTGACTTGCTGAAGAAATTTTTGAACACTATTCCGTATGGTGGCATCGTTATTCTGTAAGATTTTTTCTAAATTATATATATATATATACACATTGTGTTTGTGTTCGAGTGTGTTGTGGGTGGGGGGAGCGTTAACACTACCTGTCAGTCGCAGCAACGAGTTGTTCAAGTGTCTCAGCTCGGGGTGGGTACTTCGGTAGCGTGAGGAATGCGGTGAGGTTGCCACGGTAGGCAGTCCCGATTACAAGAGAAAACACCAGCCAGGTTGCCACGAGTACACGGCTTGAGTTGGTCCTGGGCAGTCGTCGTGGAAGATTCTGCCCTAACAACATCCCAGTACAGTCATGCACCACCACCGCTGCCTCTATCCCGCTCTCGCCATCCCTCCACTCACTCCCACGAATAATCTGTCGTTAACATCACGTATCAGAGATTTACTTACATCGATACTTATTGTGCAGGTAACATGTAACAGTTATTGTGAGCGATCTGTCAGTGCAAGGAATACGTATAGAGTTAATAATAAAACCTGCCCTTGGCATGGTCTTCGCCTGGTTTCTTGACTGTTGTTATTGGTTAAGGGTGGCAAACATAATTATAATGAATTGAAAAGTATAATTATGAAGAAGTAAAGTGATATTAGTAGGTAACCGAAAAAAAAAATACCGTTAATGCTGTAAATGTAATATAGAAATGCGTCTTATGACAATGCGAAGGCCGGCAGGAAATATCCCATTTCCATATTTTCCGATGAGAAGGATGTCTTGCCAGCCCTTATCCTCAATACCTTGCATTTCCAGCAAAACATACATGGAAATAAAGTCATTGCCGATTTAGACTCGAAGCACCTAGAAACCATATCCAATAAATCCTCAATAACATGAACAAGACTATTGTAACATTTGTTACTAAATTTTGCAAAACTAGTACTTGTTAAACAAAGATTATTTACTCGACTCATAATTTCGTAATTATAAATGAGACACGAAAAAATATTGTTTGGGTAAATCAGGAAGTAGTCTGTATTTTATCTATCATCTCTCCCTAGCCCTGTGGTAGAACATCTTGTGGTTGATTAGAAGATCACACTGGGGATGATGAGTCACTGGAAGTACTACTAAACCATTTGGCAAAGTGACCGACCAATTAATATTGTCAGGATTTAGATACACTTAATGAAGCTGAACTTGAAGGCATGATCCCATAAACCGAACACTTTTTATGTGATTATCTTTACTTGTCCTTGATGGTGCATATAAACAGTAATTTTAATATTTTGTACACTTGTAATTTCTTCGGACGATAGCAAACACCGACTTCATTTTTACAGCTTAATAGTTATTTACGTATCTATCTTTGCTCCTGCTTCATTTTTTGTGGGTACCATAGGACTGATGAGTAAACTTGTTCTAATAATTATAACAAGTGATCGCGGGCACGTTCGTGCCCTTGTGAGAGTTTGAACGCTCGTGACAGCATATAGCGAATGAGGGTGTGCCAAGTACGTAGACTTGCATGGTTAATTAGGGTGTGCCAAGTCCGTAGACTTGCATCGTTTTCCATCGTAAATAAAATTGTTATCTTATGCCTTCCTAAAGAAACCATCGACATGGGACCAGGTTTGTTCCACTCTATGAATTTTTTGCTATTTTGCCACCAAGTTTGATGAAAAACGATTGTGCCGTTTCGGCTGCCCAGAACAGACACACACACAGTCAAACAAACACACGCCTAGTCCTATAGTATGGAAGATAATCCTTCATTCTACTTTAATATGATATAAACATGATTTTATTTTTTTTCTTATTTTAACCAAACTAAATGTGCAAATATAGATTAAGCGCATTATATGTTAAAATAATACACATTGGAAATAAAACGGAAACATCCAATCACCAGCAGCAGGACCACAGGGGTGAGCAGCAGCGCCAGCAGGACGGCCGCCCACACCAAGTCAATGAACGGGTAGTAGAGCGACTGCCACTGTGGTTTGATACCCGGCTGGGCCATACTGAAGTCCAGAGACCCGTACTCGTACACCCACAAGTGGTCATAGCGCTCGAGACGTTCTGGCAATAAGATGTGGTATACTGGGGCGATGAAGGATACTCTCTCCTCCACAAGGTCTGTAACCTGTCAATATAATTGTATCACTGACACTAGAAAGTTATGCATCGTATATGTGTGTGTGTCACCTCTTCATAATGTAATCATTAATAATCATGCTTCATGTTCACACCTACTTAAATGGCATTTGAAATGTATGGCCAGTACGTTAAAAAAAATAACTCACCAGGTCAGACCCAGCACAAGGGGCGGGTCTGACCGTGGGAGCACAGCCTTCACAATGACGTTATGTATTTTGACAGGTGGTGCAGGACATTTTAAATATATTTATTCAAAAGTTTCATTCAGATGTAAGGTGTCACTTGTACTCACAACAGAAGAAAATGTCACTGGGAAATACAACTGTGTTGTTAAAATATTAGTTTCAATTTTCTAATGTGGTTAATTTATATATCTGATATTGACTTTTCTGTGAATGTTGACTCTGCACCCCCAGAAGAGAGATGGTTTCGTCTGTCTGTCCAACCGTCCCTTTTCTGTCCCCCTTCGTGACACTTCCTTAGCTATGCAGAAATCTACATATAATGTCTGATTTTAACCAAATTTATGAAGAAGCAATATATCCTTAAGCTCGTTGACGACTTCGTGTTTCAGCAAATTCTGACTTTATTTTGACGGAGTTACAACAGTTTAATCTTACGAATTGTGTATAATTATGGTATACCGTATATTTAAGTTATTTGATGAATGTTTATTGTTAAAAAGTAGTGCTTACAAGTTACTTAAACTTATAAATGAATGTATGAAGACCGCGTGAGACAGAACTTTACTCTACAAGGCTTTAGTTTTCTTGGAGAACTTCCCGGACAGAAATGAGAGCCAAGAGACGGTACGCTACATCCTCATAGTTAAGGATATTTAAAGTTATAAATGATGTCCATATGTTGTTTCTTACCTCTTCCCAGGTGGTGGGGCCGGGCACATTGTAGATGGTGAAGTTGAGAGCGTCAGCAATGGTCGCCAGCAACATGTAGTCAGTGCCGGAGTACTGTGTCGTGTTGTCAGGTCCCTTCACCTCGTCCCAAAACGGCGCGAACGGTATGGCGGTCACATTCACCTGGGCACCGTAGAATCTGAGGGGGTTAATTGGCGATTTAAACCCGCCCTATCGATTTCGAAAATTTACCCTTTAAAAAGACAGGGGAAAATACCACGCATGAACATATGCATTGAGAATTTGCATAAATAGATATTAACTAATACAGACGCGGGTATTTTTTAAAAAAGATGGGCAATTTTTCCCGGATTCGATGGTCCATGTTGGTTGTCTAGCAAATTAATGTCGGGGAGGTTCTGTTTCAGTCAATCAATGGCGAGTATTAATATTCCTTATCTTTCTCGCCAAGTTTTTCAGTTGTTCATTGCCTCTCCTGAAACGTGGATGTGTGTAATAATCGTAGTTATTCCTTTTCAGACATTGTTAAATTAATACACATCTCTACGAATGATGCATTCTTAGAAAAACTGCAACCTGTTGCCAGGGTAATAATCCCTATGTCTACAGAGAAGAGAAACGCAGTTAATAACACAAGATATTAAAGGATAAGTTTTGTTAGGTTAAGTTGTTAGTTTCGATTCTTTAACATCAAAATACCGTTATATTAGGTTAGGCTTAATTAATTGTTTTTAAAACCCTTGTGTATGTTGGTCTCTGTAAAGAATAAAATCTGAACTTCAACTGACCAAGGCAGCTTCACCCAAACATTTTCAAGTCTCCAACTACAACCTTTATACCTCTTTCCGTTCTAAGGGAGGTGTATGCACCTACTGCAACACACGTACACCTACAGCTAGACTCACGGCTCTTGAATCTTCTCTTTATGATGTCATCTGGCTCAAAATATCTCTTAACAACTATGACTATTTTTCTTTGTTTCCTATACTGTTCTCCCAACTCTACTAAACTAATTGGAACTTTTTGACTATCTCACTTCTTGCCATGAGTCGTTGCTATTCACACACCCCAACACCGAGATCGTCTACCTAGGGGAATTCACTGTGCACCACAGTGGCTTGGCTCTGCAAGAATGACCCAGGTGGAGTTGAGGCACTCTCGTTTTCCTTACTTAATGATCTGGAGCAAATAAACACCCCTGCACGTGTTCCATATCGACACGATCAACTTGATAACATTCTTGATTTTTGTTTTACCTCTAACCCCTCACACTATTCATACTCAATTTCTGCCCCATTACGGTCTTCTGATCACAATCTTATTTCTATTAAATCAAATTGGGCACGACCACCTCCCCCACCCCACCTCTAAACGCCAACTAAGGCACTATCGGAGGGTAAACCGGCGATCCTTGCGAGAATGGACGAGTTGGCGGTCGAATTTGTTGGTAAGATGGCAGGTCCATTGGTAAAGAAAATGATAAACTTCACTATGGTAATGATATTTTAAAATAAATTAGGTCAAAAAGTGTGTAAAAAGATGTTAAAGTTGTTAAAAATTCACGTGACTGCGAAAAGCTCTGTGATTGGTTGTGACGTCACTGACTATTGCGAGCCGCCCAGCCAGCTGTGATATATGTGTTGTTACTTGCAGAAATACAGGTCTTGTGGCCATATACAATGTTGATATATACTGTACAGGCATACCTGATTTTTAGGTTAAAATAAATTACTGCTCGTGTATCATCGCTTGTATTTACTTGCTGGATGCCAAAATGATGCAAAAGACCGATAACTCCAACATGGAAGTTTTCATCACTGTTTTCTATTTCACGTCTGGATAATGTATGTTTTCGTCACTGATGTTTATATTTAATGTTGTGGAAGGACTAGGGGCGACCATGACCAGGGGATGGGCTTGAGATGATCAGACAACATGTAGTAGTAGTTGAATGAGGGTGCGCCAAGTCCGTAGACTTGTAATTTAACGTGCTTAATAGCTGGATGGCCGAGTTCTTGATAATACTAACTATCATAATAACATCTACTTTTGGTAACATTCTTTCATCATCCTTGATGAATCCTGGAAGTAGTTGTCCAACCTTCTCGGCTGATCGGCTCTGTTAATAAATATATTTAGATAATTAATTGTGCTTTACTGTGCTACACAGTAATGCTATATTGAATATGTAAATATTACTAAGCACATTAACTAATTCAATGGATATTAGCTGCCCTTGCTACAAATTTCATAGTATAAACATTCCAAAAAATATTGGTATTATTTTGGTTTTGGTCATCTGGGTAACCTTAAGATTCTAACTATAGGATTAAGTATTTTAAACAATAAGACAAATTATTTCTATGGGATTTTAGTCGCAAAACATTTTTCGATCGCATAAGAAAATGCAGGTCATATGATAGGTTAGGTTAGGTTAGGTTAGGTTAGGTTAGGGTATGATGAGTTATAAGGTTAGCTTAACATACATTGGGGGCGGGGGGGGGTAGTAACTCAAAACTAGTGATTTCCGATAGAAATGAAGGTCTAAATCATTCATAACACATCGCAAACCATCAGAAAAACATAGTCTGCACGTCTAAGTAAAGGGATGACCACACTTTAAAATTTTCCCAATATAGCCTATCTCGAATATAAGCATCCAAATACATATGGTAGTCAAAGTAAAATTTTACCCATTCATTAATATAAATGATGATATATCTCAGTGATTCATTAGTTAATCATCAAAACAATAACAGCACTATGTTGTCATGTGTACCTAGCATCATGCATTCTCAAACAAAGTCCAGACAATGTCATTACTTCTAAATTGACTCGTATCTCCATCCTGCATCATTTGCAGGGTAGTGACGTCATTGCAAATGGCGGCCCTGTTTCTTGAGAAATAAACTTATCTCTACTATTAAAGCAGGACTTTAAACTTTTATTGCAAATTATTTATACCGTATCACCCTACGAACGTGGCAGGGAGTATTTCTTGTGTTTAACCAGAACCGTTAATTCGTCCATTCTTCTCAGACTTTCCTTGGGGTGAATGTAGCTTTTCCACTCGGGACGCCTCGGTATGTGCTGACAGCATTGCTGGGGTTATACAGGGTGGTATGAGTGCATTTATCCTATCTTCTACCAAAACTTCCACTTTGCAATCACGGTTTAATTGCTCCTGTTCTCTTGCATGTAGGGAGAGAGATAGGGCATCTAATATACTATAGGAATAGCCGTGTGTCTGTCTGTGTGTGTGTCTGTTCTGGGCAGCCGAAACGGCACAATCGTTTTTCATCAAACTTGGTGGAAAAATCGCAAAAAAAATCGTAGAGTGGAACAAACCTCGTCCCATGTCGATGGTTTTTTTAGGAAGCCATTAATTAACCATTTTATTTACACTGGAAAGCGATGTCGCTGTATGCTGTCAGCCGGACGGCGAACTGGGCACGAAGGGCTCACGATCACTTGTATCAAGTTATGAAACTATCTCCTCCTGTTACCCACTCCTCTTTCATTACTGCTAGGAATCGTTGTAAGGCTATTCTTCGTAGGACCAAGTGGAATTTTATTGAAAGAAAGACCGCTGACCTGACTAACTCTTCTTTAAGTATATCCAAAAACATCTGTAATAACTACCGCACTCCCTCTTTTCCTCCTTTCTTCCGACCTGATAACTCTATAGCCAGCTTTCCCCCCGAAAAAGCCAATGTCTTTGGCACCTTATTCTCCTCTAACTCCACCGTAGATGGTTCCAACTCTATCCCTCCTACTCCTGCTCCTCCTACTGAACGTATGCACTTTCCTGTAATCTCTACTCGTAGGGTTGCTAGTGTGTTATCCAGGTTGGATGTGAGCAAGGGGCATGGACCGGACAGAATACCCCCTCGTGTTCTGAGGGAGTGTGCTGAAATTCTAACCCCCGTGCTTGCTCACCTCTTTCGCTTATGCCTCAAAACTTAAATTTTTCCTTTTTCTTGGAAGCATGCATTGGTTCAGCCCATCCCGAAGAAGGGTGACCATTCTAATCCTTCTAACTATCGCCCCATTGCCCTAGCTTCATCCTTCTCTAAGATTTTCGAAACTATCTTAAACTCTCACTTTTTCCGTCACCTTGAACGCTTTTCTCTTTTGTCGGATCACCAGTATGGCTTTCACCAGGCGAAATCTACTGGTGATCTGCTCTCCTACTGCACGGATCTTTAAGGTCATCCTCTTCTAGGGATTATGGGGAAAGTTTCGTCGTGGCCCTTTACATCTCCAAAGCATTTAACAGGGTATGGGACAAGTCTCTGCTTCTCAACTTCCCTCTTATGGTTTCTCTCCCCCACTTTGTTCTCTCATTTCTAGCTTCCTTGAGAACTGATCCATGGCAGTTGTTGTCGAGGGATCGACCTCTCGCTCTTTCTCTACCAATAGTGGTGTCCCACAGGTTTCTGTTCTTTCACCTACTCTCTTCCTTATTTTTATCAATGATTTACTTCACACTACGATTAATTCTATCCATAAATATGCTGATGATTCAGCTCTTCACATTTTTTCCTTCCCCCGAATTCTCAAACTAGATCTGTTTCTCGAACTGATATCATTTCATCTATCAATGCAGATCTGTGCAGCATCTCCGAATGGGGAGGTAGAAACTTGGTTAAATTCATTTGTAATAAAATTCAATATTTACCCATTACACTTTCCAAATTAGATGATCTCCCACCAATCACATTTCAGGACGCAATCATTCTGCCAAATTCTAAAATAGATATGCTAGGTCTCACCATTTCCTCTAATATGTCATGGAAGCCACACATCCACAACATTGCTAAAGCTGCCTTCCGAAAGCTGGGAATGCTGTACAGATGCCGTAGCTACTTTACTCCTGAGCAGTTGCTTCAAGTTTATAAGGGATTCAATCGTCTTAACTTGGAGTCCTGCTCTCATATCTGGGGTGGCTCTTCTTCTGCCCAGCTGTTAGATAGGGTGGAATCAAAAGCATTTCGTCTTATTGACTCTCCTCCTTTAGTTGATAATCTTTCTTCTATTTCTCTCCGCCGCAATGTTGCTTCACTCTCTCTCTTTTACAGGCACTTTAACGGCATATGTTCCGTGAATTTGGCATCCTGTGCAACGCCGGCAAGATCCTTGGCTCCTAACATTCGTCTTGCCCGCAGTGCTCACAGTTTCTCTGTGGATGTCGGTCACACGAGAATAACCCGTTATAGTACATCCTTCTTTCCTCACACAGCCAAACTGTGGAATGCTCTGTCTTCTTCTGTTGCCATACTCTTACAATCTGTCTCACTTTAAAAAGCTGGTTTTCCGGCATCTTCGTGGTGTAGATTAATATGATCTTTTTCTTTTCTATTTTTAATTTATTTTTACTCTTATTTTTTCACCCCCCAGGCCCCGTTGTGGGTCGATGACCTGTGCCCGGGTGGCCTAATCCCCGTAAGAGAAAACAAAATACTGTGAGGGGTTAATTGCTGAGGCATTTACACAGCAAAATGAAGGCCAGAAATGATTAAAACACATAAAATTTAATATGCATTTACCGTTGAGGGTAAAAAAAGTCTTGCTTTATGCAAATCTCTTGGGAGAGAACATTCTTATGATATACTGTAAGTTTAATCCTAACACACCTAAATTTAATAAATCTGTACGTTACAAAGAAAAGATGAAATGTGTATATTTTGTTGAAGATTCATTTCCAAAGATAGTGCCCGTGATAAATAATATAAAAGTTAATTGACAGGAATCTTTACTCGAAACATGTAAGTGAGGCACATGTCTTATTCTCGTGAATAAGCAACTCCTTCAGTTTATGATGATGATGATGATAATGCATTAAAGTGGCAAATGGCTTTGCCCTGGGAAAGGAGAGGAGAGAGAGAAGGAAAGCATAGAAACGGGAAGTAGAGTAGGAGGGGGAGATAGCAGGTGGGCTGTCCACCTAGCTGAGACGAGTTGATAGGTTGGGGTGGTGGCCGCACGCAGCAGACGCCCGCCCGCTCAAGGGAGGCAAGTGAAGGGGGAGCTAAGCTAGCTAGGTATTCATTAGTGTAATGGGTGTTAATTTATGTTTGCTAGATGGTGGTGTTATTTGTTCACATATATGTGTAAAGTGGGTCTTGTTCTTCGATATTAGCATGGAGGCTCCTGGGCCACGAGCTGTGTGTTTTAGTAGTTGCTTCCTCTTTTAACTGGGAGAATAATGGGTCCTCCAACTCTTCAAGTTTGCTCCATATTCTCTGGGCTTGGCTGTGTGTACGTGTGTTCAGTGGTTCGATATCGTATAATTCGTGAAGTTCTTGTATTTTGGCGGTGTATGGGGGGAGTTGTTTTGATGCTCTACGGATAGCTTTGTTTTGTACTGATTGAAGTTTAAGTTGGCTGGTTTTGCTGATCGTGCTGTGTGGTATTGGTGGATACTGTAGGTGGGGGCGGACAAGTGCTTTGAATAGATGTAGTTGAATTTTGGTGTCCATTTTGCTAAATCTCCGTAGTTTCGTGAGTTGTGATTGGGCAAGCTTTTTGCGTTGTGTTATGTGTTTTGCTATGCCTGTTCTTGTTATTGTGAGTCCCAGAATTTTGCCTTCGTTGGAGTAGTGTATAGGTACGTTGTTGACTGTGATTGGTGCTGGGTTTATTTTGGCAATGTGTATGATCTTTAGTTTCTGTGTATTGGTTTGTATTTTCCACTTTTTTTCATATTCGTTGATTTGTTCGATGGCGTGGGCTGTTTTTCGTGCCATCATCTGTTTGCCCTTGCCTGGATGTCGGATAATTTGGGTGACGTCATCAGCATAAGCTACGTATTCTCCGTGTGTAGGAGGTGGCATGTCCGCCGTGTATATTGTGTAGAGTGTGGGCGAGAGGTTACTTCCCTGTGGTATTCCGCTGTATAACTTGATGCTTGGGCCTATATGGTTACCAATGATAATTTTGGCCTCTTTATTGTCAAGGAAGTTACAAAGAAAGGAAGTAAAGTTGTTGGGAAGTTCTTGGGTGGTAATTTTGTATTTGAGCCCTAGGTGCCAGACCTTGTCGAATGCTTTTGCTACGTCCTTTAATACTACGTTACATTGATCCCTGTTGTGCATTGCGTTTGCTATGTTTTCGTAAATTAGGGCTAAGGCTGTATGGGTTCCTCTGTGTTCTCTAAATCCGTGCTGCCTGGGGTTGTATTGTTTCTTTGACTGTACGACGCAGTGAACAGTGGCTGACCAAGAGTGCATAGCGACTAGGCTGCTCCGAGGAAATTGTTCACCACGTCCATACCAAAGTGTAGTCCGTAGCGAGGATCATTTGAATGAGGCTCATATTTGCACGAATAACTGTCCACTTGAAATTAAAATAGTTTTGTTTTCAAGTTATTGTACTGGTCTGGGAGGGTGATGTAGTGCCTGTGAAACAGAACCTATCATATAGTTCTTTTTATGTTGTACTGAAGTGAGCGAATGCGATAGAGAACTGTATACGTATGTAAATCTTTATATCAGTCAGCTTCTGTCTTGTGGTAATATTATTCTAGATGACTTCAGAACGATCATTGATGATTAAGGATTAGGAATCTTAGAATTGATGAAATCTGTAGTCTTCAGTTTGAAGTAAATAAAAGGAACTTGTCTGACTGCCAGAGACTCTCCAGAAGTGATGAGATTAAGGGGATACAGAGTTCGACAGTTCCTTTGAACACATTCGTTGTTCCCTGAATCCTATAACAAAACTGAAAGAAACTCAGACTATGATTCTAAGAGTCTGCATACTTAGAGATAAGAGGATGGTATTTACGTGCTGTAGTATGCAATGGCAGTGTTAATACAATGTGAAGCGCTCTTTTTTTATTATTTTTTATGCTCTCAAATATTATCTGGAAACATGAATGATTAATTTCTCATGATGACAAAACAAAGGTACGTACACGACCATATATATAAATATATATATATATATATATATATATATATATATATATATATATATATATATATATATATATATATATATATATATATATATATATATACGCATAATTACTTGGAGAATTTACAGGAGAATAGAGAACTGTCCGGTTTTGGGACGAGGCCGCGTTCCGGCAACCAGGAGGCAACTCTCACCACCTGGGCTCCCTCTGGACTGTATGGCAGGTGGGTGTACATCCTGACCCTGTCCATGGCATGAGAAACATTGTATTAATAACTGAATCTTTATGTTACAGGTTATCACAGAAATCTTTTCATAATACATTGATATTTATAACTACCTTCACTTTTACCATAAGATGTTCGACTGTATATTGAATGTGATTATTAAAAAAATTCAATGAAGTTTATATTATGACCATATAAACATTAGGCTAGAACAGGGGTCACCAAACTTTTTTCACAGTGGGCCGGATAACTGAAAGAATGACGAGCGCGGGCCGCATAATCATTCTGTTCAATACTTGCAAGCCAGAACGAAAGCTCTGGTAACGTCAGAGCGTAGGCGGAGCTACCACGAGCCGGGGAAGGACTTGGGATCCGGCCCGCCGGCCGTAGTTTGGTGACCCCTGGGCTAGAATAACATGAATTGTGTATATTACCTGAGGTTGGTGTGTGTGTGTCCTCCAGGTTGAACAAGATGGTGTTCATTGTGTATATTACCTGAGGTTGGGTGGTGTGTCCTCCAGGTTGAACAAGATGGTGTTCATTGTGTATATTACCTGAGGTTGGGTGGTGTGTCCTCCAGGTTGAGGAAGATGGTGTTCATCATGGAGAAGGTCCAGTGGGAGGACAGGAGGGAGTGGAGCTGTGGGAGTGGGAGGCTGGTGACCACCAGTAGCTTGGTGGCCCACACCAGGAGGCGACCCTTGAGGGACCACTCGGCGAAGGTGTCGAGGAAGACCGGGTCGTGACTCACCACCACCACCAGCACACACCGAGACCCCATTCTCACCTGTGTACGACCGGGTCATTAATAACCATCGCCACCCACACCTGTGGCTTGCGGAGATCATGACTCAACACCACCATTACTTGCATCTGTGATAATTATCTATGTGTTATAATTGACATTTGGATTTATAACTGTACTGTAAGGCGAAAGGAATTTAACAGCCTTAACAACAATAATCTGAGTGTAACTTACCTAACAGGCAAGTAATATAAGTGGCCTCCTTTCCTCACTAGTTGTGAGACTTGTTTATGTACATTTTTTTTAAAGAAGGAGTCATGCTTCATCCCCAAAAGTATGCCACTTGGTAAGATGCCATGACTGTGCTTTGTGACCCTTTAGAAGTATATTTTTGATCGAAGCACAAATCGTGATCATTGTGTTCGATGAATTTTGATGGGCTAAAGTGATTCCGGGACAAAATTTTGCATTCAATTTATATCACATAAATGTGCTTTGGAACATAAATTCTAATTGTTTTCTTTCTTTATTTATTTTTTCCCATGGAGACAATATGGCGTATTGAAAATCATTTGAGAGCCGAAGGCGTAGTTCCGTTGTTGAGGTCAGTGGCGTGGCGCTACATACCACCAGGAATCAGCTAAATAAATCTGGCTCAGTTCTACAGACTAATCCAGCTAATCCCTGGCAGAACGAAAGCCATATTTGGATCAGGTTGGAGGTCAGGTTAAGTTGAAGAGATTAGTTGGTATCCTTATGTAGGCAAAAGCCAAGGAGGATATCTTGGTTGCCTTAAACTTTATATTATCTGAGTGGAACCTGGTGGAACAGGTACGAAACTGAGATACCTGTGGAACCTTGTGAAACAGGCACGGAAAGGACATTCTTATAAAGCCTGGTGTAACAGGTACAAAATTGAATTACCTATGGTGAAGACAGGAGAGTGACCTACCTGTCGAGCCTGGTGAAACAGATGGGAAAGTAGCGCTTGTGTCACGTTTCGCTCTTGGCCTTCCAGTGTCACCTCGAACACCCCCACACCCCAGGGGGTCCCTTGCACTACACTCTCCTCCTGAGAGAAGCGATATAAATTATATATAAAAGCTACTAATTTTGCCTCAAAATGGCTGGAGGGTAGAAACGGGCGCTCTCGGCAATGTAAAGTTTGGTAATTAAGCTCATGAAGGTTTAACCATACAGTGGAAAAAAAAATATTATGTCCAGAGAAAGAGGGACGAAACCTTGTAACCCACCTCAGGCCTGTGTAATATATGATGGTCCAACCCTTCCTTTAAGAAATACACCAAGACCAAGGACTACAGCCCTCGGAGTTGATCAAACAGTCAAGTGTGTAAGAGAAAAACTGCTACAAAGAAAATCTCAGATCACCCATCAGTGATCAGGAGGTTCAGTAAAACAATTAATTAATAGGAGAGTTAGAAGATATAGAAGAAAACTTAAGTAAAATATTATTAGTTACAGGTGATAGCAGGTGGAGGCTACATAAGAACATACGGCAGGTGGAGGCTACATAAGAACATTCAGGAGATGGAGGCTACATAAGAACATACAACAGGTGGAGGTTACATAAGAACATACAGCAGGTGGAGGCTACATAAGAACATACAGCAGGTGGAGGCTACATAAGAACATACAGCAGGTGGAGGCTACATAAGAACGTACAGCAGGTGGAGGCTACATAAGAACATACAACAGGTGGAGGCTACATAAGAACATACAGCAGGTGGAGGCTACATAAGAATACAGCAGGTGGAGGCTACATAAGAACATTCAGGAGATGGAGGTTACATAAGAACATACAGCAGGTGGAGGGGAGGCTACATAAGAACATACACATAGGCAGGTAAGAACACATATATACAGCAGGCTACATAAAACATACAGCAGGTGGACATAAGAACATACAGCAGGTGGAGGCTACATATGAACATACAGCAGGTGGAGGCTACATAAGAACATACAGCAGGTGGAGGCTACATTAAGAACATACAGCAGGTGGAGGCAGGTGATACAGCAGTGGAGGCTACATATGAACATACAGCAGGTGGAGGCTACATAAGAACATACAGCAGGTGGAGGCGACATAAGAACATACAGAAGGTGGAGGCTACATAAGAATATACAGCAGGTGGAGGCTACATAAGAACATACGGCAGGTGGAGGCTACATAAAAAGATACAGCAGGTGGAGGCTACATAAGAACATACAGCAGGAGGTGGCTACATAAAACAAACATCACCTTGAGGATGGTGGAGGGTGAGGTGGTGCCATCTGTGAGGAGGATGAGGGAGCAGGTGGGCTGAGACACCGCCTCCAGTACGGCGCCCACAGCACCACCTGCAACTGACAACAAGTCTCCCACACCTGAGAGAGAAGTAGTGATTTATTTATTGTTATATTACAGGTGTACCAAATATAATTATTGTGTATTATATGTATTACATGCAAATATGTAACATATGTATAACACACACAGTGTGTGTTGAGTCCGTACTTTGAATTATTGTTAATGCTGGAACTTTTGGAGATAGTTTGGATGATATATGGAAGAATTGACTATATATATGGAAGAATTGACTATATATATGTGAGAAAAGACACGAAATTTTAATGAAAAGTAAGTGTAAGTAGAACATTTGTGCTAATAATCGAAATTTATTTCCAGGTGCTTAGGTCAAACAGAGCAGGTAAGCTGTACCGCGTCTCAAAGATCGAATTATTACGGAGGTCCTTGTTAACGACAGTAACCGGAATATTTGTGTGATTATGAAGAGAACATTTTTTACGCATAAATTGGATATAGAAATGTTCTTAAAAGTTGCCAAAAGAAATGAAAGATGAAGTTAGGTTTCACTTCTTTACAGTACAATGGAGAATGTTAACTGAGCCTAAAGCTATGTTTAGATATAGTGTTGGGGAGATGTGGATGCCATGTTGCAAACATAGACTGGTAAAAAGGAGGTTAACAACTGGACTGGGAGTTTGATTATTGGCTGGCTTAAGGGTTCAGTTTTACCAAGTAAGGAACAAGTTATAACAATAATCCCGGCAGTGTCAACTAGAAATTGTAAATATAAACAGAAACTATATGTAGTGGTTCGAGTGTCTGGCCAGGAACACGACGAGGATTATCCTTAACCGGGCATAACTCAAGGATGATCAGACGTTTGGGTGGTTCATGACTGAGATGGGGAAGATGACTAGCGGTGAGCATGAGGTCAGTAATATTGAATAAGGGTCGCGGTAGAGTTATAGACTTATCACCTGGCAATAGGTTGGTCATCAATTTGGTGTTGCTACATACCAGAGGAACTAAGCTGCGGGAGGATGCTGGCAGCGGCTGTGGTGACCACCACCATCACCAGCAACATCTCTCTGTCGCTGATAAAAATACTCAAGATTAGACTTACAACAGTGTATGGAGACCACATGAGAAAAAGTTTTTCATATTATCTGTGCACATTAATGCTAGGATAGTATATTGTGGCTTGTATTACTTAAGGGAGTTTAGCAGTGTATGATAACGTTAAGTAGATATATTTTCCTTTAGAGTGTATTAAAGTGTAAATTATTCTTCAATTTTTTTTCAACGAAAGCGTTTGCGTGTGTGCCTTAGATTAAATCTTGTCTGTAAATTAAAGAAATGCTGCGGCAGAGTGGATACATCAATCCCCTCCTATCCCGAGTGTTGCTGGTTAGATCCTGGAGTAAACCCAGGCCACTTATCTGCAGATAGGTACTCAACTTTATAATTGGAAAAGTGTAGGCGGTTAGAGGCAGTGCCAGTCGTGCTGCCTACTTGTGTACTGAAGTATTAGTATAAGGTGTTGTGTATCCACATTAATCCTAACGGGCCTTCATGCCTAAGGATCCATTGTTCATAAAACACATGACAAATGGTTGGTATCATCAATTTTAAACTTGATTCAGTTATCAAGGACGAAAATCTTTTGGTCCCTATCAAATATAAAACAAAGTCGATGGACATTTCTGACGATTATTTTTTTTGTTAATGCCAGGCTGAGCGAATCTGAAGCGTAGTAGTTGGTCCATCCAATAACCAGCACTAGACTGTTACAAGGTGTATTTTACACATTTTATTTATATCTGAAAGCTAATGAAGTTAAGTTCTTCAATTATTTTCACATGTCTTCTACATTTGAAGAATTTGTGACCAAAATGAAAGATGGGTTGTATTGACGTTGGGTTGCTTTAATTACTAACATTTCGGAAAAATCATTGTCCATCATCAGAACCAATAGAAAACAGACAAGATGTTTGTGTTTTCCCTGGTTCTCCTCTTGTTTATATATATATATATATATATATATATATATATATATATATATATATATATATATATATATATATATATATATATATATATATATATATATATATATATATATATATATATATATATATATATATATATTTATTTATTTATTTATTTATATTTCATGTAGATCCACAATGAAAACGTGGATAAGATAAATCTTGATAAAATCACACGGGAAAAGGGAAACAAAGGAGTACCTTAGCCTTCAACTTTATTCAAGACATTTTTAGAGGCAACTGGATTACATGGACCATCACTAAGGTTTATTGATTTTAATTCCTTAATCAAACTACCTTCAACCAGAAGTCTTTCTGCGACACAGGATGATTTGAATACTGTACTTCGAAGCTTTTTTCCCAAGCAATTGGATGATTATTATTCCTAACATGAACGAACAGGGCACTGCTTTCAGATGCTGTTCTCATATTGTACTTATGTTGTCTGATTCTGAGCTGCAATGTTTTTCCTGTCTGTCCTACATAATTACAATTACATTTGCTACATGGAATACAATAAACACTTCCATTTACATTCAAACTTGGGCTACTTTTTATTAACATATTAGTAATAAGAACATAAGAAAATAAGGAGTCTGCAATAGGCCGGTTGGCCTGTGCATGGCAGCTCCTGTCGAGATTTACTACCACTCTCTATCATCCATGAATCTATCCAGCCTCCCTTTGAAACTTTCCAGCGTTCCAGCACTTACTACAAAGTTGCTAAGCTTGTTCCACTCGTCCACCACCCTATTTGTAAACCAGTTCCTTCCTATCTCCCTCCTAAACCTAAACTTATCCAACTTGAATCCGTTGTTCCGAGTCCTATCCTGCTCGGATATTATAAGGACTTTATCTATATCACCTTTATTGATTCCTTTCACCCACTTGAATACTTCTATCATATCTCTCCGCATTCTTCGTCTTTCTAGGGAATGCAAGTTTAGTTTCTTTAACCTATCCTGATATGGAAGGTTTCTAAGTCCCGGAATCATTTTCGTCATTCTTCGCTGCACCGACTCTAGTGAATTGATATCCATTCTATAATAAGGGCACCAGAACTGAACCGCATAATCGAGGTGCGTCCTGACTAGCACAAGATATAGTTGCAATAAGACCTCTGCACTCTTATTACTTACACTTCTAGATATAAAACCCAATACTCCGTTTGCCTTATTTCGAACATTAACTCACTGTTTTCTAGGCCGTTGGTCCGGGCTTACAAGTACCCCTAGGTCTCTTTCACAAGTCGACTTCTCTAGGTTGATGTTGTTAAGGCTGTATACATTGACAGTATTTGTTCTTCCAATATTAAGTACGCTGCACTTGCTGGTGTTGAATTTCATTTGCCATTTTTCAGACCACCCCTGCAGTTTATTTAGATCCTCCTGTAATGCATTTGCATCCTGACCTGAATTAATCTGCCGCCCTATTTTGGTGTCATCCGCAAACTTGCTTATGTCACTGCTGATCCCAGTATCTAGATCGTTTATGTAGATTATGAACACGAGTGGGCTTAGTACTGACCCCTGGGGAACCCCACTGGTTACACGACCCCACTCAGATATAACACCATCTACGCTGACCCTCTGCATTCTATCGGTGAGCCATGATTTTATCCAATTTAAAACTTTTCCCTCGATACCATGAGCCTAAATTTTTCTCAGAAGCCTCTCATGCGGTACTCTGTTAAATGCTTTGCTAAAGTCTAAGTAAATAACATCGTAATTTTCGTCATTATCTACTACCTCGAAGACTTTCCTAAAAAATGTCAGCAGATTTGTTAGATAAGATTTTCCCTTTGTAAGCCCATGTTGAGAGTCGTAGATTAATTTGCTTTTCTCTAAATGCGATCGGATGTTATCTGCTATAATTGATTCAAGAAATTTCCCCACTACTGACGTCAAACTGATCCGCGGGTAATTTGACGCTGATGCTCTGTCTCCCTTTTTGAATATGGGTACTACATTTGCCTGTATCCACAAGTCTGGCACAACTCCGGTGTCTAACGATTTTGTAAATAAGTTTACGAGGGGTCCGCTAATCTGTTCCCTACACTCTTTCAAGACTCTAGGGAAAATTTCATCCGGCCCTGGGGATTTTGTCTTCTTTAGTTTATTTATCTTCTTAAGACCATCCTCTTTTCTAATAGTGATATTCTTTAATTTCTCTTCTTCCTTTCCCTTAAATATCAGTTCCATCTCTGGAATTTCATCGCGAATTTCCTCTGTGAAAACTGATAAGAAGTAGCTGTTCAATGCTTTGCTTATTTCTGCACTGCCATTTATCACTTCTCCCCTCCCTGACTTTAAAGGCCCAACTTTGTCCTTGACCTTTGTTCTATATACCTGGAAAAATCCCTTGGGATTCGCCTTGGATTCTCTTGCTATTTTGATTTCATAGTCTCTCTTTGCTTTCCTTACATTTTTCTTAACATTCCTCGATAGTTCATTATACCTATTTCTGAGCTGCTCCTCCCCTCCCTTTAATTTCTTATATATTCCTTTCTTTATTCCTATGTCATGTTTGAGTTTCCTGGTCATCCACCTTGGCTCATTCTTATTTGACCTAATTTTTCTGTATGGTATATTTTGTTCTTGTGCTTTATATAGTATACTAGTGAATATATTATAGTCATGATCAATTGTTGTGTCATGATCAATTGTTGTGTCATCTATGACCTCACCCCTTCCTACTGGTGACTGACGTGACTGTTCCCAGGTGACCTCACCTAGGTACCTTCTTAACCCCTGATAATCCGCCAACCATATTGTCAATGTTTTTCGTTTCCCAATTTAGGGTGAACCTGATTTCTCTGTGATCACTGTTACCTAGTTCTTCCCCTACTGTGATATCTCTGATAATATTTTCTTTATTTGTTAATACTAGGTCTAATATATTGTCACCTCTAGTAGGTTCTGTAATTAGTTGTTTCAAAAAATTGTCCTGTACTGCGTCTAGGAAGTCTTCAGATTCATAGTCACCTACAATGTTGTCCTAGTCAATATTTCTGAAGTTGAAATCCCCCATAATGCACAGGTTGTTATATTTTGCTGCCCTACTCATTTCCTGCCATATGGGCTGAGCTGCTTCCTTCCCAAGACTTGGGGGCCTATAAATCACTCCCAAAATTTGTTTTTCTCTTCCTTCCATGATTTCTACCCATACAGACTCGGTTCCTATTTCACCCAAAGGAAGGCTATAGGTAGAAGGATAAAGCATGGCGAAATTTACCTCCAGGATTATTATAAGATATTGGCGAGTAGGGTTAAAACCGAGATAAGGAAAGCCAAGAGGAATAATGAGGTAAGGATAGCAAGGGAGGCAAAGACAAACCCCAAAGGATTCTACCAAATGTATCAAAGTAAAACACGAGAAAAGATTGGACCAATACGGTCAGATACCGGCGAGCTCACTGATAACGACGGAGAAATGAGCAATAATTTGAATAAATATTTTTCAAAAGTTTTCACCACTGAAAATTTAAACATGATACCCGAGGCACCGACTCTATTCAGAGATAGTGAAGAAAACAAATTTAGCGAGATAGTAGTGACTAGTAACGATGTTAATAAGCAAATAGACAAACTAAAGCCTAATAAGTCACCTGGTCCCAATGAGATATTTGCCAGAGTATTAAAGGAATGTAAGGAAGAGCTTAGTAGCCCTTAGCAAAGTTGTTTAACATGTCCTTAAAAACAGGTGTAGTACCAGAATCCTGGAGGATAGCGAATGTAATACCGATTTTCAAGAAGGGAGATAGATCACTATCCTCTAACTACCGCCCAATCAGTCTAACATCAATAGTAGGCAAATTACTAGAAGCAATCATTTCAAACTCTATACGAAATCACCCGGAGAAGCACCTATTGATCAATGATTCCCAGCATGGCTTCACAAGCGGACGTTCTTGTCTAACTAATCTATTAACATTCTTTTCATCAGTTTTCGAATCGGTGGACGAGGGGCACAATTATGATGTGGTATATCTCAACTTTAGCAAAGCCTTCGACAGAGTCCCCCACGAAAGACTAATTAGAAAGGTAGAAGCACATGGCATCAAAGGTAACATCCTTAAATGGATTAGGGCGTGGTTACAGGACAGGAAACAGCGAGTGATCATTAACGGCACAAAGTCCCATTGGAGCAACGTCACAAGTGGAGTTCCCCAAGGCTCAGTACCTGGACCAATGTTATTTATTATATACATAAACGACATAGATATCGGCATAGACAGCAGCATAAGTAAATTTGCTGATGAAACTAAAATAGGACGTGTTATTAAATCTGACGAGGACTCTGCAAAACTATAGGAGGATCTAAAAAAATTTTTCGAATGGTCTGAAAAATGGCAGATGAAATTCAATGTGGACAAATGTAAAGTACTCAGTATAGGAGATGTAAACAGGGAAACCAGATACCAGATGAACAACGATCCATAGAGAAATCCGACTTTGAGAGAGATTTAGGAGTAATGATAAGTAGGAACCTTAAGCCAAGTAAACAATGTGTTTTTGCTCGTAACAAGGCTAATAAAGTACTTGGGTTCATACAAAGGAGTGTTAGTTACAAGACTAACGAGGTCATCCTAAAACTGTATCTTGCGCTTGTGAGACCACACCTGGACTACGCAGTTCAGTTCTGGTCACCGTATTACAGGATGGATATAGAATCATTGGAAAGAATTCAGAGGAGAATGACAAGACTAATCCCGGGCATTAGGAACCTTGAGTATAGAGACAGGTTAAGGCATCTTAATTTGCACTCCCTCGAGAGACGTAGAGCGAGGGGCGACCTGATAGAGGTGTATAAGTGGAAGGCAGGGCTAAACAAAGGGGATATTACAAAGGTACTCAAACTATCCAACCAGGAGCGAACTCGTAACAATGGTTTTAAATTAGACAAATTTAGATTTAGGCGTGAAATAGGTAAACAGTGGTTTGGAAACAGAGTAGTGGATGAATGGAACAAGTTACCAAATATCATCATTAACTCGAATACGCTGAATAGCTTCAAACATGGGTTGGATGCTTATATGAGCAATAGGGGTTGGGTGTAAACGGGCCTGCCCAGTATGGGCCAATAGGCCCGCTGCAGTTTCCTCCATTCTTATGTGCTTATGTTCTTATGAATTATTAATACAACATTTTAATGTATCCTTGGCGAAGAGTGTGACCCCCCCCCCTTCCTACCTTCCCTGTCCTTGCGAAAAATGTACCCTTTTATGTGGTACTCTGATAAAAAAATTTTGTTCGCCAGATTCATCCAAGTTTCAGTGATTGCTATGACGTCTACATTTTCGGTACATACAACCGCTCTCAGCAAGTCTATTTTATTTCTAACGCTCCTACTGTTTGTATAGTATACATTTAAACCTACCCTTCCCTGGTCCTGTTTTACCCCTTGTCCTGAGTAACCAATTTTACTTCCCAGGACCAGCTTGTTTTTTGACTCCCACTTACCCCGACCTCTCTCTACTGGCAAAACCCCCCTTTGGAGTAACAATTTCACGCTCCAGGGATGCAGACAACGTCTTTACCCCCGCACTAGACAAGTGTACTCCATCACGACTGTACAGGTAGTCGTTGCCATAGAATAGTTGCCAGTTATCAATGAATGCCCAACCATTGTTTGCACAATGTTTTTCCAGTCGGCAATTTATAGCAATTGTCCTGGGCAGCCATTCACGACCAACCCCTCTTCTAGGCAAGACACCACATACTATCGGGATCCCTCCCCTATCTCTAATCTTCCCCAGCGCCTCCCTATACCTCTTGAAAAGTTCCTCACTCCTAACCTTTCCTATGTCGTTTCCTCCCACACTAAGACACACTACTGGATTGGTACCCTCCCCGGACAAAACCCTATCTATCCTCTCAGTTACATGCCCTATCCCAGCCCCAGGAAAACACACCCTAGTCCTACGTTTCCTATCTCTTACACTGCAACCCTTTGATTATAATGACCGATTCCCTCGAGTTATATGACATTGTACTCAGGGGGTTAAGAGGTTGTTCTCAAGGGGTTAAAATAAGAAATATAAAATAATACTGTGGAAATACACATTAATCGACATCGGAAAAAGATCAATATATATAAACAAATACAACATAATATAGCATGCCTTGTACCAGCACCAGTCATGCCTTGTACCACCACCAGTCATGCCTTGTACCACCACCAGTCATGCCTTGTACCAGCACCAGTCATGCCTTGTACCAGCACCAGTCATGCCTTGTACCAGCACCAGTCATGTCTTGTACCAGTACTAGTCATTCCTTGTACCAGCACCAGTCATGCCTTGTACCAGCACCAGTCATGCCTTGTACCAGCACCAGTCATGCCTTGTACACACCAGTCATGCCTTGTACCAGTACCAGTCATGCCTTGTACCACCACCAGGCCTGCCTTGTACCAGCACCAGTGATTCTTTGTACCAGCACCAGTGATTCTTTGTACCAGCACCAGTCATGCCTTGTACCAGCACCAGTCATGCCTTGTACCAGCACCAGTCATGCCTTGTACCAGCACCAGTCATGCCTTGTACCAGCACCAGTCATGCCTTGTACCAGTACCAGTCATGCCTTGTACCAGCACCAGTCATCCCTTGTACCAGCACCAGTCATGCCTTGTACCAGCACCAGGCATGCCTTGTACCAGCACCAGGCATGCCTTGTACCAGCACCAGTCATGCCTTGTACCAGTACTAGTCATTCCTTGTAACAGCACCAGTCATGCCTTGTACAAGTACTTGTCATGCCTTGTAACAGCACCGGTCATGCCTTGTACCAGTACTAGTCATTCCTTGTAACAGCACCAGTCATGCCTTATACCAGCACCAGTCATGCCTTGTACCAGTACCAGTCATGCCTTGTACCACCACCAGGCCTGCCTTGTACCAGCACCAGTGATTCTTTGTACCAGCACCAGGCATTCCTTGTACCAGCACCAGTCATTCTTTGTACCAACACCAGTCATTCCTTGTACCAACACCAGTCACTCCTTGTACCAACACCAGTCATTTCTTTTACCAACACCAGTCATTCCTTGTACCAGCACCAATTATTCCTTGTACCAACACCAGTCATTCCTTGTACCAATACCAGTCATTCCTTGTACCAACACCAGTCATTCTTTGTACCAGCTCCAGTCATTCCTTGTACCAGCATGAGGCATGCCTTGTACCAGCACCGGTAATTCTTTTTACAAGCACCAGTCATTTCTTGTACCAGTACTAGTCATTTCTTGTACCAGTACTAGTCATTTCTTGTACCAGCACCAGTCATTCCTTGTACCAGCACCAGTCATGCCTTGCACCAACACCAATCATTCTTTGTACCAGCACTAGTCATTCCTTATACCAGCACCAGTCATTCCTTGTACCAACACCAGTTGTTGTTT